>NC_064533.1:51997827-52370327 GCF_023856365.1 Brienomyrus brachyistius | reverse complement strand
CACATCGATCCCATGCATTTCAATTGTGAAATATGTTATATTATTGTTACACCAGACATATGAAATGTAAGTAAAAGTATAAACTACTTAGAAAATCGAACAGAAGTAACTCACTTCAACACAGCTTCTATGATGCAGAAAAAAAACAGGACTGTTAATTTGCTTTCCTGCTCTGCACACTCTTGTAAAGAAAGCTTGGAGGTCATCAGATCTTACCAACACTAAGACTGCTTTAGACAGCACAACAGTTCAGACAGCGTTTGTTCTTTAATTTGCTTTGATAAAGGCAAACAGCAACAAACATGGGCAAACTGGAACAGTTGTATTACACTGGGAGAGAATGGCAAGGATATCAATGAGGGTAAGTATCAGTATCAGAATCCGGTTTATTGGCCAACTGTGTGTGGCTCACACAAGGAATCTGTTTCTGGCAGTTGGTGTCTCTCCGGTACATTACAATACAACAGAACAAAAAAAAGTACAGATTAAATACAATACAAAATACATCTTATTTACGGACAGACAATATACATATAAAGTGCAAGCAACAAGCATACAAGGTGCAAGGTGTATGGGATGTATTACATTCAGTTAAATGGTGTGTTGTGAGTGGAGCAGGGTGTAGCAATCAAGGAAACAGGTATAGGTTGATGTTGCAGGTCAGACGTTTGTAAGGGTGATGGCTTGAGGGAAGAAACTGTTCCTGTGGTCCTGGTCTGTAGACTTCTCAATCATCTTCAAAGAGATAGTGACTGGGGTGTGATGGGTCAGTGATGATATTTCCCGCCCTTTTCATGATTGTACAATTGTACAAGACCTAGAGGGAGGGCAGTGGGGCACCAATGATTCGTTCTGCTGTACTTACTGTCAGTTGTTGTCCCGTCTGGTGGCTGCTCCAAACCAGACTGTGATGGAGGACCACAGGACAAACTCGATGACTGCTGAGTAGAACTGGATCAGCAGCCCCTGTGGGAGATCGTACTTCCTCAGTCGTCGCAGGAAGTACATCCTCTGTTATGCCTTTTTGAGGATGGAGGAGATGTTGCTCTACCAATTTGGAATTAAGTTCAAGGAACTTGAAGGTCTCCACAGGTGACACAAGGGTGCTGTGTATGGTGAGGGGGACCAGTGATGAGGGGTGTTTCCTAAAGTCCACTGACATCTTCATAGTCTTGAGCGTGTTCAGCTTCAGATTGTACTGGCTGCAAACAAAGTACCAGTCACTCAACCTCCCACCGATGTCTGACGAGTCGGATATGATAAGTCCAATGACTGTGGTGTCGACTTCAAACTTCAGGAGTTTCACAGCTGGGTCCATTGAGGTGCAGTTGTTGGTGTACAGGCAGAAGAGCAGGGGAAACAGGACACAACCCTGAGAAGCATCAGTGCTGATGGTCTGTACATCAGAGGTAATTCCCCCCACCCTCACTTGCTGTTCCTTGCCAGTCAGGAAGCTGGTGACCCACTGACAGATGGCAGGAGATACGTTCAGCTGGAACAGTTTTGAGGAGAGGATTTCTGGGACAAGTTCTTGGTCAATATGTGAATAATCGAAATTGAGAATTTGAAATTTGCAGATGTGAAGGTATTACTACATGTTGCTGCTATCCGATGAAAATGGCGTATGCTGTAGGAGGTATATCTTTTTTCATCAGACAGCGATGATCTAGGCCTAATTATTTATGTTGTGCTAGATTAAATTGGCATTCCTGTGATGTACAATTGAATTAAATTACTTTGCAATTGCAATTAACTGAATGATTTTTCCTGTCATTCAAATTCCAATTCATCATCCTGTGAGGTGTGGCCAATTCAAAATCAATTCCGATTCATGAATGAAATGGAGCAGAATTCAGAAATTCTGTATTTTGCACAAACCTGTTATGAAGCAAAAGGTAAAGGATCAGAAATAGGAAGAGGGCCATGGGGACGGGAGGCAGGAGTAAAAACACATAGATCTAAAAGAAGTAAAGGGAAGAAGTTAATAGAAGAGATTAAACCCCACACTTAAGTTGATGGGAGAATATGCTTATGTCAAAACAGCACAGCTATGAGCATAGAGGAGTCGACCCCTGAGTCCACAACTGATCCATTCAGGTTTTGTAACACGAGACAACAAAGCACACTAAAGGATGATTACTGGGGAATTTCAGCAGGTTCTTCTTATTATCATTACTATAATACTGCAAAACTACAAAGAACAAATACTTAAATGCAATCAGAACTGAAGTTCTGTTCTTAATCATTATGAGAACTTGTTTGTAACATACGAGTTTAGACTGCCATCTGATGGGGGTTTAGAGAACTGAGAATGATGATGGTGTCACTGGGGCACATTCACACCTATGCGCTATTTGGTAACTCCAGTTAGCTTCACTGTGTTTTTGGATTCTGGGGGGGAACTGGAGTACCCAGAGGAAACAGGTAGAACATGCAAACTGCACACACATGGAACTCTGGCAGAGACTCGAACCCAACTCTCAGAGGCATAATGCAACAGTACTAACCTCTGCATCACCATGTCACCCCCCCCCACATATAAACATTGTACTTAAAATTATTCTTAAATATAAGCATCGACCAGAGGGTATATCCTAAGTGCGTGGTCGGGGACATGAGAAGGACAAGAAATTGAATGGACTGTAATCTGAAATCAAATTTTTAAATCGTGCAATTTTTTAAACCATTTTACATAGAAAATCATAGCAGTAGGTATAAGCATTAAGGATGCTTTGTACTGCATTATAAAGGCATCTATAGTGCATTATAGATGAGAGCTTCATAAGGCAGTCATTGCATAATGAACATGGCTATAATGTGTTATGCTTTTGATAAAAATGTATTGCCATTTTTATGATGCTTTTTCAATGTCTTTAAAAATGACTAAAAACATGGCCTTAAGTAAAGTGTTACCATTCATTCTTTTGTTGTAAGGTGTAACAGCACAAGATGTTGACAGTTCAGTTATGTGTTGTGACTGCTCAGATGTCACTTTATGGCTGCTTGAAGGTTCCTCTGAGGAACCAGGCATTTCTCCTATGTCCAGGGACGGATTACGGACCGGGCCAGCGGGGCCGCTGCCCAGGGGCCCTTGGGGTGCAGGGGGCCGTGGGGCCCCTAGCCCAAAACAATTTGCAACGCTTATCAACAATGTATTTTCGTTTGTCTATTTTAGAGGGCCTACATTCTTTGATCCTCTGCCTACAAGGGCCCCTGACCCTATAGGGAGGGCGTTTGGCTGCCAAGGGCCCTTGAATTGTGGTGGTTGTGGTGGTGGTGGTGGTGGTGGGGGGGGGGGGGGGCCCTCGCGAACGTTTTGCCCAGGGGCCCACACAACCCATAATCCGTCCCTGCCTGTGTCATGTATATTTTATAACGGGCCAAACTGTCTTTTAATAGTACAAGGCTTAGTCGTCAAAACTTGATTTTTACTAGTAGAAAGTATAGCGGGGGTGGCATGGTGGTGTAGTGGTTAGCATTGTTGCCTCAGTCTCCACCTGGGTTACATGTATGTGGAGTTTGCATGTTCTCCCCATGTCGTCGTGGGGTTTCCTCTGGGTACTCTGGTTTCCCCCCACAGTCCAAAAACATGCTGAGGCTAATTGAACTTGCTAAATTGCCTGTAGGATTGCATGTGTGCATGAATGGTGTGTGAGTGTGCCCTGCGATGGGCTGGCCCTCCATCCTGGGTTGTTCCCTGCCTTGTGCCCATTGCCTCAGGGATAGGCTCCAGACCCCCCACAACCCAGTTGGATAAGCAGTTTGGAAAATGGATGGATGGATGGATGTCTTACTAGTAAAAATTCAATTTCAGATCTCTAAAATATAATTGCAGATATCTGTATTTTTTTACTAGTAAAAACTGAATTATGGATATGTGGACCTGGATTTTTGACTAGTCAAAATTAAGATACAGATATCTGCATTATGAGTTTTTGCTAGCAAAAACTGAATTATAAAATTTTTTGAATTCATATTCTTATATGAAGCAAAACTGCGCGAAATAAAAATTATACTAGCTAAACTCAATTTTTACTAGTAAAAATAAGTAAACCAAATACTATCAAGGTACAATTTAGCTTGTCATACGAAATTACTAAAGCGGATATGGTGCGCTCTTCTACAAACTGCTGTTAGTTTGTTGGTCATAGTATACCATTTTTTTAAAAGACCATATGACTGGTTGAGCTGACGCTTAAAACTCATTCCGCAACGGAGTTTTGTGTTGATAGTGTTGCTGTGTTACTGCATAAAAATTCTGTTGCATGGCATCCATGTCCACCTCGTTAGCATTGCAGCCGCAGGCGAGCCCACAAAAGAGAGAAAGAGAGAGAGAGAGAGAGAGAGAGAGAGAGATATGCGACGCGACGTCATGCCATACCCAGGATTCCAGCAATCGCACATGATCTCGGCATCCCTGAATGGGGATTGCCGATCTTTTATAAAGCATATAGAGATAATACTAAGTTCCTCTATTTTTTAATTTACTACTTTAAACAACAAGTAAATATGTATCTATTAATTTTACAAATAATCGTGGTGATCTGTAGGAGTTTTTTTTGTGTGAGTGTGAACTGTGAAGCATGCGTACAGATGTTTTTATGGGAAGTTGCCCATAGAGGGTGCTATTTTCCACCACAGTGGCATTGTCTCTGACAAAGCCACCACTGTACCTTTCAATAAACATGTCAGTGAGTCTCACTTGTCCACTATTTATTCTATGTTGGAATTGCCTGGTATAGCGTAGCTCAACTCTCTGCTGTGCGAGACAGACCGTGGTGCGAGACAGACCGTGGTGTAAACCTTAGTGATATTCTCGGCCTGTTCAGTTTGAATTTCCCTCTGAATTAGTCATTCAGATTGTTCAGTTCTCTTTAGATCTTACGGCCCACCCCCACACTGGGCTGAACAGAAATAACTCACTTCTACACACCTTTGTCTCTGACACAGAAAAATATAGGATTGTCATTTGTCTAATTTGAAGGAATTTGGGATGCATATGAAGAACGGACGGAGGTCAGCAGGTTTTGTGCACAAATGCTAACACAGGCCTGATACAGGCTTAAGTCCTGACCAATTGCTACACCAGGGGTAGACAAGCTAATCCACCAAGGGCTGGTGTGTATGAAGGTTTTTGGTGTAACCTTTAGGTCAGCTGTTCAAACCAAGGTGTGAGGACTCTTCAGCCAATCAGTCCCCTATTTAGTCAGCCAATTAGAGAGTTGTAATGGAAACCCACATACCCAACAGTCCTTTCTAGAAAAGATTCCCCCCCCCCCACTATGCCACGCAAGCAGATCAATAATATTTTTATGCAGCTATCCCATATTGATCAGTTTTATTAAACAGTGGGACCCTTCATACAACTTATTACACGCAGATTAAATCAATTAAATTTAAACAACGATTAATGTTCCTTGGCATTTTCTTATCTATCATTGGAATTGTTTCTCACATAAAGGTTCTGCTAAACGCTATAAAAACTACATTTGCTATTGGCTTCCTGAAGCGTTACGGTTCTCTGTGTCTGTTTGCTTCTACTGACGATTCTGTATTTACAGAGAAACAGCTGTCATCTCACATCTACAGTAAACAGAGGTCAATATATAACAGGAACTGACCTAAACTTCCACAACCTTTAACTTTGCTTCCATGACAGAGAACAGCTGGCTTTGTCATAGCATAGCCCACTGTGGGCAGAGCTGTGTGTGTGGGTGGGTGTGAGGGAGTAACCATAATTAGCTTTATTCAAGGTGCAAATAGTCCAGATGCTGAATCCATGGGTGTATTTATGCACTTGTCCACATCATGGTGCTGTTGATGTGGCTTTCCTGGGATCTTAAGCGAGACTGTCAGCGAGCGAGAGAGATATTCGATAAACAACATGTTCTCACTCCCTGCGCAAAGCGATTGTGTTGCCATAGCAACATGGGATAAAAACGTTAATTTATTATGATATTCCTTCTGTTGATGCCGTTGTCTGAGAGGGTGCAATGAGGCTTCTCTTAGTCCAGCACGGAAATGTCGTTCGGCTCACGTTCATCATGTGGGATGTGCGTCCACCCTCAGTGGCTGCTTGTTTATTCACACTAATTAGCAATTCCACGGGAAGCACAGCTGCAGCCGCAGTGCCTGCAGGCCGCATGTCCTGACTGCGCAGGGATATAGCTGCAGACACAGCAAAATGACTTAGACTGTATTTGCAAAAAATGTGATTAAAAACAAGTTTTGTTAAGAGACATGGCTGGATTATCAAACTATGAATTAAATATCAGTGATATATGGTTTTGCCAGTGAACCTCTCCTGAAAAATGTTTTTTAGGTGAAATGTCTTAGAATGAAATCAGGTAGAAAGAAATTAACTGAAGATGACTGAACACTCATGTGATCCCAGAAATGTTGAAAAACCATATTTTTCAAAGAATGGTTCCATTTCCATAGTGTTAAATTAGCACTTGTCACCAGTTACCTCATCTTTTTGTTATTAGTTGGTGTATTATGAAGATTTACTTGCTTTGCCAACTTCAACGAGCTCCAGAACAATTTAACACACCAAACATGCCGTTAACACTTTCTGTGGAGTTGATAAAGTTGCGAACAAGTAACAAGTAATGGGCAGATGTGAGACCTTTTCGTGGTTTTGTTTGAAGGGATTCTGTGGTGGCAAAAATTCCACATGACTTTAAAATGATTTATTTGCCTTTGCTTTTGCTTGGGTAAAGGAATGTATAGGTACCTCAATAGCTAGTGAAACAGTGACATGAAGCTGACAGCTATTCTGCCTAGGAGTTAAAGTCAAAATGATGGCCACCATGGTGAATGTTGTCCAGTTTGATGATCACCAAACTCTTCTTGGTCGTCCTGATTGGCACCTTCACAAATTAATCGGTCACTAAGCCCTTTCATTTCAAAGGGCAACTGCAGATTTCAATATCGTGACAAGTTTTAATGCACTACAACACCCCCTGCGAGAAAGCAGATAGAAACCATTATTATTCTGTTTGCCAAGGAAAGATTTATTTCATTGTGAGACGATTCGTTAACACACACTGTGTGTCAATAGGGCTATTATGCAAATGAGCCAGAAACAAGTTGTCGTGTGGCTGCTTTACATTAACAGAAGTCTAGTGGTTGCACATTTCAACACGATACAGGCTGCTAAATTATAAAACTGATGAGCTAAATGACCACCAAGGATTTCTTTGTTTTCCATCCATCCATTTTCCAAACCGCTTATCCTATTGGGTCGCGGGGGGTCCGCAGCCTATCCCGGAAGCAATGGGCACGAGGCAGGGAACAACCCAGGACGGGGGGCAGCCCATCGCAGGGCTCACCACAATCAAAATCCCCAAAATCCATTTTTTTTGTTTTTACAAAAATTATTGTAAGGTTGGTATTAATCAACCAACCTGTGAGACTCTATGATGGTGGGTGTACAGTACCAGTTTCCTTTCAGTGCTCGAAAATGCTTCTTTGTTACTGTAACATATCAAGATTCTCACACAGGAGGCATCCAGTCATGGAATGCATTTTCAAAAGCCAAGACACAAATCCTGCACTCAAAGCCATTAGCAAGCTGGGGTAGAAGCGCAAACACAGTAATAAAGGCTCATCCAGAGTCACAGGTGGGATATGTGGAAAGTAGGTCATACATGACAAATCGCCAACCAAAACTGATGCTCCAACTGCAGCTAGAGAGAGGGAAACAAGATTTCAGAACCAGAACAAAGGTAAGGGGGTGTAATTGTTTAAACAATGAGATTCAGATGATGCATCAGTATTCTGAAGAGGGAGTGTAGGTGATTGACTGTGATGTGTGATATTCAAACTATGACATCAGACAATTTTCTAAAATGTCTTTTTGCTAAATGTGCTTATCTTTAGTTAGCGGTAACTGCAACTGCACCTAACTGCACAGATAAAATACCAGGTGGCTTGAACCATTCTTGGAGGGCACTAGGAGGGGTGTTTGGACCTGTAAAAAAAGTCTTTTTTTTTTTGCTAACCCCCTTCCTATTTCCGATAAAAAAGTTCTGTGATTGGCTGGGCCAGAACCACCCCTGCCCCCACCCCCGTAGCACCAGGCCTGACTACAGTGCGACAAATTTTCTGTCTGCCAATAAAGTGTTCCTGTGAATTTTAAAATCGTCCCTGCATTGCATTTGGTAGAGTAAAAGAGAAAATATTTGTAAAAGTTGCTTATAATGTATTTTAGGAATGTTTTGGATGAAAAATAAAAGAATATCATTATTGTAATTTTAACCTAATTATTCCTTCATTCCAAAAGCATACCACAACAAGCGGTACATGGAAATCCACAGAGGGATTTGGTGTGAAGGAATGGCTGTCTTTCGTGGGGCTATAATATGATTCCTCTATGACATGAATGATGAGCAGACAGAAATTAGATGCCAGTTTAATGTCATCAGTGAACATTTGTCTGTTGTGAATCAAAGCCACATGCTTCACACCCCTTTACTGGGGGAACATTATTGGAATGCTGTCTTTAGTGAAGGAAAAATTGGGATGTAAAAATAGCTTTTATTTCAGATTGGATTCCTGTCTTGTGTGAGACAGGCTGGAGATACAGGGTAGGGGAGGGGAGTGTGGAGAGGAGAATCTGCATAATGTGAGCAGGCAATGTGCCTGGATGCCGGCTCACGATGGGGGTGTCAACGCCCACGCCAGAGATCCGCAGATGGTGCAGAATGGCTGTGCCGCAGCTCCAGCAACTGCAGATCCAGCATCGACGGGCATATGCTGCAGGGGAGAATCGTGTGCGTCAGCAAAAAATAGGCAAGCTGTAAATACACTACCCCTTCCCGTTCCAGGTAGATCAGGCGAATGCTAGCCACTGGATCTGCGGTTACTGTAACAATGGCAAAGAAAAGAGCTATTGATAGACATCCCACTTCTCCCAGATTTGTCTCCTACAAATTGACAATGTTTCCCTGACACCTGCAAATGATGTGCAATGTCCTGGAAATCTGTCGTTCGGATACTCGGCTGCGTTATAGTTAGCCGGCTAGATGTTTTACCGCCACAACGCCACCCCAACCAGTCGACAAATGCTACTGTCTAGCCCCAGTCTGTAAATTGTAAATTGCAGCATGTTCATATTTTAATACCCTGCACCAATACTGGAGCCAGAAATGATAACGTGGGAGGGCCGGCAGAAAATCAGGTTGGCCAGCCCCATAATTCACTCAACGAAATCACACTCTAGACTCAGCTACATATTTTTTCTTACAAGTTTTAAATGACACATGGCATTACTAAGACCAAATGAACAAAGAGAAAGAAAAATCTATTTGCTTGTCAATTCCTCCAATTGATCTAACCATGCATACGGTACACACACCCGTCAGACACAGTCGTTTTATGGTACTGTGTCTCTCACTGTGAGTGTTCAGTGGGTGGGTCTAAGTTCTATCTGCATGGCTGCAGGACCTCCTGGAACCACCCATACCACTGCGGCAGCTCAGGGTAATATAAACCAGGATAGGAAGGTGGCTCTAGGATTTAATGTGTGGTTTTTAACAAGTTGACATTAGTAAACTGATTTGCGTTTGCTATTAGTATATAGGGAACAACATTATAGGCGTAATGGAAAAAAGCAGCATGCACTTATAAACTTAGACTTTTTGTCTTTTTATTTATGTAATATGTGCTCTTTAGAATGTATTACTAGTATATTTTTGGCTGATGTGATTCTCGTCATAAGGTGCCCTGAATGGTATAGCAGGGCAAATACGTTTTATATATAATTTGACTTGCATAAGGGTTTGTGAAACAGATTACCTACGACAGTCATGAGCTGCCTGTAAATAGGTCTGGTTATGACCCCTGTGTTCCCTTAAAGCGTTTCCACAAAAAGACCTGGTTCACCGCTGATGTTTTTATGAAGACATCTATGCACATCTGACAGTTTCTGACTAGGGATGCAAGTCAACCTCGATCTGCAGGGGAATAAATAGCAAGAAGAGCGAAATCCCCATCTGGACACCCAGCCGAGACTGCGGATTCCAGGCAGAAACTCGGGGCCAGGCAGCGTGGGCTTGTGACTCACGTCGACTGACATTAGTATAAGCGGTGGGCAGGCTTAGAAGTACCACAGGCCTCAGAGGGCTTGTCTGTCTCTGAGCTCCTCTGCAGACATCAGGCAGGTAGGCAAGTAGAGCTCTTGATATCAAACTCCCACCAGCGAAATAAATTAACTGAAAAGAGAAGAGAGAAGGTGGAGGAGAACCTAACAAGGCCCAGTGGATGTCAAAGATGTTATGCAACCAGAAGAGTCATTATGGGAATTACTGGTGGCACCTCCTTGCTAATCAACTGATTATGTGACACATGCTATAGGACAGTGTTTCCCAATCCAGTCCTCGAGGACCTGCAGACAGTCCACATTTACTGGGAGCTTGGAGGGAGCAAAAATGTGGACTGCATGGCAGGGATCTGGGAGGGAGCAAAATCAAGCTGTAGGAGTACACAGGAAGGAGTGACTTATAGTATCCAGCACAGGGTTATTGGTAAAAATGGCCTCAAAGTACAGGTACTCCTTATGGAAGAAGGGCGACGTAGATCAGTGAAACTGGTCTGAAGAGGGAGACCTTAATTATAAGCTGATGGTCAACAGCAAAACTGTTTCTTTAGACTTACCTTAGGCTTATAGACGACATTGCTCTAAAGATATCCAGACATTTTCAATGATCACTGACAGAAAAGATCGCAGTGAACCAACGCTTACACTCAGAAATATAGGATATAACGTACTAAACCGTATATGGGACACCAGTCCAACACAGAGTCACACAAAAAGGCAATGTTTATATCACTGGACAGCTTTGGGTCGAGTGGGAACAAAATCAGCCATGTAGAACATGCACTGAGGTGGATGTGAACGCACAACCTGCACAGGGCTGGATCTGAACTTACAACATTGCAGCAGGGGGGGGTCACTAGAAATTTAGGGCCCCATGAAAGCATGTCAAGCGTACCATACCAATCCAATTATGCTCCAAACCTTTCAGATCCTCTGCCACTCAGGGGCCCTTGGAATGGGGCTGACTGTCCACCCTTTCCAGCTTTGCATTAGCCTTTCATTCTATGCCTCTGCACTCCTACTTTTCCATTCAGAGCTCATCACCTGAGACAGATGAAGCGACAGGGATTGCAAAGTCCCTCTGGGGACAGGAGAGAGTGAACGCCATCTTCCGGAACGTGAAACAGTCCCACTGACACAATCTCTGGATCCTTCAGCCTCATGAAGCAGATGGTGTTCATGATAATTAAAGGATAACCTCGAAAAGGATACCGTGCTCTGGGGGAGGGGGGTGGGGGGTAGCGTCTCTGACAGACATAATAGTCAATTGCTCTTTTCCTCAGTAACATCTCTGTAAAGCTCTGCCTGTTTATTTATATGATATAAAGTTGCTGCACATATACTCCCATAATAGGACTGCTGCTTAAAACTAAAATGAACGCCATTCACACAATGGTTGCTATGATGCTGTGGAGGATGTGTGCCCTGCCAATGCCAACAGCCGGTTGAAATAAAATGCTCCAATCAAAATGCTCCGTGTCAGCAGGAATCAGCCAATCATGGCACAAGGTGGTTAAGCATATGGCCTTATAAATCTGCAGTTGCTCATTTAAAATCAGTGAGGCGGGGTTTGACTTTTATATGGCCACATTTCATAGCTGAATTGCTGTTTTAAAATATTCAGCTATATAAATAGACGGAATTCGTAACTAGATTTGCATGAATGTATCAGCTATGTAACCAAATTTAAATTTCATGCAGTGTTATACAGAAAGATTTTTTTCCAAGCAATATATTTGAGCAATATCTTATGATTTCCATGTGCTTTCTGCATATAAATATTTAAAAAATGTTTTATCTTGTAGTATGCAGATGAAGTGGTATTTTGGTTTTTCCTTTCGCTATGTGTTTGCCGAGTATATTTTATTTTATGTATAGTTGCCAGTAGTAATTGTTGTTTCATTTAGCACATGGACAGGTGCAAATTTTGGCCGTATAAAATTCATCTGGAACCTGTTAAGAAACCTTTAGGGCACAAGTAAACAGCTGACATCCAGTTCAGTGTTGGGTGTTGTTGCAGACTCCACCACTAGAGGGCTCCTTCACTTTGTTGCTCAGTGCCGTACACTAGTCTTTCCAGGCAGTTTCGGCACGATCACTCCCCCATCCCTCCCAACATCTCTCCTGAAATGTTCCCACTGGGACCAAGAGATAGGCCACATCCTGGGAGGGGTTAAAAGTCAAAGGTCACCAAGTGTCCACAGAGAGAGACAGAGAAAAACAAGGGTCAGTGGTGAACCTGAATGAAAGACGAGGGTGACGTGGGGTTAGATTATGCTCCAGCACTCATGTATTCACTGTAGACACCACATCTTAAATTGCATTTTAAGAAGGGATGGACAAGGTATTTGCCTTTTATTTATCTATCGCAGGGGTAGGGAACCTGATCCATGGAGAGCCGGTGTGGGTTTTTGGGATGACCTCTCAGTCGGCCAATAATAAAGCAGCGATTCTCAACTCCAGTCCTTGGAATCCACTGTTATTGGCTGACTGAAAGGTCGCTTTTATCCAGGGTTGTCCAATTGGAGAACATTGCTTTGATCCCAAGTGATGAGTACTGTTTTTGAGAAAACAAGGTCAAATAGTGACAGGTGTAAGTGGGATGGAGATATCACTGTTGACCCTGGGACTTGAACCGACGACCTTCTGACTGCAAGTATACCATCTTACCCTGCTGAGCCACACACCACCTCGTCTTAAAAGAGAGGGCAGAGAGACTCTGTAGCAAAAAATAAAAGTAAAACTAAAATTACTATCTATCCATCCTTCACTTTCCACTTATCCAGAGCCTGGAACCTATCCCAGGAATCTCGTGGCAAAGGGCTTTCCATCCTAGTGGGCACGCTGGATGAACTGCCAATCTATCTCTGGACCTTGCTGCTAACCAAACTCCCGGAACACACAAATGGTGGACATTTCTCATCGCCGGTATGAAGAGAGCAGAGACAGAAGCTGAAAGAAAACCCGGCTGCCTCAAAAAACAGACCTTCCTGTTCTTCTGATTTCCTACAGATCATTAAGTTACGTACAAGCTCATTAGACTCTGAGAATTCTAAAAGGAAATAGTGAGGAATTGGTCCTTTAAAAATATCATTAATGCCATTAAAATATCATTAATGTCTCAAATACCACACAATCAGAACAGAGGAAATGTTTGTAAAATTCTTTTATTAATGTCTTATTTATTACTAGTCATAATGGTTTATTATTGCGCAAGAAAATTGTATAAGGGCATTCTTTACCCTATATGTAGGCACACCAGAAAATTTATATCAGGATAGAAAATAATATCATGCAAAAAATGTTATGAAAATCATAATAAGTATATTGCATGTCACTGGTGTTTTCAGTTCATCAGATTATAACCATGAGGGGATTCTGAGGATATTTCCAAGGGAAATTACACCGAGCTTAAAGGCGTGTGGTTAATTAATTCTTAATTATATCGCTTGCAGCTTGTTACACTAGATCTTAATGGCAAGTTCGAATCATTGGTGTGTAAAGTCTTCCAGTGTGAATCTCTTGGTTTATACCATCCCAAGACCATTAAAAGAAAAGACAGTAAATCTACAGGTTTGGGGGGGGGGGGGGGGGGGAGGGGGAGAGATGGGGTGGTTACAAAATACAGCCAATCAAGGTAGGGCAGCTATAGGGTGAGCTATTTCTCTGTGTCTGCGTTTCGCTCTGCACCACATGGGTCCTGAAGGGGGGCGGGGCTAGACATGGAGCTCCTCCCATATCCTGAAGTGCCCTCTGACTCCACAGCAGGAGTCTGGTGTTCATTACATCGCAATTACCATACACCTTCCACAACTCAGCTAAAGACAGAGAACAGAGCAAATGATAATCCTGACACACCAAACCCCAAGATATCAGCTTTCTGCTGGAGTTTCATTAATGAAATAAATACTAATCATTAAAACACTGAACTGTCACGCAAGCTAGTCCCAGTCATATATTCGAGGGAGCCAATCCCAGTCATACATTCAAGGGAGCCAATCCCAGTCATACATTCAAAAGATCCAGTCCCAGTCATACATTGTCCTCTCTGTGTTTATTTAATGTAATAGACTATACATCGATCAGCCATGACATTAAAACCACTGCCTAAAATTGAGTAGGTCCCTCTTGTGCCACCAAAATAGTTCTGACCCATCAAGGCATGGCCTCCACAAGACCTCTGAAGGTGTCCTGTGGCATCTGGCAGCAAGACGTTAGCAGCAGATCCTTTAAGTCCTGTAAGTTGCGAGGTGGGGCCTCCATGGATCAGACTTGTTTGTGCAGTACATCCCACAGATGCTCGATTGGATTGAGGTTTGGAGGCCAAGTCAACAGCTTGAACCTTTTTTTCATGTTCCTTAAACCATTCATAAATTTGTAAAAATGTTTACAAAAATATGGCCAGACAAAGGAATTTTTGCATGACAACTAAAACAAAGACGAGATTAAATTATGCATTAATAAAAAAGATGATGATGAAATCAAACATATTATTTGCCTGATTAATAAAAACAAGATAAAAAATATATATATACTTTTTCACCACTGCACCCCTTTATGAGAAAAATTTATTATTAATAATTATTATTATCATTAACAACAACAATAATAATTATAATAATTATAAGAATTAAAATCTGACTAAAATTAATTTGACAAAATCGTAGTGATGACTAAAATGTGACTAAAACTAAAATGTATCAAATGTAATTATTTGATTATGATTAAAACTAAATAAAAAATGGGTGACTAAAATATGATTAAAACTAAAATGTATTTTAGTATTTAAGTATTTAGTATTTTAGTATTTAAGACTAAATTAAAAAAACGTGTGTCAAAATGGACTTTTGCAGTATGGCAGAGTGTATAATGTTGCTGAAAGAGGCCACTGCCATCAGTGAATACCGTTACCATTAAGGGGTGTACTTGGTCTGCAGCAATGTTTAGGTAGGCAGTAGATGTCGAAGTTACATCCACATGAAGGCCAGGACCCAAGGTTTCCCAGCAGAACATCGCCCAGAAGATCACACGGCCTCTGCCGGCTTGCCTTTCTCCCATTCTGCATCCCAGTGCCATCTCCTCCTCAGGTAAACAACGCTCACATCCAGCCGTCCCCAGGATGTAACAGAAAGCGTGAGTCATCAGACCAGCCCACCTTCCACTGCTCCATGGAGTGTATTCTGAGACTTTTCTATCATAGCCAGCATTAACTTTTTCAGCAATTTGTGCTACAGTAGCTCTCATGTAGGACTGGATCAGACAGGCTCACCTTTGCTCCCCACAGACATCATTGACCCTTGGGTGCTCATAACCCTGTTGCCAGTTCACTGGTTGGCCTTCCTTGGACCACTTTTGATAGGTGTTAACTACTGCATATTGGGAAAACCCCCACAAGTGCTGCAGTTTTGGAGATGCTCTAACAATCACAATTTGGTCCTTGTGAAAGTTGCTCAGATCCTTATGCTTACCCGTTTTTGTCAGGATCGGTGCTGGTCTGGCCCTGTGCTATGTGTTGTATCCCCATTTGGCCAGAAGATGTCGCTGGCCATCCTGTTCCTTCCCACCTTGTAGCCAGTAGTCCCTAGTGTGTTTGCTTGTTCCCCAGGCCGCCCCGTGGCTTAATCAGCTATGTGGTTGGCCACCATTCCTGACTCCCCTTTCAAGGTTGTGGGTTTGTGGCTGGGCAGAGACCAGTCTCCACTGCTTGTTATTTAATGTTTGTCGGTTTAACGTTTGTATAGGCATTTCAGTTACAGTTCATTGTCTTGCTCCTTGTGCCTATTTATTGAGTTATCCCGGTTTTGGATTTCCTTAGCGTTTGGTCCTATTTATCTGTTAATTGACCTCTCTGTGCCTGTTAATTGTCACTACAAGGGATGTAACGAGATCTTGTGTAATGAGATCTCACGATATTACATCATGATGAGATTTCTCGTCGGAGTGAACAGTGGTCTCGCGAAGGCGCTGTAAATCTGACGAAATTACCATAGCAGCATTAGTGGTGGGTAACCGGCGGAAAATATAAATGGATGAAAAGGTGACAGACAAAACACGAACCATCAGTAAGCATAGTAGGAAAATAATACCGTACACAACGGCTAATGCTACTACTATGCAAAGCCATTTTCAGCACCATCATCACTCTTTACTCAAATTAACACCACCAGTAAAGAAAACATAAAAAAGTTGTGTGTTTGTTATTTATATTTTTTTATTTATATTCTATTTTATTCCATTGAGAAGTCAAATAGGAGCCTGTCATTTGAGTGAAATATTTTATGGTGCTAGATATTTGTTCTGTTTTACTGCATATGATGATGGTGATTATTTAAAACATTTCACCATACATCTGCATTATTTAGCATTTTTCGTCTTTTTGTCTTTCAAATTAATCAAATAAAAGACTGTTTTGCAGTAATATATTTCTTCTTTGAAGTTTTCCTTAAAATATTGTTAAAATATCATCTCGTTCTCTTGAACCCAATATCGTGTCTCGTCTCATGGGCTGAGTATATCGTTACGCTCCTAGTAACTACCCCACCTGTTCCTTGTTGCCATGTGCCATCGTTAACGAGTTTCTGGCTCTGTCTGTGGTCACCACATGCTTCAATAGACCCACCCTCATGCCTGAATGATTTCTGGCCTGTCGCACTAACATTGGGAGCCATGAAGGTGTTTGAGAGACTCATTGAGGTTTTCATCACGTCCTCCATTTCCACCTCTCAGACCCACTCCAGTTTGCCTAGCGCCCCAGCAGATCACCAGATGATGCCCTCAGCTACATGGACACGAAACATGGGAACTATATGGGGCTCATTGACTATTGTTCAGCTTTCAGTACTATAGTCCCCCATAGACTAGGGACCAGGAACTGACACCCATCTGTCAAGGGAGCTGGTGGTCGACTTCAGCAAGAGACAGCAGCGGTTCTACACCCCCCTCAACATCAATAGGACTGCAGTGGAGAGAGTGAGTAGTCTCAAATATCTGGGCATTCACATCTCCAAGGATTTGACATGGACTATACACACATAAGCCCTGTCCAGAAAAGCAAGGCAACATCTTTACCACTTGAGACAGCTGAGGAAGTTTTGAGTCTCCCCAGTGATTCTAAGGACATTCTACTCTGGTGCTGTGGAAAGCGTCTTGACCCAGAACATCACCTTCTGGTTTGGTAACAGCTGTGTTCAGGACATTAAAGGTCTACAGAAAGTGATCTGGGTGATGAAACGCTGCTCCAGATCAGAGCATCAGTGTCTGCAAGACATTTCCACCAGGAGATGCATAGAGAGAGCAACCAGGATTGTCAAAGATCCATTTCACCCCAGGAACTGCCTGTTTAATCTGCTGAGATCAGGCAAACGCTTCAGGAGTATTATGGCAAAAACAGAGAGGATCAGGAAGAGCTTCTATCCTCAGGCATAAGACTCCTAAAGCAGGACATGCCACCATAGCTTCTTAACTGTTCATAATAAAAAGTTCTATGAAAAAAAGAGCAAGTTGTGGGAGGCGTAAAAACAATTTCCCTACGGGGATCAATAAAAGTGTCAATTAATAAGGTCAATTTACATCAGCAGCAACTAGCTCACTGCACTTCACAACAAAAATGTACATTCTATCTACTCTAATCTGCACATTGTACAGATATTGCCTATAATCGTAATGCTATTCAGATATTTTTCCATATATTTTCCTTATTTTTAGCCTGACCCTTTTATTATTTATCTTTAATTTAATTTGTGAAACCTTATTGCACAGCCTCAGGACCAAATCAGGGTACATTTCACTACACGTTATACTTGTATTACTTTGTATGTGACAAATAAAGAATCTCGAATCAGTTGATTTTTTATAGTTCTCATCCATCTAAGCTTGTTAGTTGTGTATTTAAGTACACCTGTTGTTCTGTTCCTTGTTGGTACATAGTGGTTGTTTCCCTGTGTAACGATGTGTTTGTAGGTTGTCGTCATGACAGTCATTCCCGTTGTAGTTTTCATGTGTTCATCCTTGTCTTTTGTATTGGGCTTCCTGGTGTTGCTCCCTGCCTTGATTTCTGTTTTCGCAGTTTTCTTTCGATCCCTCACGTTCCTTTTATTTTATGCTTTTTTCTTTCTATTTGTTTAGTCAAATAGACCCTGATTTACTGGAACCACCTCATTGATCGTCCTTCCCCTGTCATGCCACCTCATAACAATTTCTCCTGCTTCCAACACATCAAATGCCTAATATATTATGGCATCCTTGGCAGGGAATGTGCCATTAACAAGATAATGTAACACTAAACTGGTAGTTAGAAGCAGCACGAGATGGAATAAAGGGAGAATAAATAAATAGAATGGGACTACAAGTAACGAAATGGGGGTGAGGTGGGTTGCTGGAAAGAGTTATAGGATCCTGAAGTGCCAATTGGTATATTGTAAGTTATACTGTTGACTTACATGCAGCAGGTATCCCCCAAGGCCACACCCCTATGCTGCACCTCTCCAGGGCGGGGGCTCATTACGCCAGCCCCCGCACACTATCACCAGGAGACCTTTGGCTCCTGCAGCCTCCCGTGAGAGTAGAGGGGGAGACGCCTGCACGGCTTGTTGAGCATTTGAATGTGCCCAGAAACCCTTTGTTTTCTTGTGTTGTTTGTATCAGAAAAGGTATTATAAGTTTAAAAAGCCCATTTGGCTTTCCCACAAGCCTGGTGTGCCTTGGTGTGAGGAAATGCATAAATATTTGCAGCAAATGTTTGGCATGAAATAAGTGATGTATAACCAAAAATTACTGTATTTACCCATCTTTACTATATCCAGTATTCCTTAATTGCTATGTGGTTCTACATATGGGGTGGCTCTGGAAAGTTGGGGGGGGCACAGTCTGATGGAGATTCAGCTTGCTAATGGTGCCTTCCTAAGTCTGGCCTACACTGCTCCAAAAGCTCCAAAATGATGAAAAAAATGAGCCATTTATTTGTGCTGAAGTACATCTTTCTCCAGAAGCTGCACTAAGGGAGCTGGCTGGTGTGATGGAAAATACGCTGGCCAACAAACAGGATGTGCACTTATTGCTGATTTTTTTTTGCGTGTTTGGATAAACACTTTCTTCATCTGGCGCTTATCCTACCGTTCTGCTCCTCTACCTGTCTTACATCCTTCAAAAGTGGCATCAGCAGGATGGGAAAACCAGCTGAAGAGCTATTTTTTCCACCCCTACAATGAGATATAATGTAATTCATTTTAAGTGGCTTTAAAACGCTAAGATTAGGGCACAGACTCCAATTTGCATAGTTGTGGCAGCACAGGGATTCGTGCTCATTCATCGTTTCAGCATCTTTGAACAAGCGCCCTTAAATCTTACCGCAGCCTGTGGTTTTCTTGACTGGATGGCAGGAAGCGACATCTGGATTCCTTTACTCCGGAAATTTCCTCCCAGGCTGGTTTGCTCAGTTAAGGATAATTTACTATATATTAGCCGCCATTCATTATGTGCCGAAGAATTCTGTATGTAAATATTTTCAGCTTAGAAGACATGTTAATGGGGCTGGCATGGTGGTACCCGGGTTCGAGTCTCCGCCTGGGTCACATGTGTGTGGAGTTTGCATGTTCTCCCCATGTCGTCGTGGGGTTTCCTCCAGGTGCTCTGGTTTCCCCCCACAGACCAAAGACATGCTGAGGCTAATTGGAGTTACTAAATTGCCCACAGGATTGCGTGTGTCAGTGTGCCCTGCAATGGGCTGGTCCCCCCCATCCTGGGTTGTTCCCTGCCTCATGCCCATAGGCTTCAGACCCCCTGCGACCCAGTCAGATAAGCGGCTTGGAAGATGGATGGATGGAAGATGCGTTAATGAAAACTATGCCCATTTTTTATTCCGTGTGTCTCCATAGATGCTCTCTATATCTTCCTTGCAAACAGGGGTGGTGTGTGGTTCAACAGGTTAGGTGACTGCATCTCTGCTCCAAAGGTTGCCAGTTCGAATTCCAGAACCAACCAAGTAGCTTTAACATTAAGCCTTTAAACAAGACCCTTAACCCCACTGTCTGACCCACCCCTCTCAATTATATGTCACTTTGGATAAAAACATCTAATAAATGAACCAACAGGAAAGTCAAAGGCATATATTTTAGATTTAGTGGAAGGCGCCATCTTGAAACTTCAGAATGTCTTCATTTACATGCGGAAGGGTAGAGTTGAGGCAGAAGGGTTTATCCCAATATCTACTAGAAACTGATGCCTATGAATCATTAAGCCAGTTCAGAAATGCAATCCTGTTTCCTGCGATGTAGCGTCGAATAATGCACCACTGTTCACGATGATGCTACACAAGAGTGGTCACCTACATGGATGCGTTATCTAAAAGTTATAGGTTCAAGTCCAAGAAAGGCTGTTCTTTAGTATCCTTCTGCAAAGTGCATCAGCTGAAGTTGACCAATAAATAAACCATCCATCCTGAGTAGGTTTCATTGAGTAAAATTTTCAGAAAAGCTACTTAGAATGTAAACAGTACACTGAGTGTGAAGATTTATTATTAGGGTGAAAAGGCCTGGAAAATCTGGAATACATAGTGAGATAAGCTCACACTTATCCCACTTCTTGGTTTTAAAAAACACTCACACAGCTCCCTTCGCCGGCAGGAGTTAACGACAAACCGGATTTTCCAGGTCAGGCAGAGAAGAGATGCCTACTTGGAGACCGGGGGGGGGGGGGTTTGCTCTGTAAGCAGATGTGAGACATCCATTTCAGCAGGTCGTTTACGGAGACACGCCCTCTACTCTGCATCTGAATATTCAACAACTTGGATGTCAGCCGGCGGTGGGGGGGGAGGAGGGGGTCATTGATGAACAACCAGAAAAGGGGACCACTGGAATGGAAAATAAATGGTGGGGGTTATTGGCAACGGCAGCAGATTTAACAGCAGATTGCGATTGGCTTTTTCTTGCTCATAGCTGGAGAGGGTCTGCTAACAGCACCCTTAAATGACCAGCTGTGTCTCATTGGGAATGATTACATATTACCTGGTGCTTATTGCATAAAAAAATGGAAGAAAAACAACAGAAAGATTGCGGCGATAAATGGTAGGAAATCTTGCCAGCCTGAGCGGATAGTGGTCACTCGGAGAAGGTTTGGTGAGCCCTGATTGGTTGGATGGCGCTTGTGCTCTGTGTGAGGCACTGAGGGACAGACGGAGAAGAAGGGTGCATCTGTTCTGGGCCCTTGCAGCTGACACACACACGCGCGCATGCAAACATGCACACACACACATACACACACACCAGTGTTCCGTCACGGGGTAACAGCTGGCAATTGTTTAAATTTACACCACTGGCAGAATCAGTAACACTTGTGAAAGAAGAATTGCATTGAATTTTATTTGTTAAAATCGTACCAGACACATGGTGGTGAAGTGACAATGCCAAAGAACAGAGATCATTAACGATTCTTCAGATAACAGATCGTTGACCCCTTTTGATGAAATCATACTTTGAGTGACGCTAGATATAGCACCACATGAGAAATGTTCACAAAAATAACCGCAATGGAGCTGTACAGAAATGCATCCTTGCTTTATGAATTGGTTGCAGTCTCTCTTTTGTTTACAGTTTTATACAGTATGGGCAGCCTTTTTTATAAGAATACTAACGGCCACATTATTATTTTTTTAATTACCTTTAGTTTATTTTGTTCCTAAGCTCTTTGCCCCAATTTTACTTAAGTTATATTAATTGAGAAGTCATTATGGCGATTGTTCGCCCCCCAGTAGTGACAAGGTAAGAAACACATTATTAAAGTGATTAAGTGCGAGGGTCTTAGTCTTGATTTGCTCTATCCACCAGGCATCTCGGGGGGACGACTGGAGAAGTTGTCCTGTTCCTGGGGTGGGGGCCAGGAGAGGGCCCAGACGGGAGGGGCTGTGCATCATGGAGGCCCAGTTGAAGTAACTTTGTCCTAGGTCCAGGAATTAAGCTTGGCAGGAACTGCTGTCTACCCCTATGCTCATAACTGGGGCAGAAAGAGTCATTAGCTACATGAAACATACATCCCATCCCAATACTGTCTCCAGTGTCCCACTTTAGAGGCACTCGACTCTAAAGATAAGGCCCGGGGAGACTGCCGGAGTATTTATGAACGACAGGGCCCCTGGTTGGCCATTCTGTTAGTGGAAAAACCAGCCTAGGGAAGGAGGGGATGTCAGGAACGCCTCAGGAACCAATCTGCTTAAAAGGACGGAGTTTGGGTAGATAAACAGGCTGTCAAAACAAAGATGGCGTAAGACTTGTTGTCGAGGTGGAGAGGTACATCGAGCTCTTTGACCCCAGCATGCTTCCATGCAAGGTTATCATAACATGCTCTGAAAATCCCCCCAGAACACAATGATTCAATAAAACGGACAGTCAATCGTAAATAGTATTTTAGGTTTACTAAGTAGCCACACCACATGCGTGATCATTCAGTATTATGTTCAGGGATATAGCTAAACCCCTTAATATGCATTTCTTGGAATAGAGTACATTGGTGCTACAATTTATTCGGCAACATAATCTGATTAAGACAGAATATTCTTTTCCTACCGACAGCGAGCAACGTTTTTGCACATTTTTGCCCTCAGTGGTCGTTGAATTTACAGAGAATGAAAACGAGCATGCTACAACCACAGTGCCTATTTCCCAGTAACAGAGCTTGGATTGGTTTCCTCCGTTTTCAATAGAGTATGTTAATCATGCTAACTCTTTCAGTTCCAAGACCAAAAAAATAAAGAAGCAAACCAGGCAGAGAGACAAAAAAAAACCCACAGTTGGAAATAAAGTATGTGGGGTTTTAGCTCCACATACAAGCAGAGCACTGTCTTGAATGAAAAATCGCCTTTCAGTAAGTCCAGGTCCACTGCAGAATACCTAAAACATTCACACAAAAGTAGTCCGTCAATGGAAGCTGACATAGTTCCAGGAAACGGGGCTGTCTCCATGCCTACAGGTCTCCCTTTGTTGCTCCCCCTCTTTCACCCCCTGCCAGTCCTGCGTCGGCTGTGGGCTGGAGTTGGGCGGGGCAGAACTCGGCCTTTGGCGTGGGAAGTGAGCCCGCGATGTCCCAGGAAGCTGAGGGAGAATGACGGAAGGCGTAGAAGCCTCCGTCGCAGTGAAACGTTCTCAGCCAAAGGCGGAAGGAAAATCCGCGGCCGGTATGCAAATGCAGACACGCCGTTGCCGCAACAACTCTTGTGAATGAGCTTGGAGAGTGGGGTGGGGGTTGGGGGAGGGACCCTGCGCTCATTTTCAGCATTCAGACATTGAACAGCAAAAGATGGAAAATGAAAAACAAACAAGTGTTACAGGTAACCGTTAGTCCAGTTCTCTGCTGATCTTCTAAAGGTATACAGCCTAATCCTATAGTTTTTAAAGCAACATTATCCATAAGCACACTCCCGAGATGATGAGCTAAGGGGCCTGGTGGTCTGTCCCCGGGGGTTTAATTTAGTTTGCGTGTTCATCCACTTTTTCTGTACTTTGACCCATCACATCAGAGAATATGGGATTTAGCATTCCTGAACTGCTTAGGAAAAAAGGGCCCCTCCTGGCAGGAGAACTGAAACGGTAAACCTGCTTTACCTCATTAAAGCTTATAAAGGCTTGATTTCAGAACAGAAACTTGCGAGAAGAAAAGCAAAGCAAAAAAAAATTAACAATATGCTCAGATCACATTGCCTGTAGTCAGAACAATTGTTCAGTGACATTAAAGCATGCGCACGATGCAGGTATAGGAGGGTTCACTTACACAGGCCTTTGAGTACAAAAGACCGACATATTAACTGCTTATTACTACCAGGTTGTAGCCTTGACTGCTTTCACCAGGATTGTTTTGAATGGCAAAGTTGTAGTATTTAACTACAGAATAAAAAAGGAACTTAAAATTTTAAATAGGGTTGGGGAAATAGCTTGTAATTACAAAAATTCAGATCCCCAAATTCCTAATCTGACCACTAATTTTCTATAATGAAGGAATACAGACACCAAAACAGGACCTGACTGATGGTTTATTCTGATATTATATATATTACATTGATAGAAACCATGTATAAAATGTCCTGTTCCAAAACAAAGGCACACAAAGTCTTAGTTCACAATCTGGGTTTTTGTGCTGAGCATTCTCTATATAAAAACAAACGTTACCGAGATTAAAATTCAGAACAGCAAGACTAACATGCAAAAACGAACACAGCTGTGTGATGCGGTGGGGGTGGGGGGGGGGGGTGTAGGTTTTCTAGTAGTATGTCTCCCTTTCCACCCAACCTGTGGGAAGAGAAAAATTTTAGAATGTCAATTTTTCTTCTTGGGTCTGCATGGATCAAAGCAAGATTCTGGCATTTCACGTTAATACCCAAAGAGAGAATGAATTATCAAGTGATTTGCCATCTCTTAAGTGCAGCAGTTAAGAGGTGTAAACAAACAACATGAACACAATTACTATTAAATTATGAGCAGCAAGGCACTTAACTGCTCAAAGAAAGCAATAAAAACATTCCGTCTCACCTCCTGGGCTGCGTCGAAGAATCAGTTTTCTGATTTCATCATAAATAAAGATAAGAAGTGAGTACGGGAAGGCGCAAAACCACCAGTTGGGTCTGTGAAGAAAATAAGGGCAGGCAGTTGACAAAAAGAACATAGATATACATGGCAGATATATATAGCAGGTATACCACCTGCAGTTCAGACTAGGAAATCCATCTGAAGCTAAGCAGATTTGGTTCTTGGATGAGAGACCAATGAGGAAAGTGGGTTGCTGGTGAAAGAGTTTTTGGTGTGGTCAACAGGAGTGTCCATCTTTTGGCCTGAATGTATCCTAATGTCCCAATGAATGTAACCCAATGAACAGTGATGTGGACACTGTCCTGTAAAAATGGTACTGTCCTTGAGATGAGAGATAAAACTGAGGTCCTGACTCTCTGAGGTCGTAAAATTTCCCTGCGTATCCTTTGAAAGAGTAAAATTGCCCACTGTGGCCCTTTTGAATCTGATCTCCTGTATCTAATTGGTGAATTCTCTCCAGCACCTTCACCATCTTAGCTGGTGGGTGTACTGGTGCAGAATGCCTGCTGTTGCATCATCCCACCTGGGTGCTAAATAGCGGTGGTGGTTGAAGTGGCTGTAAAGTGCTTTGGGCATCTTGCAAAGTGCTATATTAATCATTCATATATATAAAATCGAGCACATCAATAAGCAACCTTGGCAAGCTTTAAGCTTGGTTTTCAAAGCTGCTTCAGAATGACTCAAAACACTTGGATACCTCTTCCACAGGTTTACAGGACACCCAAAGCATAAATAAGAACCTACTTAAGGGGGTACATTCTGAGGGCGATGTCCATTCCGGGGCAGTAGGAGAGGAAGGCAGCCAGGGCAGTTTCCTCAAAGAGTCCGAAGATGAGGATCTTGTTCCTGAAAAGTACAGGTGTTGTTTCAGTGTAGGAGGATGCTAGTCCCTCTATGCCATTGTAGGGATTACACTCGTAGGAACACTGCTTACTTCATGCCCTGCTGGAAGACTGAATTCCTCCTAGTCTTACAGATGATCAGGTCAGCCCATTGCACAATGACAATGCTGGTAAAGAAGGCTGTGTGGCAGGTGAACTCCACAATCTTTCTTTGTTCATAGGTCTGAAAGGAAAACAAAAAAGGACAATGAAACTTCTTGCGGTCTGTACTGCTACTTGTGTTATGAACAACTCCATAGCCCTTTACTAACCCATTGCTGGCCATAACTGTCCTCCAGGTCGTTCAAATACTTGTCATCCCATTTGACGCGGATTCCCAGGAGCGTAGAGGGCAAGAACCCATTCTCAGCAAGGATGACGAAGTAGGCGAAGAAACCAGCCAGAGCCTGAATCATACCTGGAAAGACAAACATTAAACAACATGACACTGTAGCTTTAACATTACCCACAGCCCACTGGAGATTCTATAAACACCCATTGCTTGTCATAATGCAGACATATACACTTAACATGCCATCACTTAACATAACATCTCAAAACCAGAGTGTTCTGAAAAAGGTTCATTTTAAAGATGTACCACCTTAAAATGCGTGGGACAGAACGTGCAGCTATGCTTGAGGGAAGTTCTTACCGATCTGACCATAGGCTATACTGATAAGTCGCTCATTGACAAGCTTGTCTGTTTTGGGGTTTCTAGGCTGCCTCTTCATGATGTCACTTTCAGCAGCCTCATAGGCCAGGGAGATGGCAGGAACCTTGCGTGATGAAAAGACGGACATACGACCTCGTGACAACATAATCTCCATCAAAAAACCTCAGTTTACCAAAAAGATAGGGAGCGAGAAGAGTCGGTATCCTCACCATGTCAGTACCCAAGTCGATACACAGGATGGTGACTGTTCCGAGAGGCAGAGGGATATTAGCGATGATGAAGAGGAGGAAGGGAGTTATCTCAGGGATGTTGCTGGTCAGGGTATAGGCGATGGACTTCTTCAGGTTATCAAAGATCAGACGACCTGAAGGTGACAAAAAGCAAAGGCTGTAGTGTGGAAGCTCCATGTTAGAAATGTCCTCCCTGGTCGACTGCATCTGGTTATACCTTCTTCAACTCCAGTGACAATAGAGGCAAAGTTATCGTCAAGGAGGATCATGTCCGCTGCCTGTTTGGAGACGTCAGAGCCAGCGATGCCCATAGCTACACCAATGTCGGCTTTCTTCAGCGCGGGGGAGTCGTTCACACCATCTCCTGTCACGGCTACAATAGCACCCTGTTGTACAGGAAGGCCTGGTGACTATTTTGTTCTTGAGTTATAGCAGTTATCGAATTTAATGAAATTTCGGTACTCTAATGCCGTTTCAAATCAGAGCACCTGTCTCTGGCAGCCCTCTACGATGATCAGCTTCTGCTGTGGAGAGGTCCTCGCGAACACTATCTCAGTGTGATACTTCAGGATGTCATCCAGCTGTTCAGCCGTCAGATCCTTCAGGTCACCTCCATGAACAACACAGGCTTTTGCATCTCTAGAGATGAATACATTGAAGTAAAATGCAAAATGAGCTACGTCTCATGTCTTCCCTACAAGTCGATTTTGTACAATGAAATTAATTTCTGAAAAACCTAATAGTGACTGTACTAATAGAAAGTAATTTTAGACAAGAACTCAACCAGATACAAAATATCAAATTACCTAGGGTTGACCTCATGAATGGGGATGTTCAGACGAGCAGCAATATCCTCAACGGTCTCGTTGCCCTCTGAAATGATACCTACACCCTTAGCGATGGCCTTTGCTGTGATTGGATGATCACCAGTGACCATGATAACCTAAGTAAGGGTTGAAAGTTATTTATATCAGGGTTGGGTGTTGCTTTCATCAGTCCTGTAACGGTAAATCGAACCAAAAAAACCCTCACATTTACACACCTTGATTCCTGCGCTCCTGCACTTGCCCACAGCATCCGGCACAGCAGCACGGGGAGGATCGATCATGGACATGAGGCCAACAAAGCACAGGTTCTCCGTGGGGAAGTTCACATCATCAGTGTCAAACTGGAAGCCCTCGGGGAACTGGTCATCAGGAAGGAAAAAATGGCAAAATCCTGCAAATAAAAAGTGAAAATTAATATATGTGCCTGTGACCTTGACCAGAAGTAGTTACAAGATGGGCAGATAAAATAAATGCTAAGAAGATCAAGGTCCATTAGCATCAGCTATATTCATCATGATTATTTTATACTATGTGTCCCTCTTAAGACAAACTAATGAGTCCTGGTGATTCAAATAAGTGAAATATGTTGTTACCTAACACTCTCTCTCCAAGGCCACCCAGTTCCAGGTAAGCGTTCTGAAAGGCATCCTTCATCTCATCATCAAGCGGCTGCTCCTTGCCCTGAACCATGATGGTGGAACAGCGATCGAGGATCCTCTCTGGGGCTCCCTTCATCACTAGGACGTGTTTAGGTTCAGAAGTGCTGGCGTTCTTATGGATGGATAGCTATTTGAAGAACAAACAGCTTAGAAACCATCTTCTGCATCATATTAATTGGAGTCACCTTCAGAAGGGTATGGCCTTTGTACCTGGTATTTATTTGTCGAGTTGAAGGGAATTTCTGCGATCTTATTGTACTTGTCTCTCATCTCCTTCACCGACCCACAGCACAGCTCAATACACTTCAGCAGAGCAGACTCTGAGGCGTCTCCGGCAACATCCCTCTGTGGTGGAGAAACAAAAAAATGAAAGTGTCACATGTCTGTCTTCAGCTGTCGAGGAAATCCAAGCAAATGACTGGTGTGAAGGGGGAGGCATTATTAAATGAACGTCAAATTTCCTAGAAATCGTCACTACGGGCTTGCGCCTGATCACCCAGGAGGTTGTCTAATTTCTGGCAGAAGAAGAATTAGAAACTGGAGTGTGACACTCCGAATAAATTCCAGCAATCTGAAAGAGCAAGTGACCTACTTACATAAAACTATTTCCGAATATGCCCCAGTTTAACAATAGGCCGAGTTTATCCTGGATTTGTTTACCACTTCGGAGTTTATCCCACAATGCAGGAATAAGTCACTGCCTGAGAATACTAAAGTTTAATGCTCTATTACTAAAACACGGTCAGAATAATGAAGGGTCTCAAACTGACGTGCGAAAACCATGGAACAACTTTTACCCATATGTACCAGTTTTATAAAAATGTTCATTAAGAGTTAAATCTGAGCATTGCATTCATGCTCTTATGCACATGACTAAATGGGGACAAATACCTTCAGGATAGGCACATCGGACTGCTCAGCAAGGAAGACCGCGCGGTTACACAGGCCAGCGATGCGCGCCAACGCCGTCCACGTAGCCGAGCTCCGGTCGAACGAGGTTCCACTCTGGTTCTCCGTGGTGTCGGCCTCATGGATCTGATTATCGAACCACATGTGAGCCACGGTCATGCGGTTCTGGGTCAGGGTGCCTGTCTTGTCAGAGCAGATGGTGGAGGTGGAGCCCAGGGTCTCCACGGCTTCCAGGTTCTTCACCAGGCAGTTCTTCTTAGCCATACGCTTAGCAGTCAGGGTCAAGCACACCTGTCAAGGTCCAGACCAGACGATTTAAGACTGTCAGAGGTAACAGCTAAGTGTACTTAGGCATACATCATGTACTTTAGCTTCTTAAATGAATACAGGCATCGGTATCAGTTGCAAACCAACTACGGCTGACTTAACACAAACAAGTTTGACCCAGTTTCCAGGATGATATTTCTACTCACTGTAACTGTAGCCAGAAGACCTTCAGGTACATTGGCCACAATGATTCCGATGAGGAAGATAACAGCTTCCAGCCAAGAGTAGCCCAAAATAAGAGACAGGACGAAGAAAGAGACGCCCAGGAAGACAGCAACACCCGTGATGATGTGGATGAAGTGCTCGATCTCGAGAGAAATGGGGGTGCGTCCAACCTCCAAACCAGAGGCAAGAGTAGCGATGCGCCCCATCACGGTACGATCCCCAGTATTGATTACTATGCCACGGGCAGTGCCTGAAATAAAATATTGAAATTGCCTATGGAACAAAAAGCGCCAACGTTCTGCAGACAGAACTTATGACAGGACTTGCGACAGATGTGCAGCTGAAAGAGCCTACCTTCTACACAGTTGGTGGAAAAGAAGGCGATGTTCCTGGTCTCCAGGGGGTTTTCGTTGGAGAAGTCAGGAGAACGAGTCTGTGGCTCAGATTCACCGGTGAGGGAGGAGTTGTCCACCTGTGAACGAATCGCCATAAAATCAGAAAACCTGGCTAAATGTCACAATCACAAATCAAAGTCTGCATTGGGCAGGAAGAAGCCGATCAAGTCACCTTGCAGCCATGAGCAGAAATGATCCGCAGATCAGCCGGAATCCTGTCTCCTCCCTTAACCTCCACCAGATCTCCAACCACCACGTCTTCTGCATTGACGCTCTTTTTCTCACCATCCCGTATAACCAGTGCTTGCTGAGAGACAACACAGCATCTGTGCTGACTGGCATATCGCAGGTGATGGAACATTAAAAATAAGGTTTAAGAACTCATACCTGTGGGACCAAGTTCTTGAAAGAGTCCATGATCTTGGAGCTCTTGGCCTCTTGGTAGTACGAGAAACAGCCAGTGATGACGACGACAGCAGAGAGCACAACTCCCAAGTATAACTGTTCAGAGAGGGAAGCGAGAGATTTAGATGACATTAGAAGGTAGAAAGTCAGCAGAAAAGGCAGGCAGGTGGTCACACGTGTTTTCTTACATTGTCTTTGGCTGGCTCATCTTCCATTGCTGCCTGAATACCATAGGCCAGGAAGCAGAGGACGGCCCCAGTCCAAAGCAGCATGGAGAACCCACCAAACATCTGTTTGCAGAACTTGACCCATTCTGGAGTGGTCGGTGGAGGTGTGAGGGCATTCGGGCCATCACGGGCCAGGATCTCTGCAGCTCGTGTACTAGCAAGGCCCTGGAAAACCGAGACAAAGAAGAAAAAAAAAAAATCTGTTCATTATACAAGCAAACAAAAAAAAATCTCTTGACCAAGTCTAAAAAATAAAATAAATCATCTACGTGCTTTTTGTTGCTAGGCAATTAACTAGGTTAGAACACAAGAAAGATAAGAGCATGCGGCTGGTCTCTGAAGGAATTATCTGAGGAAAACAAATCTCCAAGTAGGAATTTGACAACATGGTTAGAGGCTCTATTCAATTGTGCCGGATTTTACTGTCTTCTTAGGCTTGCAGTTGCGCAGATGCCAGGAAGTACAGCTGGCACTACGCTGACAGACAGGAATATTTCAGCATTTTGACTGGCATGGGTGTCTATCTGCGTTCAGACCCATTTTCAACAAGTCAAGTTCACAGAAGGTTACCAGCTAAATCCCTGTAATTGTTCTGCTCCCAGTGCAGTTGCTTAAAGAACACTGTGTACGATATGAAAAGAAAAAAAAAACAGCCAAGGGCAATGTGGAAAGATTTCTGGGAGTGGTCTACTTTTTTTGATTCCAGACTCGATCAGCTTATGCCCACACTTGACTGGGAACTCACCCTGCTGAGATCAGTGCTGTATTTGCGATGTAGTTCATCAAGAGTCAGTTTGTGGTCATCCTGTAGATGGAATTATAGTGGTGAATCAAACAAAATCAAAAGAAACCTTAATCGCAAATACATGAGCATCAATAAACTTGGGTCCCCATCACATTGCATACTGAAACTCCTGCCGCTCACCAGATCCACTTCCTTCTTCAGCTCATCCATATCCTTCTCTTTCTTCTTCGCTTTGCCCTTCTTCTTGCCCCCCTGCTCAGATGTTGCCGCCAGTTCATACTGATCCCGGCCATCCTGAGGGAAAATAGCGGGAAAACCATCAGGACCGAGGGTCTTCGCCCCAAATCACAGGAATTCCTGCTTGATTTCGCTTCTCAATGCTACATGTTACAGTGGAATGACAGCACACTGAAATATACATTAAAAAGTACATTAATATGATGCATTAAAATAGAGGGCAATACCATCTGGATTTTCTCAATGTCAACATCAGAAAACCTAACACTGCTCCTCAAGCTACTGCCAGACCTATAAATTACAGGGGAAATGAAACATGCATAAAATGTGTTTTTTTTTCTTAAATCCAAGAGCATTCAGTACTTGAGGCAAGTGCAATGTTGTTTATTACTTCAAGTCAGTCGCTGGAATGAGGAGAGTAACAGATCCAATGACTTTCCGATGTGGAATCTCTCTCACCTAAACATAATATCACATGCTATTATTTCTGGCTTGATTGCGACACTGATATTTCCTGCATCGTCTTGCTATCACTAAATTAATAACCATTAAGTCATTGTTTTGATCTGCGCTCAGCGAAGCCAAGAGATCAGCTTTGCCGGTGACAGATGAGTTTCATAAAATATTTAAGAAGCAAGCTAAGGCAAGACTGAAGAACTGCCATTTCAGAACATACATGTCTAACCCTAACTCTGCCTCACAAGTTACCATGTTCTTTTGCGGTTCTATTGTACAGTAGATAAAGTAACCAGGTCAGTTTATCAGCAGATGAATAAAATGAATATATAATCAGCAACAGTCCCCTCATCTTGTAAAATATTAATTATCCTGTTTCCATTGAAAACCATTTTGCCTGAGTGGCATGTGCCTTCTTATCTGTTTATTATTAAACTGTGCAGAAGACAAATACAAGCTGAAGGAAGGATAACGTAACACATCGGCGTTATACTGTTACATGGGTATCATCCAGTACGTCCGACAGGTCAATACTCAGCAAAGCAGAGTGGACAAGATCTTGGGAAGTCTTTGAGGTTTTGGTATTGTACCTCTGTGTGAAGTGCATAACTGAAATGCGTCAGTAAAACACCGTACAGAAAGAATATAATGCCTTTATTGTCATTATACACAGCTGCAACAAAATGATGGGTACAGTATAATCTGAATCACAGCTTGTGGCAAAAGGTGTCTACGAGTGTACAAGGACTACATATACATTTACTTCAGTTTCTGTATCTATATCAGCCAACAGTTTTAATTTCATGAACATAAAGAACACAAGCAACGGAACAATGGGTATAATCTGAGATGTACAAATGATCTTCACAACAGAAACGTCCAAAAGCAGTTTCAGGGAATTTAACCTGTAAAAAAAAAAAAATTATAATAATTCCTAAAACAGAGGCTGCAGCCTGTGGCTGAATTATAAAATGTCCAAATAAAGCTTTTTGCGTATCCACCCGCGTGTTTGTGGAAGACAAGCCCTCAAGTCTCACGCCTCTCACTGAATTTCAAATGGAATTTCACAGACTTCTCAAAGTACCCAGAGAAGATACGTTGCTCACCCGCTCCCCCACCTTTTTTTCCATCGAGTATAATATAATGCTACGAAATGGACTTTTATAGAGCTCAACCACCAGGGGGTTGAGGCCTCAGTCATCAAGTGTATGGGGGGGGAGCTCTTTAGTTATAATGTATAACGGGTCATTTTCCATGCTACAGTATGAAATTATTTCAATTCTATAGGGTTTAATTACCAAACACCAAGAATACGGTGTTTGAAAAAAGACTAAGTTGCAACAGCTCCTCTTGGGTGCTACAATGAGCATTCAAAGACGAATATCCTATGTGTGTGTAGGCCTTTTGTGATGAAATTTGTTTCCAGGCCACTGCTCTGGGCTTTGCACATTTCTGCGAGCGATCACAACCTTCACACACCAAGAACACACTGTTCTTACAGCGAGATTACCAAATAAATCCCTCCTGAGGAGGCAACAGGAACCAGGAACAAAGCGGAGCCAAGGAGTTAATATGACCTGTATGTTCTCCACCACAAACGCTTTCGATAACGCCTCTAAAAAGACATTGTTCAGGTTTTATGTGTGTGTACTTTAAATACAAATCTGCCCAGTTACGCATCTCCATCTTATGTTCCTTATAAATAAAATTGTTGATTGAAGTAACCGTATACGCTCTCCTCTCTCTCTCCTGTTCACGCGTATGCACACACACACACACCTTTCACCACAAGCTGTAAAACCACGCCCTTGCTATCTAAAGACGTAAGTCAAATGTTTCTCCAACGGTCTGAATGGTGATGAATAAAAACAAAGACTTGTGCGATTTTCATGCCTATGAAAAATAATGAGCCAAAGGGAATATCCAATTACAGGAAGCTGTCCCAAAGGGGACAAAAATGGCATGACGGTTTCTGCAACATGCCGTCAAATACAGAACTGGTGAGATGCAAGGCAAGGCTCAAAAATCACAGCATGGCATCATGTGACCAGACCTTCTCCAATGGCATCGCGGGGGATGTTTAAGGTATGATAATCTGCACAAGTGCATTCTGATACTCTGGGTTTTGTCAAATGCCAAAAATATTTAAAGAGCTGTACAGCAAGCAAAGTATGGTAGGGTTAGATTTTCTGCTACAAAGAACAGGAGCGTGAGTGAGCAGAAACCCCCCATACACACCCAGAGATGTCAAGTGGAAAGAATGCCAAATCCCAAAGGAGAAAATGATGGCCTCAGTTGTGGGTGGGTGGGGCGGGGGGTCTAAAGGCCTGGCTTTCATACAAACCTGTTACTAGTGCTGTGGTGGACACCCCTCAATAAATAAGAGCTTCACAGAGTTGAGAGCTACTCTGTTATGGGCAGACGATATGCCAGGCGACTGCCAAAATTGTTCATGACGATGACTGCCTTCACGCCTTCCTTCAGTCAGCATTATTCCAGAAATATAAATATAAACCTGTGAGATTTACAGCTGTCCTCCTCCTGGAGACCACACCCCTGTCTGCCAAAACCTTAGAAGTGATACCGTAAGCCCAAAAGGCTGGACTGTAGAAAACGCAGAACTTCACATAACGGCCTCAGAGGCAAAGCTACCGAAACAGAAGATTCCGGCTATTCAAATTGCAGGCGTGCTGTTCCCACCCATTGCCAGGGAGCAGGAAACTTCAGCTTCACTGAAACACTATACAAGTATTGCAGGCTCTGGCAATTATTTTGCAAAAAAGTCACTCTGACAACCAGTGTATATTTAGGCTAATTCATTTATTTCGATAGACAGTTATTAAATTCATGGCATAGAAATAATAAATATTGGTTCATCGCAAAATTCATGTCATACAAGAGAACGTATTTAAAATATGTAACATCTACTTCAAATTAAATCCCGTTTTCTACATTCAGGCAATTTGTTGTTTTAAAGCTTTAATCTTTAGCGTAATGCTTCGCCTTAGAAAATATTTTACCGAGCATCAAATAACCCCGAATCATTTTATGGTGTTTTTGCAAATATGGAAATTTTCGTTTTATACGATGTGTACGAAACACAGTAGAGAAATCCGTGATATTTACAAATCAGTCAAGATGCATTTTTCGTCCTAAGAAAAAGGCAATCTGACGGCAGGAGCGAGCCTGCATTCATTTGGCGAGACAGCAACACCCTGAAACAAAAAGAGCTTGATAGCTGCTTTACACTGGCCTTCGCTGATATTTTGTATCCGTATTAATCTCTATTACGAACAACAAGGTGCTACTCCAATGTTCTATTCGGCATTACTCATTTCCTTTGTATAGGGCATTATATAATCCCACAAGAGGACGCCGTTTTAGTTCTGACACATCATGTCCAGTTTGGACCGGGTTTATGAGAACAAAACGCATTTCATCAAGTGGCGACGGCCTCTCCTACAGTCACACGACAGCGCTATACAGCGGGGAACTTGGCCAGACCTACTAACCAAGTCACCCGCCTCCCGCTCTTCTATGGTTCGGAGAACTGCCCGATCGCTCCTTTTACTGACGACCAACATAATTCTGTTTTAGGAAACAAAACGGCAAATTTTTTGACAGCAGGGAAAACTTGGCTTCCGTTGGCGAAGAAGCTCAAACGCCACAAGAGAACTTCAAAGTCGGTGCAGGGAAAAGCAAACGTGGATGTTCCCGAAATACAGAAAAATAAACATTAAAAAATAATAATGACCGGCCCTTTTTTTGTGATGTGGGCCACCAATCCACGTGGCTCACTGTTTTCTTTCTTTAACATCCACATCAGCAACCCCAAGAAATGTAACTGTGCAAGCCAGTGACCATATAGCAATGCAACAACCACTGCCCGTGTAACTGCGCCTAGCATAACATCCAAGGAAACTAACTAGTTAAAAACACAAAAGCACACACACTTACCCCAACCCCCATGTTTCTTTTAATTTAAGTCTTCTTAAAAAATACTATTTAAAAACAAAATGGAAAACAATCCTCCCAGATCTTTACTGTGCCCCGACCCTCTGCCGTACCCGACCCACACGTGTCACTTCCACGGCACACACTATTAACTGCTCTTCTCCTTAGTCCGGGGTTCTAATACTTATACGCCGTGTTTATTCGATTGTGACGTCTGCCCCTTTTGCCATGGTAACCCTGAAAAGTGGGGAGGAGTCTTTCCCAGCCACGATGGAGCGCGCTCTTCTTCCTCAATATGGAATATTAATGGGAGATTTTCATACAGCGTAAATTTGAACTGGAAACACTCGTCGGTGATGCGGAAAATAAATGCCATCTAATGTAGTTCCACGTTTTTCGCAAATATAGGACTAAAAATGAAAACCTTGTACACGTGGATTCTGAGATTTTACAGTTTTGTCTATATGGGGGTGGAATTAAATTTTTTATGTATTTATTACAAAAATTAATAAACACTTTGAGAGTAATTTATTATTATTAATATTTATTTCCTGTCCCGGATGTTGTCACTGGAGTTGGAACAAGTTGGAATGGTGCAACAGATCCTTCACGATAGACTCACGCAACAGAGGGCTCGGTTTTACTTTATTTACATTTGTTTAACGTTATTTGGTACGAAGAGGTGGTTTCCCGACTGCAAATCCGTTAACTGCCGAGAAACATAATGAATTCCACAATCGTTTCTGCCAGTAAATTGTGTAAACTAGCAAATGTGCTGATATCCTCTTGTGTTTAGCTATTTTAGCAAAGCCGAACCTTTAGTTTCGTTTCCATTTTTTGCACATTTATTTTTAAGCAAAAATAATATTTCCCTCAATCTTTAAGTGCTTATTTGATTATTCTAAACATTTTGTTTGACAATTGTTTCAAAGGTTGCCTTCGTTACGCTGTATAAATATACATCTTAATATTAATTCTAATATAGGGCACGAAGGTGCAGTTCCCCCGTAATCTTTTTACAAGCTTCGGCACAGTACTCGCAGTTTCTTCACACGGATATAAAACAAAGGCGTACTGAAGAAATGAAAGCAAGGATAGCCTTTATATTCTCCGGAATGTCACAGTTATCATTTAAGACCTAATAGCACCTATAGAATATAGATAAATGATATTTAGCTACTACCACGAAATGCTTAGCCGTATTAGATTATAAATATTTGGTGATTTCATCCTCCTCCCACGCCAAAAAATAATTAATAAAAAATAATTAATGTGCTGTTAACTAATGTTTTGGTGCTTACTGGTGGCATTTGCTGCGGTTTCTTGATGTTTTTATACAATACAATATACATTATGGCTGAATTATACAATATGACTGAATTAATTCCATTAATCATATTTACTGCTACTCAAAGCCTGCTTGTCTGGTTGTTTATATCACATTAAAATCAGGTGGCCAAAATTATGGGCGGTACCTTCTTTATTTCTAATTACACTGCAGATTGCTCATTTCCTGAGCTGTAGTACAAAGATTTTTCTGTTTAAAGCCCAAAGGTGCTCCTGTTCTTCTAGTAGTAAGTTTCATTCTCCACCCAACCTAAAATAAGAAGAAAAACACAAGTTTTACATGCCTATAGGCATAGCATATTTGCTTAAGTGTTCATATTTCACACATGTATGTATTTAACTTAAATGTATAGCCCACTTCGTGCTTGTTGCAGGACCACCTTTATATCTACATGTCTGTAGATATACATTTTAAGGACTAATTTTGAAAACTGGCATTCTAGATTGAAGTGTGATCTGCTTCTCTCTAGTTGCTCATTCTGGGTTTGTAGAATGTTCTGGAAAACTTAGAAAATGTGGTTTTTACCTCCAGGACTGCGCCGCAGAATGTACCTCCTGATCTCATCGTAAAAGAAGATGAAGAAGGAGTACGGCAGAGCACAAAACCACCAACAGATTCTGAGGAGACGAGAGAAACAACACAAAAATGTACAGCTGTTCGCTTCGGACCTGCAACCCTGAGCAGTGACGTCCACTGTCACACTGGCTTCAATAAGATATGCAGCCAATCAAACGGCGTACGACTTACTTGAGTGGATACATTCTCAGTGCGACATCCATTCCAGGGCAATAGGAAAGGAAAGCAGCAAGAGACGTTTCTTCAAAAATTCCAAAGTTAAGAATCCTGTTCCTGAATGTGACAAAGGTGAATGGCATGATGTAAGTGATAATTGTACTTGTAATTGTACTAATTGTACTCATGGCCTATAGCTATTTCCAAAGATAAGTATAGTTAAATTTCAAAGACCAATGTCAGCTACACACTTACCTCATACCCTGTTTAAGAATAGAATTCTTCCGGGTCTTGCAGATTATCAAGACAGCCCACTGACATTGTACAATGCAGGTAAAGAATGCCGTATGACATGTATGCTCTACGATCTTTCTCTGGTCATAGGTCTGAGATGCAGAAAGACATTAAAAAAGAGCAGTTTAATATCATTAAGACACTGATCTCCTCCTTCTATGTCTATAACTGACCATCATGGCCTGAAAGAGTTTGGATGTCTGGTTACTGACCCATTGCTGTCCATAAGAGTCTTCCAGGTCGTTTATGGTTCTGTCTTCCCAGTTGACACGTAGGCCCAACAGTAAATCTGGCAGAAAGCCATTCTCCCCAAGGATGACACAGTAAGTAAAGAAACCAGCTACTGCCTGGATCATACCTGGAAAGTAAAGAAAAGGAAAAGAAAGACCAATGGCAAGATTAAACGTTTTATAGGATTCAGAAGCCATGTAGCAACCCCATGTAACAGTCCAGCAGTTATGTTAATTCCAAGCCAGACTATATGGACAGAAGTATTGGGACACCTGGAAATTACACCTACAGGAACTTTTATGACATCACATTCTAAATCCACAGTTATCAATATGACGCTGATTCCTCCCTTGCAGATATAACAGCTGCCACTCTGGGAAGGCTTTCCACAAGCTTTTGGACTGTGTCTGTGGGAATTTTTCCCCTTTCATCCAGAAGAGCATTTGTGAGGTCAGGCACTGATGTTGGATGTGAAGGCTTTGATTGCAATCTCTAAGCATACCAAGACCTCTTGGACCGTTCCCTGCTTCCAAGTTTGTGGGTAGATTTCGGCGAAGGCTCTTTTCTGTTCCAAAATGACTTTGCTCCAGTGCACAAAGCCAGGTCCATAAAGACATGGTTGGGTGAGTTTGGTATGGAAGAACTCTGGCCTCAACCGCACTGAACACCTTTGGGATGAACTAGGAGAGAGATTGCGAGCCAGGCTTTCACTTCCAACATCAGTGCCTGACCTCATTTATGCTCTTCTAGATGAATGGGCAAAAAACTTCCACAGACACTCAAAAATCTTGTGGAAAGCCTTCCCAGAAGAGTGGCTGCTGTTATAGGTGCTAAGGGGGGAACAATTCCAGATCGATGTCTATGGATTAATAATGAGAAGTCATAAAAGTTTTTGTGGGTGTAATGGCCAAGTGTTAATGTAGCAATGCTTCTAAAAGGAACAGTGTACCATTTGATCAGATCCTCCACTGAAACTGAATTTGTTTACCCAAATAATACCAAGATCTTACCAATCTGGCCATAAGCCATACTGATGAGTCTCTCATTCACCAACTTATCAGTTTTGGCATTTCTGGGATGTCTCTTCATGATGTCACTCTCGGAATCCTCGTATGCCAGGGAGATGGCAGGAATCTTACAGGTAGCAAATGGTGTGCCAGTATTAGTTTTTGGAAACCTGCAACCCTGTTGTGAATCCTCAAAGGTTTTTTTTTAGACTTAGCTGTCGTCATACTCACCATGTCAGTGCCTAAATCAATGCAGAGGATGGTGACAGTCCCCAGGGCCAACGGAACATTCGCAACAACAAACATTAGGAAGGGGGTGATTTCCGGGATGTTACTGGTAAGGGTGTAAGCGATGGATTTCTTCAAATTGTCAAAGATCAGGCGACCTGATGAGAGAAAAGGCAAATGATCTAGATGTATAGCTTATTACATCTTAATGAAAGGAAACTCTAGAATTTTACTTGGATCCTTCCATGTTATACCTTCTTCTACTCCAGTTACAATGGAAGCAAAATTATCATCCATGAGGATCATGTCCGCTGCCTGTTTGGAGACGTCAGAGCCAGCGATGCCCATAGCTACACCAATGTCGGCTTTCTTCAGCGCGGGGGAGTCGTTCACACCATCTCCTGTCACGGCTACAATAGCACCCTGTAGGATAGTAGGGAGACCTTTCAGCTTTCATTTCTAGGTTTGTTCTTCTCAGTTGAAACTGAGAAGCTTGAATTAGGCTGAAATAGGAGTGCGTAATGTAAAATTAAGGGTATAAATGAATGTAAGACTATGCTTTTAAGTAATATAAGACTTTAATAATAAGATAAATGGCAAAGTATGATACCTGTCTCTGGCAGCCTTCGACAATGATCAGCTTTTGCTGTGGAGAGGTTCTGGCAAACACTATCTCAGTGTGATACTGCAGGATGTCATCCAGCTGCAGTGGGGTCATGCTTTTCAGCTCTGCACCATGGACTACACAAGCTTTTGCTTCTCTGTGGACAACAAATAAAGGAGAGTCATTATATTATGTTATTGTGGTGCTTCAAGCTGTTTTTTATTATTATTATTATTATTATTTAAAAAAAAAAAAAAACACCCAAAACGTCTAAATGATGTAGTCACTATGACCAGTATAGTCCTGTACCTGGGATTAACTTCACTAACTGGAATGTTCAGACGAACAGCAATATCCTCAACAGTCTCGTTGCCCTCGGAGATAATACCCACACCTCTTGCGATGGCCTTGGCAGTAATGGGATGATCACCTGTTACCATGATAACCTAAGAGTGAGATAGAAATAAGAGTTAGAAATTATTGGCACCAGGACAGTTGCCTTCGTCAATCATGTAACAGGAATTTCGACAGAAAAACCCCAAGTAGACACGTGCCTTGATTCCAGCGCTCCTGCACTTGCTTACGGCATCCGGCACAGCAGCACGGGGAGGATCGATCATGGACATGAGGCCAACAAAGCACAGGTTCTCCGTGGGAAAGTTCATGCTTTCAGAATCGAAATTAAAGCCCTCAGGAAACTGGTCATCAGGAAGCAAATAATGGCAGAATCCTGCAAGCAAAATGTTAGAAAGAGTTTTGAATGGCGTGTGACTGTGCCCTGCAAGGGGCGGGCTCCCCATCCTGGGTTGTTCTCTGCCTTGCACCTGTACCCTCCAGGGTAGGCTTCAGGCCTCCTGTGGCCCTGAATAGGACAAGCGGTTACAGAAAATAGATGGATGGGCATTAAATTTCAAGAACTACCTTTGCAATTTTCATAGATAACACTTTGTTTGTAATTGTTGACACATAAATACTTACACTTTCTGCTTGCACTTTGCACTTTCAGTACTGTTCAGTACTGTTCTGTATGTTTGACATACATTTAAAGATTATTTACTGCTGTGTATTTTGTACCTATGCGCCTTACCTAATACTCTCTCTCCAAGGCCACCCAGTTGCAGGTAAACATTATGAAATGCTTCTTTAATGTCTTCATTAAGTGGCTGCTCCTTTCCCTGAATCATGATGGTGGAGCAGCGATCCAGGATCTTCTCCGGAGCTCCCTTCATCACTACCAGGTGCTTAGACTCAGAAGAGTTGGGGTTCTTATGGACAGATAGCTATTAGAGAAACAAGTAGATTAAAAACATTCTTCCGAAACAGTATATCGTCTTTCTCAAAGTCACTTTCAAGGACCTGTGTACCTGGTATTTATTTGATGAGTTGAAGGGAATTTCTGCAAGCTTGGGGTACCTGTCTCTCATTTCCTTCACCGACCCACAGCACAGCTCAATGCACTTCAGGAGAGCAGACTCTGAGGCGTCTCCGGAAACATCTCTCTGTCAAAGGAAGAGCCAGAACAATAAGATAATGGCACCTGTTGCTGCCAGTTATTGAAGATTAAAAGGGCACCAGACTACACTGTGGGTGCTATGAGAGTTGAATGACAAGCTTTCACATACCTTGAGGACAGGAACATTGCTTTGATAATCTTTGAAGAAGGCGCGGTTACACAGGCCAGCGATGCGCGCCAACGCCGACCACGTAGCTGAGCTCCTGTCGAACGAGGTTCCACTCTGGTTCTCCGTGGTGTCGGCCTCATGGATCTGATTATCGAACCACATGTGAGCCACGGTCATGCGGTTCTGGGTCAGGGTGCCTGTCTTGTCAGAGCAGATGGTGGAGGTGGAGCCCAGGGTCTCCACGGCTTCCAGGTTCTTCACCAGGCAGTTCTTCTTAGCCATACGCTTAGCAGTCAGGGTCAAGCACACCTGTCAAGGTCCAGACCAGGTCAGTTAACATGGTGTCAAAATATTTGCTGCTGCATAGCTTAGTCATATATATATATATATATATATAAATTGACACAGGATCTTTCCACTCACAGTGACAGTAGCTAAGAGGCCCTCTGGAACATTTGCCACGATGATTCCAATGAGGAAGATGACAGCTTCCAACCAACCATAGCCAAGAATGAGTGAGAGGATGAAGAAGCTGACACCCAGGAAGACAGCTACAGCTGTTATTATGTGGATGAAGTGCTCAATCTCAACAGCAATGGGGGTCTGTCCTACTTCCAGGTTTGAGGCAAGGGTAGCAATGCGTCCCATCACTGTGTTGTCTCCGGTATTGATCACAATGCCACGAGCAGTGCCTATAATGAGGTAGATGAATAGAAGGGTGCCGAGAATGTAAAATGTATACCATGTTTTACAGAGGATGAATTATATACATGAATCTGGCTATTTATGCAGCTAGTTATCTCTGCTGTTATGCTCTACCTTCCACACAGTTGGTGGAAAAGAAAGCGATGTTCCTGGTCTCTAGGGGGTTTTCATTGGTGAACTCAGGAGAACGAGTCTGTGGCTCAGATTCACCGGTGAGGGAGGAGTTGTCCACCTGTGAACGAATCAAATTACAGTCAGGAAAATAACAGATATGCACATACAACATTTATGGAAAAATGAGGGACCTGGTTTCATTTAATGCAAGAAGTCTAAATCACCTTGCAGGAGTAAGCATAGATGACACGAAGATCAGCAGGAATCCGGTCTCCTCCCTTGATTTCCACCAGGTCTCCAACCACCACATCCTCAGCATTGATGCACTTTTTATCACCATCGCGGTATACCAAGGCTTGCTGATAGACAGAATGGAAAGATGGTATTCCAGCCTATTCCCTCTACAACTTATGAAATATAAGTGGGAAATGTAAGTTTTTATACAGTAATACCACAGGGAATCACACCTGCGGCACCATGTTCTTAAATGAGTCCATGATCCTGCAGCTCTTCGCCTCCTGGTAGTATGAGAAGCAGCCGGTGATAATGACAACGAAAGCTAGCGCAATACCCAGGTATAACTGTAAACAGAAGAAAAATCAGGCATAAATATGAACAAACACTATGAAGAGATGTATATGTGCTTAAACATTAATGCTAATCTGTTGGGAATAGATTCAATTGGCAATAGTATAACTGGTACTGCTTACTTGGCAAAATATACAAAACTTGTCAATAGCTTATGTACCTCCCAAAAGTTGGTTCAGTGGGATTAGAACCTGCAGCCATCTGGTCACAAACTTCCTAATTCACTTAAATCTCACACTCACATTGTCATTTGCAGGGTCTTCTTCATAGGCCATCTGAATGCCATAGGCCAGGAAGCATAGGATTGCTCCAATCCACAAGAGCATGCAAAAACCACCAAACATCTGTTTGCAGAACTTCACCCATTCTGGGGTGGTCACTGGAGGGGTGAGGGAATTTGGGCCGTCACGGGCTAAGATCTCCTTTGCACGGATGCTAGTCAGTCCCTGTGTGAGATGAAGTTGGACATTTTTAATCCAGCTGCTGCATAGTGACTGTAATAATCACATCTACAGTAGTTTATGTTCACTGGATTACACTGAATCTGCTGATTTTCTTCTGAGCATTAACCTGTAAGACTTTAAAAGAATACATAAAGCTTTTTCTCTTTGCGTTTTCTATTTTAAGAAAAATTAGATAAAATGAATCACCCCTATTAGTAACAAACCTTAACAATATCTGTGCCGAATTTTCGTTGAAGGTCTTCTATGCTGAGTTTGTGATCATCCTGTGAAAAGTGATTATACATATTACATTTACATCATTGAAACATTATTAAAAACAGAAATGTTTTGTTCATGAACTCATAGGATTATTACAGTTCTTAAAGCCCATAAAGTGCGCTGTTGGCAAAATATAAGCAAGTAGGAGATGGAGAAGTTTACTTACAATATCGACCTCCTTCTTCAGCTCCTCCATATCCTTCTTCTTGTTCTTCTTCTTCCTGTTGTCATTCTCAGAAGTAGCTGTCAGCTTGTAGTCATTTCCTTTCTGTGTTGGGTAAAATACAGAAACATCTAGCTACCTGCTTACTTACTATTTAGGGCGTAACTTTTTAAAAATATGAGATCAATTTTTTTTTGTTGCTAGGAGCAAGATTGAAAACAATTTTTAAGTATAGATGTGCTTACAAAGAAAACAATCCAGAGAGTCCCTGTTGCTATGGTGCTGTGTGCATTAGCTACATTTTTTAACCTAAAAATCCAAAATTCAGTTTGACTTTAACTGTGATTTCCAATCCAGTATGTGTAATGGAAGTCTGGACGTTTTCCAGACTTGGGACAAGTCAGCTAACCTGGAGCGAGTGAGCAGTGAGTTTGAAAAACATCTGAGGTGATATTTCCACGAATTCTATAACGCTGTTCAGTTGTCATAATACTAGGATGGGAGGGCTGGGATTTACGCCAGTAAAAAGATGGGTATAGATAATGCATAGGAAAAGCACTGACATACTAATACAATCCTCTGAACATATGCCCACATTAGCCCACTGTGGCTCCCCATGGACAATCTGGGCTAAATAATGTTCAAAGAAAACACTGTATGGACCCACTATAGCTACACCCAGACTGGGCCCCTCATCAAAAATTCTGGTCCAGTCCGGTAACGTCAATCAGCGTTGCCCGGTCTTTTTCCATTTGTAAGTCACCTTGGCCACAAGCATCTGCCTAATGAATAACTCTAAGTGTAAACAAAATTCGCAAGACCCTCACAGAGCCTGTTTTTGAGACCTGAGGACTTTTAGACAGATTTAGTGTAGAGAAAGATTTAGATCCAATGTGCCCAAATTCATTGCAAACACTTGTGTAGTATTTAAATATATTGATCTAACAACACACAAAGTTGATCACGATATCTAATATTTAAACAACAGAATAGAAAGGAAGTGATGCCCTGATTTATGGCATAAGCCTGTTTCCTGATTGTGTTATAACTAGTCACAGTTGACTTAGCGATCAGATAAGTGACAGTGATTTACATAGCAAGGGTTAGATGTTTATCTGTACAGAGTTCCTTCTGAGTAAAGCCAGGTAATTCATACACAAATGCAAGACGGTAATTCAGTTTTGAACAAATCTAGTATGGCTATTTAACAGTGCATTATCAACATCTATCTATTCTTTAGCTAGTATTTTATTTTAAGACCATGCAATTTATGTTTTACAGCTGTATTATGACATTATTAATGATGATGTCATTTATTTCTTCAAATTGTTAAGTTTGTAAAGTTAATAGCATAACATTCTCCACATAAGAATGAGCACTGAGATATTGTATTGTTCCATTTTCTTTAACTGATCAAAATCAATCGAGTGAAATTTGTTGAAAGTATTGAAAGTGTTTCTGGAGTTGTATTGTCTATGGATTAACATGGGACTGTGATAGGAAGCTGTCCCTGTGAAGGACATTCTCTGTTCTTCGCGTGTCCCTAGGGTTGGCTTTGCATCCCTGAAGACTTGACTTGCGTGTGTTTAGATAATTTATCAGTGGGAAAATCAGCTACCCATTGACACACAGTAAAAGCAAACTTTGGTGACATTTTACTTAAAGCAGTCATCATAATGTCTTATAGATACCTTCATAGTGCACAACAATGCATTCAACTTTAAATACAGCTATAACAATTTATTTAAAAAAGGCATACATTATAGACATGCTGGTCATGTATTATGAATGCTCTATGACGTTTTTATCTATAATGCACTATAGATACATTCATAATGCGTTATAATGGTCAGTATAAGCCATTATCATGCATCATGAAGGTATTTATAGAAAATTATAGATGAGATCTTCATAGTGCAAACATAATACATGAAATATATGGCTATAATGTGTTATGCCTTTTTGTAAATAGTTATAGCAGTGTGTATAATACTTTATGAATGCATTATTATGCACTATGAAGGTGTCTATAATGCATTATACATGGGTGTTTTAAGTAAAATGATATAAAAACATCTTGCTGCCCGAGAAGCTGTTGAATAAATAGATCTGCAGCCGTAACACTCAGAGTGTTCTTTTCAACACTATGTTAAGTGTTAAACTGAAGCTTCAGATTTTTACCTGTTTTAGAAATGTAGCACCTTCCTAACTGTAGGTATGACACTCATTTGGGTTTCAAGGACCCAGCAGTGACCCCCTTGTACCCATCACTACTGTTACATCTCCTATTTGCTACACAGTAGGTCACTTTTACTTTGGCCCATCTTTAAATATGAAAAAACAGGAGCGAGTAAACAAATATGTAAATAAATAAGCAGTACTCACAGTCACAATACAAAAGGTATTTTAAATGGAAATGTCAACATATACTTACTCCAGCTCCCATCTCTGCTAGTTGTTCCTAAACGTCCAAATTGGAAGTGTAAAATATATCTATTCTTTTTTTATTTTTGTTGTATTTCACTGGTACTGACTGTGCTCCATCTATGAGTCGCTTCCACAGGACGTGCTGTGAAGCTACTCGGTGGTTCATCTGATGTCGGGCCTTATATAGGCATTATTTCCCCAGACAGGAGAAGGTGTGGTCGGGGGATTATCAGGGTGGTTGGGTTAATTTGCGGTCTGGTTTTTTGCCTTCATTAACCTGGGAGGCATTTCAAAGTAAGTTTTAATCCTAAACATGCCCTGACTGAGTAGTTTACAGAGAAAACATCAAGGGGGTCAAAGACTACAAGGAAACAGGCCCAGTCCAACTGGAACTGACCGACGCTATGCCATTTGGTGAAGGTTTGAGAAGAATTCCATTTTTTACCACGAAAAGATAGAAACAAATGTTTGGTAAAGAATTATTAATCTGCCCTGAAGGGAGTTACCATTTCACGGCAACCTGCTATTGGCTTCCTGTTTACCAGTAACGTGTTTTATACAAGGATACAGGGCAACATTCATCCTCTTTCCACAGAACTTCAGCAGCAATAAGGTGTTTTGTACTGGGTGTGTGGCATTTTCACAGTATTTTGGCCATGTGTCTGATCTGATAAGATACATGTAGTTTTGTTCAAAATGAGGCCTTACTGAGACCACAGGAATTTGTAAGAATAGAATCTAGAACATTTTGTACAGTAATTATCTGTCGGAGGGATATTAGATGGAAGCGGCGTCTATTTTTTTGTTTTGCACAAACATACTGTATAAAGAAGAAAATATGTGCCAGACATATTAAATGTTTTTTAAGGAGTTGCAAAGAATTAATAGTTTAGGTTTTCTTCATCAGAAAAGTGTCCCCTACCAATGAGGTGATGTTGGGCGGGGTCAGACGATGAGGCAAGGGACAGGTCTGAGAGGGTCCGAAGCCGGACGCCGTTTGTGTTGGAAACAGCGACTCTGTTTGTTGTCTTTCGGTGATGAGGCATGCGCCATGTCTCTGGATACCAGTGACCGCCTCTACATATTCTAGCTTCAAATGGAGCTAACCAGAGGTTAATGGAGCATTGGTCCTCTGAGTTGTAACTCCGCTAGCTGACTGCACTGACCCCAGTGACCTCGGAATTTGAGATTTTAGCATCTTTGTGCACCGTGAACTTGCAAACATATACTTCCAGATGCCATGGCATTAAATTTCTAATATGATAACATAATATCTGGTGCTAACTATTTTAAAGCAGAAATCAAGCTAGAGTTTTGAATGACAGAAATAGAACGTATCATGTGTAGTTACTAAAAGTTTGGTTTGTCTGAGCCGTGCGGGAGAAACCATTGGCATTTCACACCTGAAAATTAAGCTGTCAGCCTTCTGCAAACTATAGCAACCTGATTCTATGTAAACTAGTGTTATAGTGATTATAGTGTTATCCTTTGAAGAAATGTACTACTAACATGATATCTGTTATTCACACTGTCATTATGTGTCAGATACTGATGCTGATTGCTTCTGTGCTCATAAGACAAGTTTGAAATATATTTATGGCCAATGAATGTGCAAATAAAGTTTTCATTGGTGTGCTAATTGCTTCCTTCTGTTGAGGGCAAACTAAAAACAATAAAATCTGGCTTGCTAATTTATCATCACATGATTATTGTATTTTAAAAGGAACTGGACAGTTGGTGCGATGGCAGGATTGCTGAAAAGGACAACATACTTTCTGTTAATGGTGTTGAAGAGAAAAGCACACATCCATATCCAGGAGCCTCTTTACACTTTCCATGGCGCGTAAGAGAACATGGAAGCCTTGTATGTTATGGTTCTAAGGCCTAGCAAGGACACCTTGACATGTTGCTGTGGTCTCAGATCCCCTTTGGGAAGCTTCGCTCTGTGAGCTTAAGGCCTGATCCTTTCTCACAGGAAAAATGACGTCAGAAAACCGAAGGATCCCACGGCGCTTGACGTATCACTTGACGCTCGACACGGCTGCCAGAGGGTGTTCACTACAGCTGTATGGAAATAGAGATGTGTCGGGTCAGTTGTCAGGTGGTGGATTTACTGCTGAACCCAGCCTCGGGAAGTGCAAGCTGATTGGTGAGGCGGCTCATTCATACGCATAGAGCGGAGAGGGTGAGGGGAGGAAGAGGGTAGGAGATAAAATACTGTGTGTGACTTTCACACAGACACGGTGCCTTCTATTGAAAGAGCCTCTCTGACCCTTGACCTTTAGTGTGAGTTTATTTAGCTCCCCCCCCGCCCCCCCATGTGTCTGTGATTGGAAGGTTGCCAGTTCAAGTCCCAGTGTTAGCCGAGTGATGTCACCGTTGGGCCCTTGAGCAAGGCCTCTAACCCCCAATTGCTTCAGGGCCTATCTGACCCTGCCTTCTCAATTGCGTGTCACTTTGGATAAAAGCATCTGTTAAGCAAATAAATATCTCTCTCCCTCTATTTAAATATAGATATATCTATCATACTTCTAAAAGGTATCTGCGGAAGGCGAGTGTGCTAACCGATCGAAATCAAAACTAACATTGCAGAAATCATAAGTAAAGAGAAACACCCCTAACATTGCAAAATTTGCAAAGCTGGAAACGTGCACATCGCCTGCTTCACTTCGAACTTCTTCCTCCCCGTCCTGCAGCTGAACGGGTCGGCTCTTCCCACGTGGTTTTCCATTGGTGTGTCTCTCAGTGGAGAGAACAGACGCCGGGCTCCACCAGACCACCATCCCCCTGGAATGCAAACAAACGCCGCCGCAGAGACCAGGGAGGTGTTGTGAAAACGTGAAAAACGTGAGGCGAAGCCATTCAAGAAAAAAAAAAACAGAACTCAAATAAGCGGAATCATTCACAACATGGACACGAGAGTACATTCAATTCTGCCGCTTAGCTGCGTGAGGTGCTGGCCTGTTACCCCTCTTTATAGACGGTGAATATGAGTCCTGAAGACTCCGGCAGATGTTTGCGTCTCATTATTTCTCCTGTACTGGTGGTTCTTCCGTCTTTGGCATTTTCCCTTAATGATATGTCTCTTTCTTCCACCTTACAAATTAATTACAGTTCAAGAAATCCAGAAGGAACAGTGGACATTAAGGGAGTGTATCTGTCAAGTGTTGTAGAATCTAAGGTGACCCCTGCCACACGTCTGCTGAATAGCTACATGCAGTAAATGCTGTGTTATGTCTTTTACTGCATAAAGGTCTGTCACTGGCTGTGGAGACTTTACTCATGTGGAAATAATAAAGCCTTCTCAGGTGAGAGTGGATCTCCGCCCCTACGGTAGTAATGATGCAGGTTCAGGTGCAGAAGTCGCGTGTTCCAGTTGGTAGTGTCAACATCAGAACTGAACATTTGCAATGCAGAGGAGAAAAAAAACGCCTCATTCTATAAGGCTTCCCCTGTCAATAGTGGTTTCTTCCACGCGTGCTAGAATTTTTCGGTACACTGAGTTCCTGGCAGCCATACCCTGCGGGGTTGACCCATTGCGGCCTGTGGTTCCCTGCCTTTATAGGTGAGAGTGACTCTTCCTCCAATCAGGACTGAAGACACATCCAGGAACACACTTGGCCACAAGTAACGTCTCTGCCACTCTGTGTGAGGAAGAAACACGATGAAGGAAAACTGAAAAGGGGCCGGGGGATGTGAGGATGGAAGAGGCAGTAGGGAGTGAAAAGAGAGAGAAAGCAGAGAGAGAGAGAGGGAGGGGGGCTAGAGAGAGGGGGGGAGCTCTGATTTATTCTGTCAGACTCCTCAGACCTGCTGAGCCCTGGCATTTGCAACAAAGAGCCAGTGTTGCTCCAAACCTTGACAGGGTACTGCAGGGACAACATGTGGGAGCCCAGGAAGGAGGCATCAGCCTCCAAGAGAACAGCAGCTGTACGCTGACTTCCTCATCAGGGTTGCGTATCCTGTCCCCTGCAGTTGGTTAGCCCAGTGCTAGTCTGTTCCGGTTCTACATACGGCAGACTTAGTGTGGGGGGCCAATGTTATTTAACCTAGGGACTCCATAAAGTATTTAGCGGCTCTTTGAATTCTCCAGGCTTTCCTTTCCGCTTCATTAGGTTTTTAGCAACAGGGTGTCTCCCGCGAAACCTGGTTCTGCTGGAATTTTATTGCCGCAATGACCTTGTGGGCACAATGAGGAACGAAAGTATTTTTAAACCACCTCCTAATATCAGAAATAAACTTTCCTAAAATGTAATAAAACAGCAAAGTATCCCATATTCATAATGACTCCATATATGGTTTTTGAATAGCACAGTAACTAGAATCTTTCTTTGATGTCAATAGCGATAACACTGAAGAATTTGAATCCTTTCCCTCAATAATCATTACCATGATGTTGAGACAGGCTGCAGCAAGCAATACTCAAGGTTAGCTTTTCAAATTACAGGTTATTGCTTTTGCTGGGACTTTTTGATAAAGTTTGTTTAGCTGATTCGAATGGGGAAAGCCGAATGAAATAGTCCTCTCTTTAATCAGTGCCTGAAAGTATCAGGAACACGAAGGCTGGATTAATTCTGTCCTGAATGATTCCAAAGAGGCAATGAAAAGCACGGCCAGGTACCTGAATGTGACGTCCCTGCTTCAGTAGCTCCCTTTATGAAGCCGTTTGGGGCGACCAGACGCTGATCTGGCATGGGAACTGCTGTCTGTGTGACGTGGCAGGACTTTCTCTTTGTGTCTATAAACACACTTAATTGTAAACAGATTCACGTAGGTACCCATCCTTTGTGGCATTTCTAGGCAATGAAAGAATATTTTTTTCTCAGTTCAAGAGAGTAGGAACTCCTTAAGAACACCCAAGTTTAAATCCTCAAGAACTTGGGTTTGTTTCTTTTGTTCCGCTTTCTTTCCTTTCACAGCTCTCTTCCGTGTGCATTAAGAAGGATTTTCCATCAAAGGTTTTTCCATCAAGGTTAATATGTCATCCGCATAAGAATCTACTGATTTGGTCATAAGGGATTAGAAGTGACTTCTATTTTGGACATAACTTCTACACTTATAGTTCTATAGTGGTAACTGCTTTGCTATCACTTTGACCATGGCAGTCACAACAGTCCCCATATGTCTGTTACTGTTATATACATATTGATGTCTCCTCTTTACCCAAGTAAGTGGTTGGATGGAGATGCTTGTTTGAGGGGAAGGACTTGTCAGTGAATATATGAGTTGCTTTACTGCACGCTGTCCTTTGATGGTACAGCTGATTAATGCTCATAATCCAGGTCTGCAATGCAACACTTTCAGTTATTTCACTCAGGTGATGGAGATGTGAGGAAGGAGTCTTAAAGATGCTACTGGAAGATAAGGAAACTTCAGAAACAGAATAAAACAAAATAAATCATTTGATGTCATCTCCTTTCCACAGTAACATTCAGGCTTTTGTCTGATTAGAAGATCTTTGACATCAATGAACTGACCTCGGTCTGTATCAGGATCTTGTACTGAGACTTTTAACTGTAAGGAGCCGTCAGAATTAATGAGAAATATCGATCCTTTGTGAACAACTTCAGCAGTGTTATCTTTAAGATCCTGCAAAGCTCGCATGAATGAACAGGGCTGTTGGATAGAGCCCTATCAGTCATAGTGAGCTCTTAAATTCTATAAATTAATTAACTGGAGTAATCTGAGCTACACAGCCGGTAATATAGATTATTGGTGATACAATCGTCAATTTAAAACAGAATATTGAATTGTGGGGAAAGCAGTGAATTGAAAACTTTGAAAGGCGTGGTCTCCATTCAGATGCATGCCCATGCCCCTTTAAAGGTGTTGAATTTCGAACTTTTCAAAGAGAACCAACAGGAGCACTGAGTTCTTGGCACCTGTGTCGAACAGGACTAGGCCACTCCAGCCACTATTCTTCTCCTGGTTTCCAGAGGGGCGTGTCCTCTAGCCAGGAGGAACAGTGGCCACATTGTATGCCTGTGTGAGAAAAGGCACCAGAGGAATAATAGGAGAACAGAAGGAGAGAGGCGGGAGATGTATAGGAAGAGGAGAATGAAAGTGGAGAGTCAGAGTGGTGGCAGAGGGGCTCTCTGTTATGTTACGCCAGACTCATCGCTCGTGCATCGGTGAGACCTGCATAGGCCCCGGCACTCACAACAAAGAGATCCCGTTGCTCCCAGCCTTGATGGAGAGATGCTGTGAAAATGCAGGAAACATGTAGAAGCTTTAGACCAGTGTTCAGAGGTCAACTGCATTTCCCCCGGAAGCTGGTTAGCCCCCACGCTGGTCTGTTCCAGTTTGACACACCCCTTTCTTTGTCTTAGGCTAATGCTCCTTTGATCTGTGGATTGTGAAAAATGCAGAGAAACTGTACCTAAATGGCTGCCGGCTCTTCGTTCCCCTTCATAAGGCCTTGTGTAATATGACCCAGCTAAAATCTGGGGTTTGCTGGAGTTTTATTGCCAGAATAAACCCGTAGGCTAAATGTGTCTCTTATTAGAGGATGTACCTCATTATTTCAATTAAGAGAGAAGTAAATAAGTGGACAGAAATGAGATACTCCTCCTCCGGTTTGCTCAGTGCGTGTGCTCTTTTCTCCTCGATCGGATAAAGTTGCACCATGTCTTGTGAAATATTCATGAAGGACTCGTGTCTCTAGACAAAGGCTGATAGGTGACAGGCGTGACAAAGAGCTGAAAGACACGCCGACGTTTACCGTGCCGAAACTTTAAGTGTCCGTGCGTCATGAAGCTTTTGGGCTGCTTGTCAGGTGACCCAACAAGGGGACGAGGCTGAAGGGGTCTGTAAGCGACCAACCATTTTCCCGTAGGATTTACAGAGACGCTCTGATCAGGAATCTTTCCCCGTTCTTCTGTTCCTGTTGGTGGATTCTCACTGGAATCTGCTCGGCAAAAAAAAACACATGGAAGTTCTGGCCCATCACAAAAACTGAAACATAAAACCATGACCACAAACTCTTATTATATTCATTTAATGTCACTAAATACCTCCAAGTCACGACATACACCTTTGCAGTTTAGATGGAATGCTCAAGAATAAACTAATAGTGTAAAAGTGTTTCGCACAGGCAGTCCTCGGGTTAAAAAAACCTCCGACTTATGGACAACTTGGACAAAGGAACGGACTGCCCTGAAGCCTATTACATGAGAAATTTGGGTTAAATACAACGATTCATGGTTAAGGCGCACACACTACTTCGTGACACTCATGAAAACATTGCACAGCTTCATCGGCTCGAGGTACAGGACCATATGTAGCTACGTTTATTATTACCATATACAGACGCTCCTCTACTTACAAACTTTCAACTTACGAACTTTCAGACATACGAACGAAGAGCACAGTAAGTCCAAACTGTGTCTATTGGGCTCCTGTTTCCTGTCCGCAACATCTATTTTTCTTTCTGCGCGCCAATTCCGCCTAGTAAGACTTCTGCCCACTACTCCAGCCGCGCAGCAGCGTAGCGTGCGTACTCCCACCATCCTACTTCTTTGTACTTGTGTATACCCTTAAAATGATGTTGAATAACGACTTACGAACATTTCAAGTTGCGAACGGTCGTTTGGAATGTATCTCGTTCGCGAGTAGAGGAGCGTCTGTAATTTTTATTGTTATTATGTACTGTATTATTATTTTTCTGACTTACCTATAAAATGGCCTTAAACACACTTAGGGAACAGATCTTGTTTGTAACCTAGAGACTGCCTGTAGTTTAAATTTGCATCAAGTACACAATTGTGTTTTTGACAGTTTTATATTCAAAAACAGTGACAGTACAGTAAAGAGATTAAATGATGCGCTCAGCTCCGAATGATGATTTTGCTAAATTTAATACAATACATTTCAATAAATGCTTATTAGAAAGAGGAGGTCTTACTGGGTGGGTTTGGGGGTTACAGTGGGCCAACACAGCAACAGAGTGTAGGCCACGGTCCAGAGTGTTTGTCTGGGGTCGTGCGAATTGTGCGCTGCCCAAAGCTGTGATGCCAGCCACACCCTCCACAAATTAGCCCAGCAGCAAAGTAGAGGCCTTTTCCACTTCCAAGTAAATTTTAAATGCAGGTTGCTGTCAGCGATGTGTACAATGCGTGAGTGTCGCTCTACGCCTCATCAGGCTTTAAAATATCTATTAAATGTGGATTCTTCCTGTTTCAGAAATCCGGAATGTGAAGCTCAGCTCATTGACTGGGTGACATGGTGGTGAAGTGAGTGGTCCTGTTGAGTTAAGGGTTTGAATCCTGCCTGGCTGACTGATGTTTTTACATCCTGTGACCCTGACCGGGAGAAGCTGTTCGCAGATGTGTGGATGATCTTCCTAAAGTTCCTGTAGGGTTTGTGTGCCTTGCAATGGACCGGAAGCCTATTCAGGATGCAGGGGCACCGAAATGGCCAGGGAGGGTGGGGGGGGGAGGAGGTCTAACTTAGGATGGCTCCAAGGGCCCCTTGAGTGGCCGGGGCCCTAAAGAATTTGGAACATAATTGGATTGGCCTGGATTGAGGGGCAAATAGTTAGCTATTAGTTGAATTCTCCCCAAACAAGCTTGATGGGCCAATTGGCCTCCTCTCATTCGTAAATTTCTTATGCTCTTATGTTATGCATCCATGGGGCCCTCTCTATCTCTAGTGTGCCCATGCCAGGAAGTACTTCTTCCTTATGCCATCTTCTGCCTGGCATAGGTTCTGAACCCCTTTGTTTCCCTGTATGGGATTAATGGTTGGAGTACGGATGAATGGATGGGTGGATGGATTCATTAATTCATGTTCTTTTCAACAGCTGCTCTCTGCATTTATATTCCAGCACAACTGAAGGCCTTTCATCAAAATTATCATGATCCTCTTCTGAACTCCGTCTGCTTGTGCCTATGGATGTAGACTATTAATAGCCTTTGCAACATTTTCGTTACGTAAACAGGCATGCTTTCTTATTCTACTTTATGATTAACATGCGGTGGGTGGTAATACTATACAACGAAGCCTTGTATTTTTAGTACATTGCACATTAAACAAAGATGCGCAGCTTTTAATGCACTCAAGGGATTTTATGTTGGCGAACATTTGGGTTGGTATATATTCAGTACAGTACTTATATGTACTGGCTTTGAATAAAGGTGACTGCTAAATAAATACATATGAATATAAATGTGTTTTATAATTATTTTAGCCACAAGTATCTGTAGAGTCTGCTCCCCTCAGAGTGCAGCTGACTAGTGCCTCTGGAAATCCACAGGACACAGGGACTGACCTCTGTCCCCATGGAAACAAGGTCACAGGAAGACAAGGCAAAGTCTACAACCAGACAGACACACTCTCAAACTGCAGTACTGCTCCCAGAGATTTTCATGAAACGTATACATGTTTTCTAACATCATAGATAAATCTAACATTGTACGATTTTGAATTTTACTTTAAGCATAAAAAGTACTTGGAAGAAATCATGGAACTTTTAATTTCTGGATATAATTAATTCCCACTTAATTGGCCACTTCATTCTAATGCACAGTACCTTCTGTTATGTAAGTGTTCCAGACTGTCAGGACTATTGAGCAAGCCTGAAATGCCTTCTAAAATTAAATTTATTCATGGCTCCTGTGGAAGCCAAGGGCTGTTTTCAGAGCAGAGGAAACGTGCGGGGCCAGGTCCCATTTCAGCCACGCGTCAGTCTCCCAGCGGGGGCATCGGTGAACATCACCTTGTCCTAACCTGCCAGTTCAGGGTGAGGAATCCTAACCTCATGTCAACCTCATTCTCCATCTTCGCTGGCGCCGCAGCGATCGGCTGTTTGGTTTTCATTTCCTGCTCCCTGGCGACGCCAGTTGAGCTCTTACAGACATGCACATTTTCTTCAGCCTAAATTGTGGAACAAACACACGCAGGTCACATTTTGATAGTGAAGCTACAAAGGGTAAAGGTGCGGATGAATATGGTGTTGCCACTGCGCTGCACCCCCCCCACCCCCCCCGCCCCCCCCAGATACGACCTACCAAGGACACTGTCTTCTTTTAAATTTTATGCTTTAATAAAGGTGTTTATCTTAAAACAAATAAAGTGTCTCCCAGGGGCGTGGTTACAGATCATCCGCTTACCCAATTCCCCCCCCCCCCCCCCGATCAACAACGTTAACCTCCCCCCCCTCCCCCACATGACCCCCTATCACATTTTTTTCTGACAATGACTTCTTATTCTAACTGGATACTCACAACCAGAACAGGGAAATAGGCACTGTATGTGTACAGAGAGCGTGTCAGCTTGTGGTTATAAAAGATACCAGGGGAATGTTTTCTCTCCCATTTTTTATCTCATTTATGCCTTATCTGAGGCAACACTGGAAGCTACCACAGGCCCGAGGTGTATCTCTCCCTGCCGCTGTTTCCCACTTCTCTGATGAAAATAAGAAAACATGTAAACATACAGGGTCCCAGTAGTGTGGACACATGCTAACAGGCACGAGTGGCGTGTGTATGTGCGTGCCCGAGGTGTTTAAATCAGTGTGTGTGTGTAAGCATGAGTCCGTGCTCGTTTCAAGGTGAATAGATGGGGTTTGTCGGGATTACGCGCTCCCAGATGGTGGAGCGGTGTGCTAGCAGGCTTGGTGTGACTCCCAGCTCAGCGGCGTTTTGGCGCGATGGAGTGCTGAACTTCTACAGTGAGAGTGGTGGAGAGAGTGAGAGAAAGAGAGAGAGAGAGAGAGAGCTATCAGCAGCAAGGCCGCTCTCCTAGAACCATTTGCTGTTGCTAGGCAACCTCCAACGAGAGCCAAAGGCCCGGGTTTAAAAAGGAAAGCCAAAAATTCACAGGGCCCACTGTTAAATTGCCTCCAAAGTAAGTGGGGGAAGCTGAAAAGCATTTTTAATCACAATTCAGGATGCGGGTCGGAAAAAAAAAAACTCAAAAGCGACTAGTGAGAAAGGAGATTCTGGGGTGATTTTTGGAGTGGGGAGTCAACTGGAGTCTCCCTCTGAGGAGGAACACATCAACGTCCTCAGTCTAAATGCATGTCTTTGCGAGTTTCTCAGAATCTTGCAGCGGATAAAGAGCTTATTTGGCTCGTTAGGAAATGAACACAGGCTGTTGGAAGGCTGCTAAAAGTGAGTAAAAACAAAGTAAATGAGACACCCCAAGCTCAAAGAAAAAGAGAAAAAAACCTGTGTGCAGCCAAAGTTAAAAAATAAACTCAGTATGCTGCATAGCCCCCGCACTGTCATACTCACGCAGATACAGGGAAACATCACTGTCATGTCGAACCTCCGGAATTTTAATACCTGAGGTGCCCGGAGAATCACAGAGCATTTGGTTATTCACATTGCAGTTGCACTTGAAACTGCATAATGCTTAAAATTTTTAAAAAGTGGTGAGTTTTGTTAACTAGTGCAACATTTGTCATCGTGTTACTGTGAAAAAACATTCCTTCGCCCATCAGTCGATATCTCGTCTCTCTGTCACTCGCGGTGGTTTTAGTGGCCCCGCCCCTGCAGTCACGAAACGGCAAACTCTGCCCAAGGCGTCCATCTGGAGTTTGTCCGACTTTGGAAAATTGCAATTATACTAAGGAGTGGGGCTGCCCAGCCAAAAGATCTTGTGCCTTTGACGATGACGATTGTTCATTTATTGTGTTAATGCTTCATGTCTTAAATCTTTCATTTTTCTGCCTGTTTGTGTGGAACCCAGAAGCAGTTTCAACGTTAATGGACAGAGGCAGTGGCTAAGGCGCGTTAATGCAGTCAGGCTGCCATTATTACCAACCTGAAAATGCAGACAGAGTGTGATGTCACTTCCTGTAAGCCCCTGAATCCATAAGGAATGCGCCTTCAGAGGGAAGCCATCAATGTTTACATATTTGGGTTGGTTGGTCTTCATGATTTTTTAAATAACAGTGGAAATAATTTCCTTCCATTCACTCTATTCATTTTCCTTTGTCAGAAATAATATTGCCCCCCCCCCCCCTAAATACTTGCCGGTTCATAAGCGTTACCAAGACAATCACCAAAGACATTAACAAACCTAATATGAGACTATTTGTAATTATTACGCAGTTTTACTGATGGCATGTGCTATGTATACATACTCAATCATTTTTTGTTGTTTTCTCTACTTTGCTTACCTCATGAATATTTCAATTACCTTAATAAATACATACTTAAATGAATGGTGTGTGGGGGGCGGCATGGTGGTGCAGTGGTTAGCACTGTTGCTTCACACCTCTGGGACCCGGGTTCGAGTCTCCGCCTGGGTCACATGTGTGTGGAGTTTGCATGTTCTCCCCATGTCATCGTGGGGTTTCCTCTGGGTACTCCGGTTTCCCCCCATAGTCCAAAAACATGCTGAGGCTAATTGGAGTTGTTAAATTGCCCATAGGAGTGCATGTGTGAGTGAATGGTGTGTGAGTGAGCCCTGCGATGGGCTGGCCCCCCCCATCCTGGGTTGTCCCCTTTCTCGTGCCCATTACTCCGGACCCCCCGCGACCCAGCAGGATAAGCAGTTTGGAAAATGGATGGATGGATGGTGTGTGGGGGTCAGTGCCCCATCCTGGGTGGTTCACTGCCTTATGTCAGCAGCTTCTCTGGAACTCCGCGACCGTGCATAAGACAAGCGGTTATGGAAAGTGGATGGGATATTTAATTAAATGACCAGTTATGTCTGAACTGCTAATGCCTACGGAATATTGCATTTTCAGACCAAATGAACAATGTAAGAAAGATTTAATTTCTTTAATATTTTATAGTATCTTGTTGCACAGGATTGCATTTGTGTACTATGCTTGCACCTTGCGTACTGTCTTGCATCTTTTCTTTTGCATTAAATAAATGTTTCTCTATGCTTTTCGTGCTTGCTGCAGTATGCACAAGATCTCTCTGGGATCAAAAGAAACTGACTATAATACTAATTCTAAGAAAAAATAAAAGATATGTGTGATGGGCAGGAATTCCATTCAGGGCGCCCTACATTGTGAGTCATGTCTCCAGCACCCCCCCAACTCCCCCCCTAGCCCCATAATGGATTTAAAGCATACAAAGTATGGCACTAAGTCTGTAATGTATCTGTGAAATCTTCAAGAGATTCTAGAATGAAAATATGTATATTACATTAATAAACATAATAGGATATAATATCATTATAGAAGGCTGAAGGTTAGGAAGAAAGCCAAGTACCTGCAAACACGGGGTTAATATTCTGGCGCTACCCCAGTGTGGCCAGAGTCGGTCCGTAATGGAATCATTGTCCCTGACATAGAGATTATGGATAGCTACTAAAACAGTCACCCCGAATCCCCCTGATTTCCTGCAGTGCACACAGATGTCACTTGGCGTCCCGTGAAGACCTGAGCCAATCGGGGGTGCGGCAGACGATGGGCAGGGGGGAGGGGGGTGGGTTGGGAAACAGAGATAATAAGATGTGCTGGAAATAACTCGCGGCGGCTATAAGAGATGGCGATTCGGATGGCGGCCTGACGTTTGTATGCGGTGCTGCGTGGCGCCTGGTCGTGCACATGAGTCGCGTGGCTATTATTAGCCGAGCCTGTGTGCGCCGTTATCAGCCCCTTAAGCCGGCATCTCCACATCTCTGCTCAATGCATGCTCCCCCCCGGCTAAAAAAATCAGTGCCAGAAATCCCAGGGTGTCACTGGGTTTGTTGCTACCTATTTGCAATCCCACTATTCGGGGTGTTTAGTATGGAATGTTCACGAGCGTAGGAATTTCACACCAGTAAGGAGACAAACAAAGAAAAGACAAAAGGACGCAGGGCCAGAATCCGGCTCGAACGTCGACATCGATGGAGGGTGATGGTGGGGAATTCTGTCGGTATCAGACAGTCAAAGCTTTAACTGTTTTTAATGACAATAAACCTTTATGACGTAAGAAGAGCGCGCGCAAGTATCCCACATGGTTAAAATTTGAAATAATAATAATGTCAGCTGTACCCCCCCCCCCTCCCGATTCCCGCAGATTCCACACATCTGCAGCTGGTGGGAAGCATCCGTAAGACAAAACCAGGGGCTCACAAACATATCTCATCCTGGGTCTCCTTTCTTGAGTCCCATTGTGTTGTTGGAAAGGCAAATAATTCTGCTTTTCCCAGGTTTTATTGTTTGCCGGGTTCTGGATAATAGTAAATAATTTATGTGTCAGTGTCCTCCCGGGATGCCTGCTGGCTCCTTCTTAATGACTATGTTTGCAGTTTACTCCACTTTGTCTCCATCCTTTCCCTCCCTGTTTTCCACTCGGAGTCGGGTCTTATTTAAAGCCACAGTCCCCCATATATAGCGCCTCTCGGGGCGATTTCCCATCCGTCGCTGTGCTCCCTGTCACTCTGCCCTCTCCCTCCATTTCGTCTGGATGCTCCTTGGGACAGCTTCCCATCCGCCATAAATGACTGTGACCCCCGAGGTCGGCAGTTTCCACGGACACAGGGGGTGAAGTGTGTGTGTGTGGGGGGTGGTCACAGGCTTTGAGTCTGAAGAGGAGTTGCTCAACTCCTGCCTAAGAGGGACCAACAGGGGATCCACAAGAGTATGACGGATGGGGAGGGCAAGAGGGGAGGGGTGGCACCTTTCAGAGTCTATCGGACCATTAGTACATTAGATGACACAGCTTCCTCCTTTCATATTCTCCGACTTTAACCTCCAGGAAACAAGGCTAATAGGGTTTGACGCTCATACTGTGAGGGCTGGACATGAACCGATGAAAATCGATCCCATTATGGGTAGGTTTTCGCTCCTGCATTAGCAGTTCACTAGGCCCTTATTAGCACAATTACTTAAAAGTGGGTAATAGCCCTCTCCCCCAAGGGCCAAGGGAGGGTGGGGAAAAATTCACAGAAGTAACAGGGCCATGCAGAGGCTTTTCGAGGGGCAGGTGCTCGACCCGTAAATATAGATTTATAACGGACAGCGATGTGCTTAGCGCATGCGCGCTAACTGAAGCATCGGCTGCTTCATTTCATTTAGCGGATCACAAAGCGCAGCAGCATTTTAAGGTGTCTGGTTTCGCGCCCTTTGTCGTGCTACATGAGCGAAGGCATTGGAGCGAAAAGCAAGATTCTTACGGTACACAGGCCTCGGAAATCCACAAGAAAACCCTACTGATCGAGCACCGGCACACCAAAGCCTGTGAACAGAAGTGAACATCCTGGCATGCGAGCTGGGAAGGGAACATTAAATATATTCAGATAAATGAATTAGGGGGGGGGGGCTTTCAGCCTTACCGCAGTTGCTGTGCGGCTCCAAAGAACCAGATCCTAATATAGACACAACCACTGTTAGAGGGCAGCACCTATTCACCGTTCCTGCTGCTAACCACGGTGAGTATGTGCAATGACTCTAATCTGGCCCGCACCAACAACGCCTCTCTCTAGTAGGCAGAGTAAGGGCATTTTTTGGTTGACCTTCTACAGTCCTTTTATTTGGTGACACTGGGAATACGCATGACGTCAAGACACAACAAACGCTAAGCTATAATTTACTCTCGTTCCTCTTTTTCTGAAACCGTAGGGGAAGTGACTGCTTCTCGATCTGGCTCGCTGCCTGGCCTGAGGAGATGCTGTGGAAAAAGCAGCGGGATATTAAGCTTATAAATCCTAGACCTTAATAACATGTACGCGCTACATATTTTCCCAAACTAAACATTTATACATTCAATATTTAAAAGTAAATGTCTGCAGTTCCCGGCGGGATTTAATGCTGTACGTAGATTCAGCCCCGGAACGACAGTGTAAATGATCCCACTTCTGGGAAAAGGAAGCATGAATAGAATGGGAATGAAAGCACCATTCTGTGACCAGCCTCGCTCGGTAAATAGATGCTGTCTTGTCCGCTCCTTTGTCTCATTCTCCTTCCCTCCAGCTCTTTGCGACATGCTGCCTTTCAGGTCCGCGCCATTTCTCTCTTTTTTGCTTATACTCCCAGAATCCTTTGCTTATCAGGTCCCCATTAATGCCTGCAGACTGGGTTACTGTCACTAATACCCCCATACGTTACCGCTCGTCTTCCTCTCACTCTCTCTTTATGTCTTTAACACATACGCAAAATGTTTCTGTTCATTTATTTATACTTTTTTGAAAACTACCATCCAGATGACTGCTCTGCGAATCCTTCTTTAAATTATCTCATTTTTAGCGACAGACCTCTACGTTTCCACCAGTGCCATCTGCACCATGCCCCTAGGGCTGACAGGTGGAACCTGGCCTTCTCCCCGAGTCTGTGGCGTTTCCATGTTCTCCCTGTGCCATGTGGGTCCAAAGGCACATAGTTAAGCTAAAAAAAAAAACCCTGTAAATTTCCGTTAATCTCTGTGATTGTGCCTAGTAATAGACTCGCATCCCAGTCTAGTGCCCTGAGTGCCTGGTTCCCCTAGGATCCTACCCAGGATGAGTGCTTAGGTGATGGATGGCTGTTATTTATTTAAGTTCTTTGGGGGAAAAAGTTGTGCTGGAAAATATGTTTATTATGCGGCTGCCAAGAAAAAATTCTCACTGGAGACTGAGAAAGATCCATCTTATTTTACCTATGACTAAGACTAGAACATGGATTTAGTCGTGGGTGGGTTATAACTTTAATAGCGCCACCACCCACTGACTTATGTTAAATGGAGAAATACTCTCGCTGGTTTCCCTGTCTTTTTCGTGGGTATATTGGCAGATCTTTCAATGAGAGGTGACGTCGAGAAGACTGCATGATTGCTTTGTGACAAGTGCCATCTAGTGGTCTAATTGGACAGCTAACATTGGTGTGCCTGGCAAACAAACCTCAATATGGATGTCCGTCTGTCTGTCCATCCATCCATCCATCCATCCATCCATCTTCAAATTGATCATCAGGTCAACATAAACACGATCAGCTCTTTTTTCCCACAAACTCATATCTTCAAATGATAAAGAAATGTAAAATTTCTTCTAAGACTGATGTCACACCTTTGTCAAGTATGGCATTAGTAGATAACTGTATATGTAGATGATACATGATAACTGTACATTACAAATTATTTGTAAATCATAAGCCCTCCTCACCTAATGAGAGCTCATCTGCTCATCCTCATCAGTGGAATGGGGGCAGTGGGGCAGGGGGGGTGGGGGGGGGGTAGTGCTGGAGCCTGAACTACGCAGAATGGAACACAACCCTGGATGGGATGTAAGATATTGTATTCATAATTCATTGTGTGGATACAGTTCTAGAGTCAGTCAGGTTGTTGTGTGATGTTGCCAGCGTTGTTATAAAAGTGGATGTTATAAAAATATCACTGTTCAACCCAGAGTCTTCCAGCATAGCTGCTTTAAGAGCAGGATAGTGTGAATGACCTCTAAGGATAATAAAAATGTATGTTCCTCTTACTTCGGACTGCGCATTATTCCAGACAGGAAACATAATGCGTATCAGAAAAGACAACATTAATCCAATTTATTTGATCAGTGGGTTATTACAATGTCTAAAACAGCTAAGGAACTGCAATTTCAGGTTTCATGAATATATGACACCCTGTGGTCCAACAATAAATATCTAATGCAGTCAGGACTGGACTACTTCTCAGCATAAATGCCACAAATATAACAAAAGTAATTAATGTTCAGTGCAGGTGTTCCAAAGTTGAGCTAAAAGTCATGGTGTTAGTGGATGTAGGCAGCTGGGTTATCCAGGAACGTGGAGATCTTGCTGGCCATGTCATCCAGATCATTGGTGTTAGTGTACTTGAGCAGGTTATAGGAGCCCACAAAGTAGTGCTTGAGGTAGCGCTGGCTAGCACACTTGTGGAGCTTCCTGACCAGCCTCAGGACGCTCTCCTTCAGGTTCTTCCAGTCCTTAGAATTGGGGTATTTCTCACAGGTCCAGAAAAGCAGGTTCTGGCAGAGTGTGGTGGAGGGTGGGGGAGTGGAGGTGAAGGGAATGAGATGGACAGTAAGACCAGACCACCACTGTGCTAACAGGTAACAGACCCAAAGATGAACTCCATCAGAGGCTTCTACACAATCACAACCACACTAGCAATGATGTCAAAACTTGAGTCAAAAAATTTCACATGACATGAAGTCAAAAGTTAATGATTGTTTTCAAAGAAAAGAGTTCTGTTGATGCTCGAGATCAGGTGAGAACGTGGTTGGACTGTTGTGATGGTGGGTTTGAGTGTTTTTTGACATGAGCACTAGATTGTGAAGAAGAGCAGAGTGACTAGTACCTGCAGATGGTAGGCTGTGATGGCAGGTTTGTTGCCGGGACACCAGACATCCTCCTTCAGCTGCCGGACAATCCGGTAGCACTTCCTTCGACAACCCCCATCCTCGTCGATGCTTCCTAGCAGCACCTGCTCTGCCCTTGAGAAGGACAGCAGCCAGTGGTAGTTGGACGTAGCCAGCAGATTGAATCCAAAGGACTGTCAGGGGGAAAGATCCATTCAGTTCCACTGGGTTATCAAATCATATAGTGGTTCAGGAGAATGGGCTTATTTTGATGTCACTGTGTAATAGCTTAAGGGTTCACATTTCCTCAATAAGTGAATAACAAAATGAGATGATTAATTATCTAAATGATGACTTCAATCACATCATGAGAGATTTCCATCCATCCATCCATCCATCCATCCATTTTCTGCCACCACTTGTCTTATTCTGGGGTCACGGGGGTCCGGAAATTATGGGCGCAATGCAGGGAACAAACCAGGATGGGGCACCAACCCATTGCATTCTCTCTCTCTCTCTCTCTCTCTCTCGCTCTCTCTCTTTCACGCACACACACACACACACACACACACACACACACACGCACACACACACACACACACACACACACACAAATTTGCATTTATATATTTGTGGGGAGTCTCCATTCATTTCTATGTGGAAAACTCTAATGCCAACATGAGGACCTTACCCAGCCCAAAAGCTAACCATAAGTAACCAAACAAAATAAGAATTTTTTGTCATTTTTAGTTTTTTGATTGCTTTCACAGATCTGTGTAAAAACAGTTTTTTACATTTAGTCCCCACAATGTAATATAAAATGAATCCACACACACAGACAATTTGGTAACTCCAATTAATCTCAGCATGTTTCTGGACTGTGGGGGAATCTGGAGTTCCCAGAAGAAACCCCACAACCACACCGGGAGAACATGCAGACTCCATACACAGAACCCTGGTGGAGACTTGAACCCTGTTCCCACAGGTGCTAACCACTGTACCACCTCCATGGGAAATTTTATTAATGAAAACCTACTGTGAAGACAATCTACAGAGAGAAAAAGGCTGGCTTAGAAGACTGGCTCTCACTCTCTCACCATGTGGTGACCGTGCCTCGTCTCTTACGATAGACCATCCTGATCCCTGGTCATGTGACAGCTGTTCTGGTGTCCTCACCTTGATGCAGCGGATGCGATCCGCTGGAGGCCATCGCTTGAGCAGCCGGGGCCAGCGGGCTTTCTTGGGCCAGGAGTGCATCAGCTCTACCGTCGGTACCAATTCCACTTCGATCTGGGCCTCCGACGTCTCCACGGCAACACGGACCACCGAGCCCATCGTGTCAAGGACGCTGACTTTACCTGACAAGCCAGAACAAGCCAAACCGTCAAGCGTCTGCATCCATCGATCATCTGTGTGGGTGAATCTACATCACCAATACTTCTTATTTATCATTATTTATCTATTTACTCATTCACCGTTTTACACCTGCATAACACGCGCTCTTCTATAATTGCATACTCTAAACATTCCATCATTGTTTACTTTTACATTGTGTATTAATGTTGTCATTGTTTGATTTTTTTTAAGCTTCTCCAGTCTACCTCTGCATATATATGTATATATGTAAGCCACAGCCATGGGGAACATCATTTCCCATTGCTGTATGCAGTGTACTGAATATGGTTGGTGTGACAAGTCAAGCTCCACTTGACTTGACTTGACTTGATTAAACAAAATGGCTCCACCTTCTGGTTGAGGCTCACACCTGCCATATTGTGAGCCTTCTGTAACATAACCCTAAATCTACATAAACCTACACACATCCCTTTGGTGCTCCACACCCTTACCATGTGTAGACTCTGTGTGTGTGTATGTGGGTGTGTATGTGTACATCTGGATATATAGATTGTGTGGGAAAGCTGGGAGCAGCCAGAAAAAGTAATTAACTCCATTCCAGATGTGCCCTGGGGCTGAGGGATGGGAATTAGCACCATAAAAGGAAGACAAAGTGCACAAAAAGCCTCACATAACACTTTAACGCTCCGTGCTGGATTTATGTGTCCAGCAGGTCGTTCTGGGTGGCTTCTGTTATTTTGCCCTTCATTGCTCAGCCGTAGGATTTATTGTTTGTGACAGAACAAAACTAACGTAAGTAATGGGAGCTGAAATGCTCGTAATGCACATGGAGGCGTGTGAGAGAGCAGCATATGCTGCGAATACGCACTGAAGCGCTTTTAGACGGATAATTGGATCTGATACCCATCTTGTCTATCTGTCCTTTTGTCATTCAGAGAAGTTTCCAGAGATTCTGATCATACCTAAAACCTCACTTGTTACTTGGAAGAATGACTGTATCTTTAAACTGAGTGGTTTCCACTACTGGACCAGACAGCTGGCCCAGTTCACAGAAGCTGTCACAGGACACCAGGCGACCCACTGAGTCTGTTCTTCCGTGGTGTGGGTTCAATGATTTGGGTCCCATGCCCATAGAAACTGTGCAGACTAACGGGGTCAGTCGATTGATGCGCTACTGGGGAAAATGAGCTGTGATTGGACACCTGCTTGCGTTTTGAGTCACCTGATGCCTGAAAGCTTTGGATAGATATCTCTGTGTCCCCATTCCACACCACTGGTACGATTCTCTCAGGTAGATCCATTTGTTAAGGTATTACTCAAGCATTACTCAAGGACACTTTGTACGTTACAAGGACAGACAGCGCTGAAAAAAGTGAAGAGACCACAGCAAAATTTTCGATTTCACACATTTCTCAATTCAAAGGTATGCGCCTAGGGAAAATATACATTTTTTTTGCAAACTCCAGTCTTGCTTTTCCCAGTTGCTCACTGGAGAAGGGCTTCTTCTTTGCTTTATGGGACTTCAGTTCTGCTCCTACAAGCCTGTTATGGATTGCCCTAGCAGTGCACTTCACACCACTAATGTTTCCCATTCTTTTAGAAGGTCACTTGATGTCATCCTCCGATTTATGCAGCACTGCGAGATGAGTTGGCGGTCATCTCGGGCATTATAAAGTCGCTTTTGCCCTCTACCTGGCTGGTTTTTGGTCATTTCCAGTATCTCCTGCTTCACCTTCTTCTTCTGTACTGCTGTCTTTGAGCCTGGGAGCAGCCTGCTTCACAATGTAGCCTTCTGTCAGCAGAACGAGGATTAAAACAGGATTTAAAAATCTAGATTTTTATAAAAGATAGAGTGGTCTCTTAATTTTTTTCTAGTGCTGTATATAGATGCACTGAATGTTATACATTATCAGCCAACCATAACTCAAGTTTATCCAGTGAAGCAGGTAGTGTGAGAGAAGGTTCACTCTACCAAAGGGTGAAGTCACACGTGGACAAAGACGCCAAGGATACCAGCTGACCTACCACGCTGCCATTCATGTTTAAAGTCATGTACTTCAGAGAATTATGTCTCAGGATGACTCACTGGCTAAGCTGCGGGATTTGACGGCCTCCTCCACCTGCTCCTTGAAGACACTGACCACCTTGGCTGGCACGATGTCACCCTCAATGGCGACGTGGCCATCGTGCCACTCCTGCGTGGGGCTCAGGAAGCTGTCCAGCTCCAGCCATTGGTGCAGCTTCTCTGGCTCACGGACTGGAGATTGCCGTCGCGACCCGCTCAGCGAATAGTAGCGCCACCGCCGGGCCTGTCGTTCCCTGTATCCCGTCAGTCCCCTCAATGGCACCGAAATGAGGAACTGGGTAGGTGTTAGGACCTAGGGGACACATGCAATCAGCTGTCGTTCTGAAAGCAGGCTATTGGATAATTACAGTAAAATCTGGGAAAACTATTTGCTCCTTAAGTTTCCTTATCTCCTGGTTCTTCTCAGGTTGAATTGCATTTGAAGTTGTGTATGCTCTCCTGGGCGTTGTATGTTACCTGGATAGCTGGATTGAACGCACACCGTCCCCTGAGCAATGTGGCCCATTTGGCGAGTAAAGCAGGTTGATCCTATGGACCGAAGGATAAAATCATTAACTTCGACCCAAGGGCAGACCAATGCACAGACGCATAAAAAAGATGCCTCTTCTGGGTGCGTCCTCACTTTGAGGCTGTCGCTGTGGACGCCGGAGTTGGAGATCGATTGAAAGCGACCATCTTTGACGCTGACCTCAGACGTCAGGTCCTTGATAATCTTCTGAACCTCCTCCACTGTTTTTGAGACCTGTCTGTGTCTGAGGTCAACCTCCACAGAGTAAAATACAGTATTATGGTCTTATTACATTGTAAAAAGAATCAACAGGAGATACCTCAATGGTGGAAAGGGAGAGGGTTAGGACTGGAATATCAGCCATGGTCCTTGGAGGAATTCTGTGGTATAAATTTGCGATGTACTATTTACCTCACTTTTATGCCACATTGGACAAAGCGTCTGCTAAATATGCAAAATGTAAATATAACAAATATAAATATTTAATTAAATTGTCTTTTAATTGCATATCATTTGAAAAACTGACAGAAATCCTGAATATAATATTCTTTGATGGAAGTTACAGCCAGTATGTGAGACAATTACCTGATTTTGTAGATACTGGTCCAGGTCTTCTTCAGTGAATTCCGTCATTTCACACATTCACTTCCTTTGCTCGCCGTCTTCCATCCACAGTGTGTCACTCGGGGTCCCGTGTGATTATCCTCGCTGTGTGTTCCTCAGAGCTCGCTGCATAATCTTGTTCTTCGAAAACCCATCACTGGGAGGCAGACACTGTTCCGCTCAGAAACTTTCTGCTCCGCGGTGCCCTGCGCTGTGACAAGGATTTGGGTGGAAAGCGCATTTCAACATGCCGCACATTGATTTTATACCATTGATTTCACAAGCTAAGCTAGCATGCACGGTTCTGCAGGCCTTCACGTTTCCTAATGAGTCATTTTTTTATTAAATGTGCAACAATTTCAATATACAGTACTGTGCACTAATTTTAGGCAGTCACAGAAAATGATGCGTAAATGATCTTCATGTTGGTGTAAAACTATGATATTATGTCTGTCAAAGTGTGTCAGCTTAGCCATTTCAATGGCTAAAATTGCCACAGTATTTGCGGCAACCGTCCAATACACCAGTGTATTTTTTGACTTGACCAGTACCCCACCTTGTCAATACCCCATTGAGTTATTTAATTCATTAATTGAGCTGGTGGAGAAATTTAACAAACACATGGAAAGGCTGAAGTGTTCCTAAGGAGAGGTTTGGGAACCAAAGCGGAGATTATCTAGCCAGCCACCAAGATATCGGTGACTTTTTGTTGAGAAGATGAAATGGTACCATTCATTTGCATATGTTATAATGTTAAATGGTTTATTCCAGAATGAGCAATGTCTTCCAGATAAAAGAATTTGTTTATTTTTTAAAAATGCTTTTCCATGATAAAAGCCACTAGGCTTGAAACCTCACGAAGTCCTCCCCCCAAACGCGATGCTCTCTCAGTGATCGATTATTGTCATTATGTAAATACATTCCCACTGTTCCTGCTCCATCTGATGGATGACTGCTCCACTGTACGCTTCTAGAGGGGGTGACTATCAATATCAGCCCGGATCCTAATGAGATACCTGACTGATGAAGATCCATACATGTGTACTACCAGAGCCCAAGGGTGCAAGAAACATCCGTCAACGTCAGTCAGACTTAGAGGCGTTGGGACCATCGGCATGCAGGCTCACCTAAAGGAATGAGCTTTAAAACACTTAAGGGGGCTGGTGTGTGGCACAGTGGGATGCTCTGCCTGAAATCAGAAGATTGCTGGATTAAATCCCATGGTCAGGGGAGTGATTTCACCATTAGGCCCCTGAGTAAAGCTCTTAACCTGCAATTGCTCTGGGAACCGTCTGACCCTCCCTTCTCAGGTACATGTTGCTTTGGATAAAAGCATCCACTAAATGAATAAATGCTAAAGACTTACTTTGGTGCCTTGCAGACAAGGTTGTCAGTCACTTATTTCTATGGCTGCGACGTACTTTGATAATTTTAGCTTGTTTCCACGCATTACCAATAAAATGGTTTTCCCCTGTATGAGTATTCCAGACTGGTGGACATGGAGAGCTGATCCCTTCATCCTTAATCCACATCTGTAACCCTTCCAGGAATACACACATCACGCACACACACATACACACACACTGGCGAATCCAGATGTCTAGGCAGGAGAGCCAGGAAATGGAGAGCAAGTGGGACAGAATGATGCGTTCCGACAGGGTCGATGACATCGACGCGTGAGGGACCGGCTGCGCACTCCTGCCAGCACAATGCCGTCAAGTCCGCTAATGCTCACTGCAATGCTGCACGACAATTCCATGTTATCTGTCCTCTTTGCTTAACGGGACACAAGCTGCCACCTCTGCCACCCAATGAAGCCTTCCAGGTTTGTGTCAAACCTTTATATCGCAGTTTCATTTATAATACATATATTGAGGCATTTACCTCTTTAAACTCTTTCCATACTACACTACTACTTGGGCAGAACCCAATCCCTGGAAGAACCATGTCTCCCTTGAGCTTTATCCTGACATATATTAATGTCAGAGCTATGAATCCTGGATGCATGCTTTTTATACATTCAATATACATAGTATAAATGATACTGCATATATATGGCACATTCAACCAATAAAAAAGCATAGATCAATTACCTTAAAATTCTAATCTTACTGAAACGTTCATTAGCTCCTGAGTTTCCAATATCTCACCTGCACCAAGATTAAGCTGCCTGTATCTTTTTCAGCCGTTAATACATCAGATTCAATCAGTGAGGGGTGGTGGTGCTGGGGGGGAGGGTTGCTAAGCAACTACAAAATCTACTGCAGTTGCAGTGTTAGCTATCTTCACATGCGGCGTATGCGGCTTGCGTAACACTGCAACAATACTCGTTCTAAATTAGGCACTTGTGTAATAATGTAACAGCACCCATTTGTCAGTTGTGAATTTGTGTGTGATGTTTCATTTCTTATAATAAAACATTAAGTGTAAACGAATGAGTAAGCAGTCTACACGGTAGGGAACCAAACCTGACGTTCTCCTTTCGAGAGAAATCCAGAGGACATGGCGGTTTGTCGCCCTCTAGAGGAAAACAAAAAATGCCTGCATTTATTAGTACGATACCAAACGCTACTTTTTCATTTTCCTGCTTTTTTTATTCATGCAAATATATGCATCTACAAACGGACTTTTAGCCAGAAATATCTAATATTTTATATATTTCCTCCAGAAAATATTAAGTAAACAACATAAACAAGCTGTATGGCGCATGCAATAAAAACTCCCTTGAAATGGACATGTAAAAATTATTTTATTTTAATGATTCAGTGGGGGCATGGTGGTGCAGTGGTTAGCACTGTTGCCTCACACCTCTGGGACCCGGGTTCGAGTCTCCGCCTGGGTCCCATGTGTGTGGAGTTTGCATGTTCTCCCCATGTCATCGTGGGGTTTCCTCCGGGTACTGCGGTCTCCCCCCACAGTCCAAACACATGCTGCGGCTCATGAATCTCAAAAGATTCATTTCAAAGCTAGGAGAGCTGTTACCGCAATGTTTTTTATTTACCATGGTAATTGTGACATTTTGACTGGTACAAATATCTAGCAGGTATTTTTTGCAGACGTAAAATTACGCGCAATTCACCATAAGACATGGCTTCAGATCAGTACTAATAATTCCTGGATAGATTGATTCTGGGAAACTACCAGGAACGGTTAAGGGGGTCCCATACGGTCTACACCAGCCAGCAGTCAAAAACTCATAAAAGAACACAGTCAGATCTTTTAATTAGCAGTCATAAAATGGGACAGCCAATGGAAGTTCAGACATTATAATTAAAATGAATATTTGCAGATCACATGCAAAGATGAGAGCAAATGATGTCTACTTGTAAGGACAGACATAATGCTGAACTTGAGTCCCAAAAAGATCACAGTATTGATCAGATTTTGGAAAAAGCCCAGTGAACGCTTATTTACAGTACAGAAATGTCCAGACTGCGTGACCCTCCAGCACAGTCCATGTGCAGTGCATGTGAACAGAAATGTTATTGGAGGAGATTTTTTACCCAAGAGAACAGTCCATGATTAGCTGTCTCTGTCGAGTTCCTTTTCTCCACCTCTGCCAGTCTCTCCCTCTCCTTTTCCCTCTCCCTCTCCAGTCTTCCCTCTTGGTCAGCCCTTTGGACCCGGTCCACCTCACGCTGCAGATTGAAGTGGACCATTTGTCTGCTGAGCAGAGGCACGATCAAGTTGAAATTATCCACCTGCTTGTTGAGCCTGTCGAAATCCTCACTGAAAGTCTGGCAGCACTGTCTCCACTCCAGTTCCTCTGCTGGGGTCAAGGGGTCCCCCAGCTTCGCCCGGGTCCCTAGCAGCCCTGCCCGCAGCTTATCCGCCGTCTCTCGGATCTCCTTCTGAGCCACGATCCACTGCGGCTGGTAGCCATTGTCGATGAGGATGCGATTGAGGTTGTGTGTCATAGGGTCGGCATATGGATTCTCATTGAACTTGTTGAGGGGCTTTCCGGAACCTGGCAGGTTGTGGAAGTCACCCCGGGCCATCGACTCCTGGATGAGGTCTTCCACTAGCCGGTCCACTGCTTGCGTGATCTTAACCTTCCGGCTCCGCCTGTGTACGTCCCGTGACACCATGCTGCCCTCTTCTGCAGCGGCCACCCTCTCTAGGTCCCGCCTCCGGTACTCCAGCACCTGCTCTGTGGCCCGATCTACACGGAACTGGCGGTACTGACGCTCTCGCTGGCTGGGTGTGCCCAAACCAATGCCCTCATAGCTGAGGTAATGCCTATGCTGGGGCGACTGTGTCTTCAGCCTATCCTCCTCTTCCTCCTCTGCTTCCGACTGCTGCCAGGCTGCCTGCCGCCTTGTTATATGTGCCAGCACAGTGCGATAGGCCTCCTCGATCTGGGAGAAAAGGGCGGCATCCGCCGTGGGCACCCCAGAGTCGGGGTGGTACAGTTTGGCCATGCGGAGGTAGGCCTCCTTCACCTGGGCATGACTGGCCACTGCATCCTCGGGCAGCTGCAGCAGACGGTAGCTCTCCTGTAAGTTACACCTCACAGGGGGAGCATGACTGAGCTGGCGGAGGGAGAGGTAGCAGGGGGGTCGCAGGGCTCTGACATGGTCGCCACGGTGCAGCCGCAGGATAAGTATGGCGCAGCTCATCTTCAATCACAAACACAACACCTGTAAAGTAAAGGGGAGGTATATGGGTCCTGACCGCCTCCCATAACTCCATCATCATCTACTACACGCTAAATTATACTTGATCAAACCTTTACAACTCAGTATTCGGCCCCATCTTCCGTTTTTATTTAGTCCTTTTTATTGTGTATAATCCCGTAAATCATTCCGGGACACGTTTCACCAATGCAGTCTGCCGACAAAAGGGATTGACATAACTGGTACGCAAGTACGCATTCACCTTTAAAAGCGATACGTGCAGCAATCGATTAATGTAACAGCGCAAATATACATGTGCATCCGCGCTGATATTGCAAGATATTACCCTGCATTTTAACCTATATACCGCAAATGAAGTACGAATTAGCACATAAAGTTTAAAATGAACGATAATTTCTAGTCATACTGGTGCAAATGCACATACGTAAAATACGTACGCATTCACGCTGTTACAAAAATTGATTGCCGCACGTATCGCTTTTAAAGGTGAATGCGTACATGCGTACCAGTTATGTTAATCCTTGGCCGACAAACAAGACGAACTAGTGACATTAGCAAGCAGGCTACAATAAATATTTCCGAGTCCAAATTCACATTTACATCCAAAGAAGTGATAAAAAAATAAGCGTACGTTTAAAGCAAAACTCCCTTAATTACTTGGATGTTTGTTTCGTTAAATGAAATGAATTATCATTTTACTGTCAGTAAGTTATTTTCGTAAAGTAATAGCAGTAATTTACCTAGCTAGCCAGCTGGTTGGTTCATAAAAGTGAACAATATAACCGACGGTAAGTCATTTCATTTTTCCAAAAATGGAATATAAAACGTCCCCGTTCTGTTTTGCTAGCCAACTAGCAGGCAATAACAATGACGTCTCATACACGGGGTCCTGAGTGTTATCACGTGAATAGCGCTGCATTCTGGGATATGTTGTCTTAACATATCACAACGTGCCTAATAACTAATTAAACCTGTATGTTGTATAAAGTACGATATGCGATTAGTTAGGCACGTCTATGCTTAGTCAATTTAAATGCATATTATATCTTTCCGTTGACCAATCTAGAGTAGGTATATTTAGTCTATGATTTATTAGTAAATCATTTGCCCAAAATTATGTATGTTGGAGAATTAAAATTATAACGCTGAAACGCTGTAGTGATTGACAACGAGTGTGTGGCACTGCGGTGCAGGGGTAGTGCTTTCAAATGTAACATTCGGTTTAACTGCGTTTAGCAAGTGCACGACTCGGGTTGTGGCTCTGCAAGGGAAAGCGGGCAGGAAGATTTGCATGAAACTGGGGAAATCTGCCTGAGTTGATAGATTGCGCTCATGTTGCATCATTCAGGAAACCTCCTAAACCTTTTATGTTACTGCTGCAATTTCTAACCATTTACTTGTTCTTGTTAATGTCTCGAAATACATCCTTCCTGTTTTTAGCAATAATATTGCAATATTTATTCTCCAACAATGTATAATTAGAAAATTGTTCAATTACCTGTAAACGCCATAATTTAAAAGAGTTTTCTGAATGCCACACCGATTACGTAAAAGGACTTCACTTATTTTAGCGGCAGTAACCCTTGCTATGAATCGCTTCTTACCCTGAGACTAAAGTTCAGAGTTTGAATGATAAAGCCTGTCAGAGAGACTCTACAGATTAAGCCGCAAGAACCTGTTTTCTAACTATACTACCCGCTCATATTTGATTGTTTTATTTTTAGATTAACTTGTTGGTTTAAGACGTGATCAGGTAGCATATGCAAATACATTCATGTAATAATATCGTCTATCACTTTAGAAAACCTATTTTAAGCTTTGCTTAAAACACATCTGGCACCCATACGCAAGGCACAATTCTGCGGAAACAGCACTCCCAAAATTCCGTCGGCGTTGTTATTTTCGCTTAATGTGAACAGTCACTGGAAAAGGTAATTACTGTCATGTGGAAACCATGAGCGGAATCTGTGTGGAAAGCTTAATGATCGCCACAACGGAGCAGCATAGAGGGCCGCCGGGTCTGGCTTTCCGTGACTATTGATCAGCAGCTCTGTACTAACAGGTAGCCCAGTTCATAAAAGCCAGCTGGCCTGAATAGGACTAATTGCCAGTTAGGATTTTATAGGCTCAGCTGGGTAGCATAAGCAGGAGTGAATGGATATACGAATAGAGTGGAAGGTTTAGTCCCAGTGCTACAAATCATCAGGGATTTGCATGTGTCCCGTTTAGGTGGTTTGTAAAGGGTAGTTGAAGCTTCTTTTAAGGAGCACCATTAATGTTTAGTGTTATGATTTTCTTTTTCCCATTTAGGTGGCTTATCCCTGATCTCCCGTGTCTCTGTCCTGCATTTTTGGCGGAGTTTTGCCAAGCAACATTCGATATAAAATATGCGTTGGGATAAATTGTATACGTTTAGAATATGGAAATATATATTTTGGGGAAGAGCGAATTGCAGAGTCTGCCTTATCTTTACTGTTTTCACTGCATTGCAGAACCAAATTATTGATTGCTGCTTTAAAATAATTAAATATGCAATGGCACATAATACTATTTCGATGTCACATAATAACACTTATTATTTTGGAGTTTAATGCAAACGAGCAATTCTTAGATTGGTATTCCTGTAATTGTGTACTTACGTAAGCTGCAGTGGTGAGATTTTTGGTATTTTATTTGACGCTAAAAATAAATCTCTGCCAGCAGAGGGCAGTGTGACTTTGAGAGTTACGATAGAAATTCAGAGCCATATTTGACACATGTAGTATTTCTCTTAATATGTGTTAATATTTGTATTTGAAAGAGAACTGACCCCATTACCCAGGACAATCCCACTATTACTTGTTGTAACCGTCACCTTTATATTTGGTATTCAAGGGAGATATGTGGGTCACGAGTGCTTGGTCTGGTCTCCCATACTGGGGCTTAGTAGTGCTCAGAGAAGTCCCTAGTGTCCAGAAGTGCTAGTAAGAAAGCTAAAAAGGCCGAGAGCCTTGGTCTAGCTTGTTGCCTTCACCTCTTCGTGAGTTACCCAAGGTATTTTGCATTAGGCAGCACTGATTTCGAGGAAATGTACCCAAGGTGACAGTAAAAGGATGTATACATAAATCTGATGGTGAAGGTGGGCTGACAGGAATTTTTAAGCATTGAGCTGTAAGACTGTTTACAAGTAATCTGACCTGCTTGATTTAACGGAGATAACTAGGCATTCTTATTAACCTGGGAAGTGTTTTCAAATATACAACTCGAATTTCATATTTAATTTTAATTTCCATGTTTGCTTTTTATTCAAGAGAAGTTGGCGTATTTTAATCTCCAGACTAAACGTTACATTTAATAGACATTTGAAAATACAAACAAGTGCAGGGCATCTGTCAAAGCACTCGAAATACAACAGCACGAATGCAGGTTTATGAAATTCACCCAAGTTAAAGAACATTGTCCAGCACCTCTTCAGTGTGATGCTTGGCGATACAAATGTTGTAACAGGCTCAGCACTGTAGAAGAACCACATAAACCACTTGCAGGCATTGCAAAGCTTTAAGTCCAGAACATGCAAATAGTCTTTACGATGCACAGTGTTTAGTGATGGTTGCCTGATCGCGGATGCATTGTTTTAGCTGCATCTCCTTGCAAAGCATTTCGGTCAGCGCAGGGTTTCATACTGCGGTGGAAACGGCAGGATCGCAGGAGACCAGGATGCAACGGGGTAAATCAGAGCTGAACAGACATGTACGAATGGATGTGCAAACGTGGGGACGTTCCTCATACGGAGACAAGTGCTAAATATACATGCTATAAGCTGGACGACCACAGGCTCCCCATTATTCAGTGCGGAAGAAGCTGATTTAGAACACAGCACCGTTAAAGTGTTCAAATTAAGTGGATGAGGCGGTGAGAGCGCAGGGAGGCATATGCGTCGTTTTGATCCTGTGACGGCTAAAGCAGGACAAAGTGTCGCCGAAAAGGCATTGCCAGAATAACGGAAACACATTCTCTGTCAGGATACGTTATGCACTGTACATGATACGGCTGACATGACATGCCAACAAGAGTCTTTCTGGATTTCCCATTCCGTTACAGGGCAAGGACGGAATGAGCATATTAATGATGCTGCGGAAAAGTCCAGAATGCCCCCCTTCCCCATCCATTCCCTTACGTCCTTGTCACATTTCTCATGCAAGAAGTAAATGTAGTGTATATATTTATATATATATATATATTTTTTTTTTTTCAGTATTTGTTCTCTTCCTGTGGGTCTGTGTGATCCCAGGGCAGAGAGACAGCGTTATAGACTAAAACCTCACTGAAATTGCAATGGCAGGAATGGTATCTGTCGGGGCTGGGGCTCTGTCACATGGCTCCCACTAGTGGTGGGATGGGGGCTGCATGTCCCTTCAAAGACCTGCAATCCCTTAGCAATAAAGGAGGAGACTGACGTGGAGCAGTCACTCAGTGCAGGACGGCGGGGACGTAATCAGGACGTCGCGTCTCGATGATTTTGGGGTGGGATTGTCTCCCTCCTTCCGCCTCGTCACCCCCACAGATGTGGACGACCACGCTTGGGGTGGTGGGGGTCCCGGAATGCAGCTCAAACCCCTCCCCTGATGGAATCAAAAGCAGAAAGAGAAAGGTATTGTACTACCAAACTAACCACCCTGGAGCCATTCCTGTTTGTAGCTGCCCCCACAGACATACCCGGATCAGTTTTTGAGATGTCACAGAACAGGTCACAGTTGAGGATGGGCGTAGTATCCTGTGGCTCCTCCCACCCCGGAAGTGATGACAGAGGCTTGGGGAGTTCCAGACGAGGGCTTCCGATGTGTACAGACTACGGACAAACAGGAGAGACACGGAGAGGCAGTGGTAAACCTCCTTACAGTCTTCAAAATCAAAAGGTCAATAGTTGGCATCAGTGTTTGTTTCACTGCAGAGTAAACCACTAATGTTACGGTTTTATGTTATTTAAAACTGCCAGCGGACGCCGGTAAATTCTAGTACAGTCTGTTTTTACTCTCAGGGTGTTATTAGAGTGATATCACTGGGCAGAGCAAAAAAATGTCATGTCTCAGAGAGCTGCGAAAAGTTACTTAGGTAGCGCACTAAAATACCGCAGTGTGAAACAATATTTCCATACTGTTGGCTAGGGTCCCTCTTCTGTTTTCCCTGTGCTAAGAGGAAACAGACTGTCCGGTTTTATGTGCAATAGGCCAGTAGTACTCTGGTCCTGTAGAGTATTGTAGCAGCAAAGTACTCAGGTCTTATAGAGTATAGTAGTAGCAAAGTACTGTAGTCCTGAAGAGAATGATAGTAGCAAAGTACTGTAGTCTTGTACAGTACAGTAGTAACAAAATAGGCTACCTCTGTGGAGTGGGGCTGTAATAAATAGTGGGGCAGTACAATGGAGTGAGAAAGTCAGGCGCCCTTTTGTGCCCTGGGCAGGATGGGAAGTTGGAGTGAGCCAAACCCACCTGGGCAAAATGCAGTCGCATCTCCTTCCCATTGAAGAGGCTCTTGTTGAGCCTCTCTTTGGCCTCAGCGGCGGCCAGTGCATCGCTGAAGGCAACGCGGACATGCCGGAAGCTCTTGAAGAACTGGAACGTGACACCACTGTCGAAGGAGCGGAACAGCTCCTCGAACTTTGCCTGGGCGTGGAGAAAAGCGGCCGTCACACACAGCCACAAACATCTGCTATTCATCCGCGTGGCTGCTACCACCATCCGATTCAGCGATTCACTTAGTTTTGACAAGTTTTCAAAATACCTTTATGTAAGGGTGTGCGAGGGATTTAAAGGGTTAATTTCATTCAAAGCAAGAAGATGGTTCAGATGTTTTTACCTTTATGGTGGACCAGACTCAACAGTCATTACCAGACCCCAGAATCAACAACAAGTTTTGACAAAAAAGATAAAATTAGCCCTGGGCCCTGACAATACCCAGTCTGTGTAATTTGTATTTACATTCAACACTTAGAGTCTCTGTAATATTTTTGTTATTATGTTATTATGGTAATTAAACTCCTGGCCTAAAACCACAAAACACAGTTAACTTGATGAGGATTGTTTACCTCCCACACTTCTTAGCCACTAATGACGTCGTTTGTACATTTATGATGAACTGACAGATTAGCCATCTGGCAGGTACACATACTGTATGTGCAGTGGTGCCCCCTGTTGGGGTAGCTGCTGAACCCCTTACCTGCTGTGTCAGGTGACCCTCCCCCCCCCCCCCCCAGCCCTCCCACCACAGGATTGTGGGCAATGGCATAACCAGACTGATCTCAATAGTAGGAGCATCAAGGTGAAGACACTGGTATCACACAGACTGAACCATTTCTGTCGATGGTGATCTCTTCTCTGGGTGCGACATGCAGCACTCACGTTTAATAATAACATATTGTCTCTCTTTTATTGTATTCTGGCCTCCAGGCAGGACGGAATCTACACCGAGCTTATTTGCCTTAAGAAACAATGCTCCCTATTATGAGAATATCTATTCTTAATTCCAGACCTTGCTTCAGGGTTTCACTGCATTGTATCAATCAAATTCGCACAAAAGAATCTCTCCCAAAAAGAAAATAAGCCTCGCCAGGAGCTCATAGCGAGGAAACCATGGAAACGCTTATCACAGATCGAACTGGGATGCAGCAGAATGGGTCAACGTATCTTACCTGGACCTCAGGCCTGCTGAACACCTCCTGGTCCTCTAGGGAGACGACCAAGCAGAGGTTATCCTGTTTTGTGGTTTTCAGGTGCATAATTGGAGCTCTGATGTGGGACGTAGGGTCAAAAGTTCTGAGAAGGCAGCGTCAGCAAAAAGGATCCGTCTGTCTCACTCCGTCCAATCAGAGAGGCTGATTCACACCGAACAGACCTTTTTGTTGCCCTTTTGCCTCCTTTGCAGGTACGGTTTGCAGTTGTAGGGTGGAGAGCGAGCTGGGCGATCGTGAGAATGATGGGAAATGCCTGAGATAACGCCTAATGCCCTGAGAAAGAACTCAGCGTTCTAAAAAGCCCAGAGCTGGAGAGAAATGAAAAGAAGAAGAAAATAAAACAGTAGATGCAGCTGTTTCCCAGATATTCACTCTGCAGTCCAGGTTCTGACTGTGTTCCCCTCCCCTCTGTCAGTGTCGTACAGTGCAGAGGAAATGCAGCAAACGTCTTCGTACTGAACCTTCCAGAAGGTGTCCTTACAATACTGACAGGTGACTGGGTGTTTCAGATTCACACTCGCCAGGTCTCAGCTGTCTGCCTCTTATAGGAGAGCCAGTGATGCCCCCCCCCTCCCCTCCACTTTTAACACCAGGACTGCAGGGCTCCACCCCTAGGGGTGGGGACTACTTACTGCAGCAGGAGAAAGTCCCTCCCCTGCTGACTAACGTGCAGTCACCCAGTGTGAATGAGAGAGCGAGAGAAAAAGAATGAAACAGGGAGAGAGGTGGTGGGGGGGGGGCAGAGAGAGATAAGAAAGTCGTGGTGTAAAAATAAAAACTGAGGAACAGGAGCGGAAAGACCACTGGAAAAAAATGACATAACCCTGTCTTCTCTCCCATTAATCTCTGTTTCTCACTTGCCCCCCCCCCCCCCCCCCCGTCCCCCTTTGTCTCACAGCCTGTTCTAGTGCGAATGGAAAATACCAATCAGCTGAACTGTGCGGAGAGACAGCTGTTATCAAGCAACCCACTAGCGCACTTTCCATGAATGCTAAGTTGAGCCAGCCCCCCCCGTCTCCCAGAATGACCCTCTGTGCGCGCACACGCACGCGCACACACACATACACGCACATCCGCGCGCACTCACGCCACACTTGATGCGCACATTAACAAGGTGAAAGGTAATGCTTTCAGTATCAGATCAGGTCGTCTCCTTTGGATCAGTTCAGTTTTATTTTAAGCAGAAGATTAGAAGCACACAAATGAAGAGCATCTCGTTTTATTAGGCAAAAATGGGGGGGGGGGTCTTTGACATGTATGGGAAGTAAATGGGGGACTCAGGTGTGTGTAGGCAGTGAAGAGGGAAGGAGGAATCCTGCGGTGTGTGGAAGAGGTGAAGAAGGACGGAGGGATTCTGGGGTGTGTAGGAGGTGAAGAGGGAAAGACGGTTTCTGGGGGGTATGTGGGAGGAAGAGTGGAGCTGCCAGCCCATTGTAGAAGATAAGTCAATGACTCTTGATTTCTCACAACAAATAAACAGATAAAAAAATACATTAAGTATCCTTTTCCTTTTCCACTCCAAGACAACAGGCTGCAGAAGCAGAATCATGAGGCAGTTACAATTTTAGTTCAGTTTTGAGTGGTTGCAATATATCACTGTCAGGCTTATTTTAACCAAGGCTAACACGCACATATATATTTTTTCCTCTCAATTGGCACAGTTGTGGGGGGGAGGGTGTGTGTGTGTGTGCAGGCCAGCGATGGCTGACAAGCTCGTTCCCCCCCGTTTGGCTCGCTCCCCAGTTTCAGACACGATGTTGATTTCACACTTCATCATGTTCAATCACACGTCACATCAGTGTGGAAGGGGAGATTCGTGGATATCATGAGCTGTGGCCGGTGGTGTAAATGTGACAGGAAACAGGGTAGATATAATGCTGACACAGGCCGCAAACACAGTGTAGTGTAATTTAAAGTAAATGTGCACTTTAAGTATCTTTTCACAAATGTGGATATGTGAAGGTGTCACTGTTCCTCTGCTCTGTATGTAAGAGAGGAACGATCCAGTCACATTCATCTTAAGGCTAGAAGTGCTTGTTCTGTACAGTACAGTGAGGAGCTTATCTGAAGGGGTTTTGTTCAGATGGTTAGAACAATGCAAGCCTTTGCTTTGTGTGTGTGTATGTGTGGGGGGGGGGCAGATATACATTGGATTGTGGGGACCAATGTCCCCCACAGTGTGGTAAAAACCTGTTATTTTGACATTGTGGGAATCATTTTTTCTGTCCGCACAAAGAGAAATTCACTTTAAAAAATCCGTGACTGCAATAAAAATGCCATGGGCATTTTGTTTGGTTACTTATGGTTAAGGTTAGGGATGGGTGGGGGTTAAGGTCGTCATTAATGGGATTAGGGTTTTTCCCATAGAAATGAATGGACGGTCCCCACAAACACATGAGTACAGATGTGTGTGTGTGTGTTGGTATGTGCCCTTCCTGTCCATTGAGTGTTAAACTGCTGGGAGCAGCATCTCATCAAAATGGAAAATCTGAGAATGCCAGATGCATGACCGGCAGTAAAAAGACATGCATTAACTTTCCTGCCCATATTCTTTTTCCTGTCTGCAGGCCAGTTCCTATATTAGATTTCAGACCAGTATGGAAGTCAGTACAGTACAGCCAGGTGTTGTTCTCTCACAGTAACTGCCTGTGCCTCACAGCAGTAGTCACTCATCTTCTCTCTGCCCCCCCGTGTTTTACTAAAAAACAAACAAACAAGGGTTTCACTCCTCAAAACCTGTTACTAGGGACTCCCATGCAAAGACAGACTCAAATCCTCTGGACAGCTGTCAGTATAAGCCATGCTGACCATGAGTGCAGACCCCGATAAAGATGACTGATACATATATAAGCTAGTCCAACGCACCTGTCATTCTCCGAATCAGTAATTGTATGAGAGAGCAGTGCGGGGTTAGTGGCTTCTGACTGCGATTCCTACTGCGAATGAATGCAAGGTCATGGGAAGTGAGCATTGAAGGGTGTAAGGACTTTGACTTTGCTTAAAATGTCATTACAGTGATAGCGGAGTGTTGGTCAGATCTGCAAAGCTATTTTTCTAAGCCCTTCTATATTGGGCGATTGTGTGTTGCTATTAAAAGGGAATGCCACTCAAAAATTAGATTAAAAAGGAATTCCACTGATGGCTCGACGTAATTGAACAGGCCACAGCGATGACGTCACCTCTGTTTCTAACTCTGGAGTTTTCGATGAGTGAAAGCCAGTGACAAATGTCTAAACAAGCCGGGACTCACGGTGTGTTTGCCAGGAAACGATCTTTATTCTGTAACGCAGCTAATTGTTTTCATCAGCCTCTGCTATCCCAGAATTATGTCCGCCGTCAGGAGGCAAACTTGTTTTATCAGTAAATGGATTTCTTTGACTCTCCCGTGTAAGGAGAGAAACAGGTGAGTCAGCACAGGAAAGGAAAATGTGACTCAGAAGTTGTGCTTTTTGGTTATGTCAGTTCCTGTGTTTACTAAAAACGTCTGTGAGAAGCTTCTCACTCTTAAAAAAGCCGCAGAAGTTCCTGCTTCCTTGTTGGAGCACTCTCTCAAGCGGAGCGTTGATTTTTTTTAAATGTGTGGGCTCGTGAACAGAAGGCAGCGAGCATGACACACGAAGGCGGCCAATTTTCAAGCATGTATTTGGTGCGCTTGAGGAATGTGGGTTCTGAGAACGTCAAGACTGAATGACCGTGACCCTTCTTCCTGTGCGTACCACCTCACGTGCCAGCGTGTGTTTTCCTGAATCACTTTTGGTCAGTATACACTTCCTCAGTAAACACCTTTCCAAATCACAAGTACTTTCTTTTTTTTTTTTTTTTTTTGCCCTTAACTGTTCCTCATAAAGTAAGAAATTCACTCGTTTGAAGCTTCCTAAAAATTTATGTAGGATGGGAATCTGATGGAGCGTTGGAGCCCCTCCACCAACAAAGGCTACCGATCCCTCTTCTGAATATCATGAAAGGAAAATTGTGGTGTAGGGTTGCGGGGGTGGGGGATGTCGTGAGCGGTTTGCACAGAATCCGTTATATATTGGTTTATAAAACAGGTTCCGCAAGATTTTCATAAATGGGGAGCCGTTGTATAAACACTTGTTTCCCAGAATTCTCTTTGGTCATAATGAATAGCATATAATGAAAGTCAAATGGCATATAATAAGTACATTATGTTCCTTAAGATTGAACAAATGTTGCTGTAATGTTGCAGAAATACGATAGTGTAAAGACTGTATAGTGAGCTGCTGGAAATTGTCATGTGTTTGCGTGTTTGTGGTTGTGGGTTGAGCTCTGAAACCTTTAGCGGAGACTGACAAATTCTTTCTCGTTCTTTGAATACACTCACCTTTAATAACCTGATTCCCCAGTTATCTCATCCCACATTCCCAAACCCATGTTCGGATTTGACGCCAATCCAGCCCACCCACACCTTCTCAACCCAAAAAGGCCCGAACAACCCAGGGCCGCCTCATTGTTCTGCTCTGCCAAGAACCTTCCAGCCTCTGTGGAAAAACACGTGCCGTCAGTGACCGTTCAGGCAGGGAAGATGTTATGTAAACAAAAAACTCCACACTACTCAGTTCTCCATTAAAACATGAAGTGTAGGATCCAAATAGCTCACAGCTAACGGAGCTCTGGAACTATTCTGTTGACAAAAGGAACATTTTGAAGCATCGTGGAAGGTGGGGTGGGTGGAATGGGAGGCTTGAAATGGATAAACAGATACCAGAATAATCTTTATATATGTATTTTATAGAGAAAGCCAGGACTTTGAGTCATTTGCTAGTCCTGCTCGTTAACTGCATCTCCAAATGTTTCATGGCAGAGAATTTGGACCAAGGTCACAAAAAACACGTAACCACAGAGGCTGTATGTGCTACAGCATAATTATTTACACGTTATAACCTAACTGATACATTTACGTTCACGTAACAGATGCTTTTGTCCAAAGCATCGTACAAGTGAGGCATTCAGAACATCACAAGCACAAAGCGGCTAGGAGCCGACTAGGGCACAAGTGTAGCGCGGCTGAGTTTCCAGTTAGTGACCAATAACAAGTGTTAGATTAGCACTGGAGCAGATGATACGCAATATGCTACAAACGTAGCAGGAAGCGAATAAGTAAGCTACTTAAAATATGACACGATGGGAAAATAGAGGCAAAAGCTGAAATTACAGCGACTGGCTACTCTTCATGCCATTGTATTTATGGAATGGTAATAATGAATATGAGAGCTAAAGATGGTTACTAAATTACAGTTATAAATAAGTAAAGCATGACATCATGGAAATTACGTCAGTATTGTCTAATATAGCTTATTTCTTAAGCCCTTGCATATTAAAATACATGTTTTTTTTGGTAAACTTCTGGGTAGGTATGTTGTGGAAACAACGACAAGGACCCTGGGTGCGTTTTGAGTCAGAGAGCCCACTAGCCGCTGCGTGAAACACCAGCTTGCTGTGCGTTCACATCCAGGCCACACAGCACCTCCTCCCCACGCCTTTTTTCCAGACTAGGAGAAGATTCCTGTCCTTCGCTGACGTCGCAGCTTCAGCCCCCGTCTTACAGTTTTCCGTATGATGTGGAGTTGGAGCCGATGTGCAGCCAGAGGCATCAGGAACAATAGACGGCCGTCCGGAATATTCCATCTGATTCACGGAACGGATCATTGTCCCTGAGCGGTGACGCAGAGCCATGCAATGTCACATGACCCAGAGTCACCGTTAGTCATTGAGATGCACCCGCCCGCTGATTGCACCTCACGTTCCAGACACCTGTTGAACTGAATGACAGTCTCCTGCAGCTTATCTGCTAGCCGAGTGCGAGACATGAGGCCCCATTCTTTATATTGCCATATTCCTGCTCAAGAGGAACCACATAGGAACACAATGCCCCACAAGCTTATTCGGCTACCAAAATTTGCTGCTTTAAATCCATTTTTGCTTTTGCCAGAAGAACGTCAGCACTTATTTGTTGACTGCCTCAATGCTTGATGTTAATCTTGCCTGCACCCGTTTACCGTTGATGAAGGGCTGACTGACCGTAAGGTTGTGCCTGCTTTCACGGTCATGATGGTGAGACCACACCCATCTTTAATGTGTTCATATTGAGGGTGCTGTGCCTGCACTGTCAGAAAAAGGAGTACCAATTTGTACCTTTGCTTGTCACTGGGACTGAACCCTCAAGGATCTGCCAATTGTACCCTTAGCTGTTCATAAATGTGCATCTGTTCCTCAGAGTTCATTTCTGTACCTTAAAAGCTACAGCTACTTACAGCTAGGGTACAATTGCTGGACCCTTGACGGTTCAGCCCTAGTGACAAGCAAAGGTACAAACTGATATTCTTTTTTTCTGACAGTGTATGATCAAGAGTGATTTCACCATTGGGCCATTGAGCAAGACCCCAGTTAACCCCAGTTGTCCTAGAGACTGGCTGACCCTGCTTTCCTCATTGTATGCCAGTGTGTACATTTGCTAAATAAAAAAAATGACAGGATAACAGCCAAATAATTAGATCATTTATCATGATTGAGAATAAGGGGTTAATCTCAAAGTGAGTGTCATTTGGTTTAATATTAGCAGTAAAATTCCAGCCCAGTCATACATCACCCAGTGCAAACACACTGACAAATATTTCTGAAATGTTCCTACTCTCCAGGCAATGGCCAGCTTACCCAGTCCTTATTTCATTTGTACATTTTCTATGAGGTCAGATATAGACAATCGTCATGCTTCTGGAATAATTAAACTTTTCTTTAAATATAATAATTATAAGCTTATATAATTATATAGTTATAATTATAAGCTGTGTTTTTTGTAAGTTGGATAAGTGTGACGCCTATTGGGGACAGTCTGTATGCTGCACACTGAAAACAGTCAAATTGTGCCCTCTAGTGGTTCGGAGGAGAAAATGTTGTTATAGTGTCTGGTAAATATGGACGCCTGCACAAGACGTGTCCATTAGAAGCTATATTTTTATCTAAGCAATGATAATCTTCATGGGCAAAACTGTTTATCGGTTCTCTCTGATTCTTGTCGACTTCACACTGATCATCCCACCAGAAAACGATGCTTCTCCCGTTCACTCCATCGGACCATTTGCTGGGGGGGGGGGGGGGGGGTGACCCCGAGAGGCAGTGGGATAAACCTTTCCAAGCCGGACTATGTTTTTAATCCAGTGGGATCAAATCCGATTAAGGTGACCTACAGCACTGTGGGGGAGGGTGACAGGAGATAACCCATGTGCCTGTGCGGGCTGCTTATCCTTATGCTCATAATAGCTCCGTGAAGCACAGTAGGGGTGCAGAAAGGGCATGGATACCCTGGCAGATTTGAGGTGGGCATTACTTTACAGCGGCCCAGAATTCCTAGCTACGCCCCTGTACCCCAGCCTCCAGCATTGGCCTGTCTTCCTGGTCACAGAAGGCATCTGAGCACCATACCTATTAGCTTGTGTTGAAGGCACCCAATGATTACCCGAAATTGACTTTATTGGTTGTCTAAGCATGCAGCAAATGCTAATCCCCATCTTAAAAAGGCTGATGGTTCTGGGTTTATGTGCTGGATGTGTAAATGAAGAAGGCCCTTCTTGGAAAGACAGGCGTGGTAAACAAGGTAGGTTTCTCTATCAGGGAGCAGCTGTTTGAGGACATGAATAAACTTTTCCTTCCAGGAGCTGAGACACACTTTCCATGCGTGGTAAGTAAACAGGAGACCGTGGACGCCACGTGAAATGGCACGACGCCCGAGCAGCTATCAGCCGTAATTACATAATGGAGGTCATGTGATCGTAGTGAGATCTGCAGAGCATTACGGAGCGTAGGGCGTACCGGTCCTCAAGGTGGGCAGCAGACATGCCAGCTGGGTCAATGCTGTTGAATATTTGTTTAAATAAAATATTAAACTGAAGTAACTGGCGAAATTGTAAGACGCTTTGGGTAAAATCATTAAGTAACCAACCCAATGAGGCTACTGAGGCAACAGTACTAGTTTAGGTTAGACTGCTGTATTGCTTACTGGAAACTATTGCAAACTAGCATATAAAGTACAGTTACTTATTAAATCAAAACATATGTATGAAGATATAATTTCATTATTTTTGGGGCAAAGCCTGATTTTTGTGAGTTGTGCTAGTATTCACTATGTTTTTTTTTTATTTATGACTGCAACAGTTAAAAAATTCTGTTTGAGTTAAAAGTGAATTCCATCACTTCTCCCCCCGCAGCCCATGATAGCTTCAGAAATATTTCCAGTATGTCCTGACATGATAAACAGTACATAGCACCTTTGCTGTAAGAGTGAGGGGAATCTCTGTTGTCATGCTGTTTATACTCTCTGAACATCAGGAGCTCAAGGACATAAAACAGAGGAACATTTTTTCCCAGTGAGTGTCTTAGGCTGCCTGCAGAAAGCTTTCTCACTCCGGCAGATTCTGCACCCCAGAGTAATAATTGTTTCTTATCCCTAAATTAGGTAAAAGTGAATGGAACCCTGAATTTCTACATGAACACTAATTATATCCGTCTGTCCTTCTGCTAACTGTACTGCTGGTTCAGTGGGCTGAACCAAACTTCACCTCTACACCAGGCAAAGGACAAGGCTGATTTATGAAGCTGGGATCCATGGTACAGGCTGTCCTGCACCTCTATTGGTTTTTCCCACCACTTACTGGAGGTGCAGTGAGCAGTTACTGGCGCAGGGTTGGCCGTCATAACCCCATTAATGCATCGCCACGGTAACGGCCAGATTGACAGGTGCCGGAATTCCTTTCTAGCGTACAATACTGTAGCCCCGTTGCCGGGATACAGCCCTCACAAACAATTTAATAGACAGTGCTGAAGAGTGGGGATTATTTAAAGGGCAGCAGAGCTAAAAAAGGGAAACAAAATGCAGTAGGCGACAGGGGAGGCGAACTTCAAACTTCATCCTCCATTTCATGTTTTCATGCTGCAGAATGTCAGTAGGGCACATTCAAACCTGCAGCCATGACGTTGTAATTTGGTTGATGAGCTGGACTCTATTGTTTTGTCTTTTTAAGAAATCCCACAACGAATGCCTAGGCTGCAGTAGAAAAATAAAGTTCTCTTTATTTCGCTTTATTAATGCATCGTCATTTATTTTGAGCCAAACACGCCCCAGTGGCGTCTGTGAAGCAGCGTTGTGTACAGTGTGGGTGCCGAAGAAGGTCAAGAGGCATTCCGAGTCTGCACTGTTACTGATCACCTGTTTAAAAGGTCGTGTTCTTCGTCGGTGTTCCTTGGACTTGCCGTTCTGTGGCGTTGCCGGGTGTTGGGAGCGAGGGCTTTGGGTACATGGGGAAGGGGGGGCCCCGCAGGGGTCAGGGGTCAGTTTTGAGAGCAGTACTTCCAGAAGCAAACTGTCAGAGAAAAGGCCTCAAGTGGTGAGTGTCTCTACGGGATCCAAAGACACTCTTAATGAAACCGTGAAAACAAAACAAACATTTCTGCAATGAACCATCATCTAAAACTCCCTTAAAAAGCCACAACTGTCTGAGTAAAAAAAATTTATCATTTTCTCATATATAAACACAAAATTATTCTAATTAATGACTTAAAATGAAAACCAGTTGTGTATCAAGCATAATTCAGAAATCCCACAGTGAATTAAGCTCACCTCGCTTATTGGGTTTCTTTCCTGCCTGGGGGGCAGCCTTTTTGTGACCCTTTCCACCTTGCGAGTGCCGCTCGTTTGCATTGTCGCTTTGTTGTGACGTTGTACTGCAGTCATCCACAGGGGGTGCTGTGGTGGTAGTTGTTCTCATAGCCTCGTCTGAAATTCCCTGCATAAAGATAAGTGTTTCCAGGAAGGCACATCAGGAAGCATCTCACGAAGTATTCACGAGCGAGATGACTGAGCTGACTGCTGAGTGATGTACAATGTAACCCTCTAAGGTCTCTGAATTATCATGGGCTTATTCTGAAATTCTCAGACCATGTGACTCTGCCCAGGATAATCAAATGGATTAATGCACTGATTGACTGACGGGTGGACGGATGGATAGGTTCTCTGAATTATTCTCTGAAAACATATAGATAGTGGGAAGTCTTTCTTATTATTAATAAGACCATCATAGGTATGATTTCAACTTAATTGATCCTCATTGGACATAAAGTTACACTGATACTAATGAATAAACACAAAGGCAATCACACATATACATACAGATACTCACACAGACACACATACACACACACAGACACACACATGCACACACAGACAAACACATACACACACAGACAGACACACACACACACACACACAGTCAAACACATACACAGACAGACAGACACATACACACACACACACACACAGTCAAACACATACACAGACAGACACATACACACACACACACAGTCAAACACATACACACACAAACACATACACACACAGACATAGACAGACAGACAGACACATACACACACACACAGTCAAACACACACACAGTCAAACACACACACAGGCAGACACACACACACAGGCAGACACACACACAGACACATACACACACAGACACAGACACATAGACAGACAGACACAGACACACACAGACAGACACACAAACACACAGAGAGACACAGACACACACAGACAGACAGATACACACACAGACAGACACACTTACGCCCTTGCTCTTCTTGCCTGGTCCTCGAACACCTGCTGCAGCACAAATACAGTAACAACACGATTTGCCATCTGTAAATCAGCCGGTTACTCAGTAATTTGTGTGTTTGTGTAAATGTGTGTGTCTGTTTGGATGTCTTACCACGTGGTATCATGGTTATCTTGCTTCTCCTGGTCTTGTTGATGGATCTCTGCAGATCTTCCAGGGAAGCCAGCACCCTTAAGATCTTCTCCCTTCTGTCTCCTCGGGCCACCGCTGGCGTGTCTGAACCCGCCTGCACTGGTTCTGGGCTCCCCCCTCCGTCTGGAAAGCAGAGCTTAGACATTTCAGCTACAGTCTCCAGATCAGCATCCTCACCTGCTCAAGCCCACACTATACAGTAGCCCGGAACGTCCATTTCTCTCATAGCTGCATTTATTTGTCAGAGATGGATGTGTACTTCATAGAAAGGAATCCCAATTTGAATGCCTTAGACCAAACATCTATGTTCACCCACCCAGAAGCAGAAACATGTTAGTCTAGTATGAAAATTTATTATTGCAGTTCCTGTAGGCAGAGGGATCTCATTCCTTCAAATACCATCAACTTTCCCCCTCACCGTGTCTCTCTTCTTATTCCTTCTAACTCTTGTAATATCTGACTTAATATATTTTTAAATGCACACTCCTTTCACACCACGTATAGCTATAATTTAGTATTGCTGCCTAAACATCAGGTACAGTTTCTGAACTCCAGTGAAAAACATTAGTTTCCCACAAAAATTATCAGGACTTTCTCAGAGAGCTTGGCGTGTTTTGATAGATGATTGCTACCCGGCCTCAGAATCACTTGCAGTTCCAAAAAGACAAAAGGAGACTAAACTCAACAACATCAACACACTCAAACCTGTGGTCTATGGTCATCGTCCCAATCCCAAGGGACTTTCACTAGACTTAGGTCATCTTGAGATCCCCAAATGAGTTCTCTGTTCAATACAGCTTCCTGTTAAACCCATGCAGGTACCCACACTTACTCCAACCTGGACAGCTTACCGCCTCTGGTGAGCTCTATGTCGAGACTGAACGGAGCACCATTTGCAGTCACTGTCACCATTGTCATCAGCACCAGCACCACTGCAGCACTGATCACGGCTTTGCAGCTCATCACTCTGTTTTCTGATATTTTCTGGTATTTTGCAGAATATTCTGGCGTCGTCTAGAATCTTCTGGTATCTCCCCGGTACTATCTGCTGTCAAACGTATTGTGCTCGACAGGTGTCAATGTTGCCTCTGCTGTTCCAGTGACACTTTCGTCTATTTAGCGATCTATCGCTGGTTGCCAGATTGGGTTTGAAGCACCTCTTTCTGGGAAGGCTTGTCGATGGTGTACGGCTAAGCGTTTGCGCCGCGTCTATTCGGCGATGGGGGCTGTGCCCTATATAAACCCCGGCAGCCTGCCGAAGCACTGTTCCCTGGGCCCATCCGCGTGACATTTAGGGTCTTGTGTGTTTTTCTTCATCCTCTCTGCCCCTCCTTGGCGTCAGGGTCCCCATTGTGAACGAGGCGTCCGGCGTCAGGGCCTCCTGCGTCAGAGTCCCAGAGCAAATACATTAAGAACCCGTTATCACTGCTTGCTCAGTTGGAGGGGGGGACCCCAAAGACCATTCCTCTCCCCCTCGTGGAGATGGGGCAAATGTTATAGTCATTACCCCCCACCCGCCTGATTGGCAAATTTTACCATCAGTGCCCTTCTCCCACCCTGCTCAGTAAACCTGAACCCCACTGCCCTATGATTAGCGGATTATTTACCTTACATAGTTTTGTCTTCCCTCGCGCTTCCCTCTGCTGGAGGTCAGAGGTCAGAGGTCAGTGTTTAGAAGCTCAAACAGTGTAAACACATTTTATAGATGCTTGCATGTGCCTGCAGCTGCATGTAGATTTCAGCAGGTGGCACTGTGGTTAAGATGCTGCTTTTACTACATGCAAACAAAGGGGGAAAATGAAAACTGTCAGGATGTAGCTAGGAGGTGACCAGGATGTCTAGAAATCAATGAACAGAGTTATGCAAAATGACTACTGCTAGTAAATATTGACATACATTGCAGAAATTATTAAAGCTTTATCATTTTGATGTATGTTTTAACAAATAGCTAATGACAAGCTCCGTTTGTCATTAAATACTTATCTTACAATATATGAAGAACACCCTGAAATATCTGCTCTTGTAAAAGCCGCTATCTCTGGCTCCCAATCCATCAAAGGTGTAAACAATGGCCGGAATCCACTTCTGTGTACAAAGATGCACCATGGCGATGGCCCCAGTGACGCCTTGGCGATGGCCCCAGTGACGCCTTGGCGATGGCCCCAGTGACGCCTTGGCGATGGCCCCAGTGACGCCTTGGCGATGGCCCTGTTGACGCCACATCAATGGCCTCCATTTATGTATGTGACGGAGCTCCGCTGAATGTTTGCGGTGCGCCCCCCCTCCCCTTTGTGTTGGATCACGCGGGGAGCAGCCAGCCCCAGGGTAAGTCTGTTTGACGTCCGAGGGCGGCCATGACAGGGGCAGGCCTTTGCGGCCCGCAGGGAATGCGATTGCAGGGACCAGCCTTTGGAGCCCGTGGAGAATGTGATGATGGGGGCCGGTTTTTTGGATCCAGGACCAGTTGCTTAGAATTGGAATGACAGGCCTGGAAAATCCTGGCCGAATTAATGACCGCATTACTGTGTGAATGTTTATCAGTGTATAAGGCACATTCACAGTGCATTTCTACACTCGTCTTAATTGCAATCACGTCTCTGGTGGGTTTGGGAGCAAAAGTCACCCGCTCTCTTGCTTCCTACCTGCAGGTGTCGCTATTGCACTCCCTCTTCATCTTCGGCACCCAACCTGTCAGGCTGCTGCTTGGTCTGACATTATGCTCAGTGTCACTGGAATTTCTGCTATATCGGGGAATTCTGAGCCTTTTTTCAATCTGCCCCTGTTTGTCATCTGTTGTGCTTAACCTTGTTCAGAAACAATTTATTTTGTAAGCTCATATTTTGCTTTGAGATGTGTTTTGTGGCTTGAAATTAATGTGCGGGTTTAAATATTTTTTGATTCATATGATTCATACAGGAGTAACATGGGAATGAAATTTGTAAAAAGGCTTTTTGTAGACTTGTGAAATACAGCAGTATATGACTAAGAAAAGATAGACTATAAGTTTTAGGATAAATGTCTTATTATCCTACAAATTCATATTCTTGGGTGTTTAAAATATTTACAGTAGTACTTCCCCTGTGTTCAGAAGAACAGAAAATGTAGCAGATACCTGTGATGTTGCAGGTTATAAGTGGTGATAATGTGTATATTCACTGAGAGTGACCCTTGCTGGTCATGCAAAACTAACCAAATGGTTTCAGTCTTGGAAGCACCTGACTTTGTGTCCTGCCCCGATCATCCTTCCGTGTGCCACGACCCCTCATTAACCACGTGTGGATTCCCCGTGTTCACCAGCTGTTTCTTGTTTCCGTCGTTAGTCCAATGTGTTTAGTCTGCATTTCAGTTTGTTTCCCCATTCCGGTCATTGTATTGTCTGTCTACGTTTTGCTTGCCTTATCCATGACTAAACCCCGTATTCCCGTACTCTACTTGTGCTTCTCTGGATCACTGCATGAGAGAATGACCGCCCAAAAGAAGCCTCACCTCATGGAGGAAGAGTTCCTCGTACTCACCGATGAGGTGATCTAACTACAGCAGCCCGAAGTGAAGGAGGACCCAGTTGCCAGAGCCCTTGCTTTCCGTGTTAAGGATATTGTAGAGGGGATCTCCCTGCTGGATGACGCACACCAGGTGTGGTGCAGCAGAGCCTAGCATAGCTCAGAAGCAGGTCCGCGGAGAGTATGATCAGGCAAGTGTACTTGGGCTGTGGAGGGCTTCCTCCTTCGACGTGTGGGCAGCCCGAAATCCCTGTTGCCCCTGCTGTATCTGCCGCCGAAAGACACAGAAACGTCGCAAACGGGGGGCGTGTCCGAAGCCCTTCCGGGATCTCCTGCTTTGCCGCTGACACCCGAGGTCTCTGCGGATGCCACCTTCCTCGCTCATGACATCCCTCTGCCTGCAGCTTCGCCCCTGCCTGCAGCTTCGGCTCTGCCTACTGCAGTGCCTGCACCTGAGGCTCGTTCACCTACTGCAGTGCCTGCACCTGAGGCCCGTTCACCTACTGCAGTGCCTGCACCTGAGGCTCGTTCACCTACTGCAATGCCTGCACCTGAGGCCCGTTCACCTACTGCAGTGCCTGCACCTGAGGCCCGTTCACCTACAGCAGTGCCTACACCTGAGGCCCGTTCACCTACTGCAGTGCCTGCACCTGAGGCCCATTCACCTACTACAGTGCCTGCACCTGAGGCTCGTTCACCTACTGCAGTGCCTGCACCTGAGGCTCGTTCACCTACTGCAATGCCTGCACCTGAGGCCCGTTCACCTACTGCAGTGCCTGCACCTGAGGCCCGTTCACCTACAGCAGTGCCTACACCTGAGGCCCGTTCACCTACTGCAGTGCCTGCACCTGAGGCCCGTTCACCTACTGCAGTGCATGCACCTGAGGCTCGTTCACCTACTGCAGTGCCTGCACCTGAGGCCCGTTCACCTACTGCAGTGCCTGTACCTGAGGCTCGTTCACCTACTGCAATGCCTGCACCTGAGGCCCGTTCACCAACTGCAGTGCCTACACCTGAGGCCCGTTCACCTACTGCAGTGCGTGCACCTGAGGCCCGTTCACCTACTGCAGTGCCTACACCTGAGGCCCGTTCACCTACTGCAGTGCCTGCACCTGAGGCCCGTTCACCTACTGCAGTGCCTGTACCTGAGGCCCATTCACCTACTGCAGTGCCTGTACCTGAGGCCCGTTCACCTAATGCAGTGCCTGTACCTGAGGCCCGTTCACCAACTGCAGTGCCTACACCTGAGGCCCGTTCACCTACTGCAGTGCGTGCACCTGAGGCCCGTTCACCAACTGCAGTGCCTACACCTGAGGCCCGTTCACCTACTGCAGTGCGTGCACCTGAGGCCCGTTCACCTACTGCAGTGCCTACACCTGAGGCCCGTTCACCTACTGCAGTGCCTGCACCTGAGGCCCGTTCACCTACTGCAGTGCCTGTACCTGAGGCTCGTTCACCTACTGCAGTGCCTGTACCTGAGGCCCGTTCACCTACTGCAGTGCCTGTACCTGAGGCCCGTTCACCTACTGCAGTGCCTGTACCTGAGGCCCGTTCACCTACTGCAGTGCCTACACCTGAGGCTCGTTCACCTACTGCAGTGCCTGCACATGACACCCGTCTACTAGCTTCCTCTACTGCAAATGATGCCTGCACAGTTGCTGCTTCATCTGCACCAAAGATCCATCTGCCCATTGCTCCACCTATGCCTGAGACCCTGGATAAAGAATTCTTTGCCCTCAAGGGAGATATACTGGCGGGTGATGGGGGATTTTGCGGTGCAAGACTCCCAGGAGGCTGCCCTGCTCCGTCAACGGTTGCAAGGGGAGTTCACTGCCTTTACCCCAACTTCTCTGCCTGGGGATATGAAGAGGATGGCGGAGAGCCTGAGGCAGCTGCTCCATTTAAAGCCAAAGTAGGCGTCCTCAGAAGGCACATCTGCCAACCCCCGCCGTTTGTTCCTGCAGCACCCTCTAAGATTCCTTCTTATTGACTGCAGTCCCAGGGGATGATTCGCCGCCTCCTGAGGTTCCTGTCCAAACAGCTGAATTGCCACCCTGCGAGGGTCCATTCCCGGCGGCCGATGCGCCACCTCCTGAGCTTTTAGCTCCAGCCCCAGCGGTTCCTGCGGCAGAGGTTCAGGCCCCAGCGGCTCCAATTCGGTCAGCTGACACTCCACCTTACCTAGTCCATGACCCCCCGGGCTCAGTCCCCATGGTCTATGACCCCCCCCCCCCCAGCTGCAGCCCCCTTGGTTCTTGAGCCCTCGGCCTTCATACCCTCGGTCCCTGACCCCTTTGGCCTCAGTGTCCCCTGTCCTCGACCCACAAGTTTCAGTCCCCTTGGAAACCCCTAATGGCCTGACCACCACTCCTCCCTCCTTGTTGGAGCTGGAGGAGGACCTGGATTGGGATCCCTCGGGGATAAACCTAACCACCCCCTTCGACCCCTCCAAGGGGTTACCTCAGCCAGCGCCACCGTATCACGGTGGATCTCGGCTGGGTTCCCGCCTCTCAGTCTCCCGGAAAGGGCTCCCCTTCGCTCCCTCAGACTCCAGCTCAGCAGGTGTCTCCAACCTTACCCGTGGCGCCTTGTCGGCCGGCTGTAGCCTGGTCTCCGATGCCTCGTTGGTCACTTGTGACTGGGCCGGTTGTGGCTGCGCCCGCACCTGCCATGGCTACAGTTTTGTCCTTCCCTCTGACACAGTCCCCTTCGGCTCCCTCCTCGCCATCTCCACCAGCCCCTTTTCCTGTCCCCTCACCGCCCTCGACGTCCCCTTCAGCCCCTGTTCTGGTTTCTTTGGTCCCGGAGTGTGCGCCTTTGGGAGGGGGGTCCTGTCCTGCCCCAATCGTCCGCTCCTTCTGTGTGCCACGCCCCCTCGTTAACCCCGTGTGGATTCCCCGTGTTCACCAGCTGCTCTTGTTGCCGTCCATAGTCCAATGTATTTATTCGCATTTCAGTTTGTTTCCCCAGTCCGGTAATTGTATTGTCTGTCTACGTTTAAAGACCTTCAAACTTTCACAGAAAGGAGGCTTGCTCTGGTTATTACAGAGATTTCCTCCTGTGAATGCCTCAGAAGAAGCACATCCATTAAAATGCATCGGCCCTTGTCTGTACCAAGCCATAACTGCTGGGTTGTCTATGTTTAATCTGTGTTCCTGGCTGGACATGGTTGACAGTTGGGCGTTACCAAATTAGGACAAAATGGGGTTGAGAATTCTGGTTACATAACAGTACAGGGTATTTAAGATCTATGCTGTAATAACAGTCTCTCTAATAAAAGTTCCTGCTGGACAAATAGATAATATAACATAATGCAACACAAATTCTATTTTTATCTGCCAGGTTGATATTTGATACATGCTTTGCCCACTGGCGGAAAACACAATGTTATTCAGTGTATTAGCCACTAGAGGGCAGGACAGCTCTTTCTTTTTTTATTTTTTGCATTGCTTTGTTTTAGCGGTAACATACCCAGATAACTATGGTTATACGTTTAAAGTTTTCATTTGGAACTATTCTTAAACATACTGCAGTTTACTTCAGTCGATATCTGTCCTTTCATACTGCCTCCTGGGACAGACTCTGGACTTATATTAACACCTATAAATGGTGAGCGGATGATAATGATTTTCTTTGAATGGGGGGCTTTTTCATATGAAGCTCCTTTGGAGCAACTCAATGAGAGCCGTTGGTATAAGTATCTGTTTGCAGTTTACAGATGTCCTGGGGTTTACCCAGTGGGTCTAATCAGGGACAGAGAAGTCCAGCTCAGCACTAATTAGTCCTGCTTCAGAAGCCGATCGGACACCTTTTTCGACGGGCAGCGATGAAGCCAACAGGCTTCAACGTCGTGACACCCTGAGGCAGCTATGGCTGCTTAAACGACTGTGACAGGAAGTTCAGTACCGCATATCTTGCAGGTGATGTGCTTGGGCCAACTGCAGAACCGTCTGCTTGGGTGGCTATCACCTGCACCGGTGCATGTCCTTCCCACAAAGCGGCGCCGGTCATGCCAATTACCCCGCAGACATGCACAGTTGCGATGCCACATGTGCTCACTATTTATCAAATTTGGCTCGATGTTTAACCTGAAACAGGAGAGCTGGAATAATTCTGTTACTCAAAAGAAATACATAAATGGGAGCTGTTTCACTGCATTCTGCTTTGAGTGTCTACTGGTTTCCTTCAGGTGGGATTCTGACAAAATACTAGATCCTATAATCCAAAATGGCATACATTTGAGAATGGAGGGCCAGCCAGTCCTTGGGGCAATTGGGGCTGCTCATTGGCCGGATGGTAAAATCAGCCTGCTGAATGTAGGACTTGAACCACAGTGATCTAACCCACTGAGTCACACACGGCCCCCAGTTTTCGGTATCACTCTCCACATTTGTTCACACAATTCCAAGAACTATGGGAAAAACTCACCCATACAGCTGCTGTAACCACTCTAACCAGCATGAGGTCGGTTCGGGAGGGGGGGCACCTGGCAGCGGAGCTGTCAGGGAAGGCAGGCGAGGAGCAGTGGCTTGGCAGGGCGAGGAGTGAGCGGGGAATCTGACAAAGTGCAAACAGAGAGGACTCCGGGGAGCGAGGTGAGATTGAGGGAATTATGAAGGGGGAGAAAGGAAGGCTGTGGAGGGTGCGGATGGAGGGGGAAGCGGGGTGGGGGGGAAGGTCAGGGCTCAGTAAAGAGCGATTTGTTTTCAGTGAAACCCGATCCCCCCCCCCCCCCACTTACCACCAGTGCAACCTACAGCGGAATCAATTACCACTTGTCAGGATGAAACCGGAGCCAGAGAAGGCAAAAAGGGCACGACCTGGCAAGGGGAAGGAGTGTGTGTGTGTGTTTGTCATTTTAGGCTCTATTTAAACATAAAGGTGAGAGGGTCAGTGACAGCATGCTGAAGGGACACAGGGAAGTGAAAGTGAAAGGGAAGAGGCTTCTGCAACGGGCTGTCACTCCTGCCCTGTCGCACTCTGTGGCGTGCCAGAGGCCAGTGTGGTTCAGTGGGGTGTGGGAACCTCTAACCACAGCGGTGCGGCCGGGGACGACGCCACGACATGGGCTGGGGGGTGGGGGGGTCCTCCTGTTACAGCCAACTGTATGGCGCCCCCTGCTGGATTGACAGGGAAGAATGCGTGCACACACTCCAGGTTCTTGGCATTCATAACAAATTTGCAGCAATTAAGTCAGCAAAAAATGGAATGTACTATGTATAGAATTACTATTAATTTACAAGTAGCCTTTAATATAAAGACAGAAATTTACTGTATTAATATCCCAATAAACATTTAAATATATGACAGTATAAAATCAACAAAAACAACAAACAAACAAACAGACAAATGATGACGATAATAACAATAGTAATAATAATAAGAGTGTGTGCGCCCTGTTTGGATTGGCATCCAATATCCATATCGAGGGTAACCAGTGGAGGGCGGAGGCGGGATTACGAGCCCCGCTACGGTCGGACCCAGAGATGGGCCACGGGGATATTGGGGAAGACAGTACAAGTGATTGGTTACTATTAGCAGACACTAATGGGTGTGACATCGATAAGGAGGGTAACCGGATAGTGTGCGTTTTAGTGCTAACCGCTGCATTCCCGTCGTGCCATCAATCATTATCGCACTCCGACTGGGTTCCCTCAGCCTGGTTAATTTTTAATCAGCTTTAAAAACGAAGAGGTAGAAAGAGGAGGGGAGGGAAGAGTGGACTTCTTTAATCTTTCTTTACTCACACACACACACACACACACACACACACACACACACACACACACACACGCACCATAAGTAACCAAGCAAAATACAAAAGTGTTGCATTTTTAGATTTTTCATTGCAGTCAGATTTTTATTTAACTGAGGTTTCCCTTCAGAGGATATGGGTATTCATGACATTGTGGGGACATTGTGTACCCATAAGGTAAAGTATACCCGCTCGTGCACACACACACATACACACACACACACACACCCTCTCATCAAAATGTTGCCAGTTCAAATCACAGTTCAAATCGTCAGGCCCTTGAGCAAAGCCCTTAACCTCCAGTTGCTCCAGTGACCGCTGTCTCAAAAGTAACGTATGTCGCTTTGGATAAAACTGTCTGCTAAATAAACAAAATGTGAAATACTTAAAGAATGTTAGCTGCGTTGTACAAAAGCACTAGTTCAGCAGCTGAAACTTACTGTAATGTAACAAGTTAGCAATAGATCATGTGACTTTGTGAAGCCCTGTCACATGACAGCTGTAGTATGAGAGATGAATTTGTCAGGTCTGCAGGGTAATGGCAGATACGGGCCAGTTGGGGAAATGATTGCCCCGTCAGTGATGTGTATGACTGCTGTCACGCACGATCACCCACTAGTGGCACACATGCATGGACACGTCAATAAACACACACACACACACACACACACACACACACACACACACACACACACACATCGTTCCATCTTAATTCAGCCCTGGCTAAATGGTCTAACTTCGGTAAAAATCACCTCATTCTCCCAAAAAAGCAGCTCGCCCTGTGAACTGATCTACCCTCGCACCCGACTCTGGTGCATCTCAAAGTCATCGGACACCCAAGCCGGTCGCTCCTCGGCAGGCCCTGTAATTAAAGGGTATGTTACCACACATCTCACGGTGTCTGGTGGCAGGAGCGGTCACCTGACACCCCGCTTCTGGGACGACAGCACCATGGCCCCCATTAGCAGGTATGAATTATACATTCAGCACAGAACAGGGACAAGGGCGGCAGGGGGCCAGGTGGATGAGACCCCAGTGAAAGAAAATGAGAGAAAAAGAGTGTCGGTGGTGAGAATGTGATGCAGGGAGGGAGGACTGTGTCCATCTGCAATGATGTCATGGTGATGCGTTTCGCTGCTTTGCCTCGAACCTTCCACAGGAAGTGTCCAAGCCTCAGTCACTCTATAAAACAGTCCCGACTGCGGAAGACCTCTGTCTTATTTCCCTTGATCGACAGGATCACTTGCCCGTACGTTTGTGACGGAATGGATCGCTCCGCTTAGCCTGGAAGTGGCTGCGTTTCGCCAACCACAAATGGAGGCCCACAAGCTCGGTTTCTGTTACTGGAAAATGTATCCGGAAATTTCTCAAATGAAAATGAGATGCCAAAGATATTGTTGATATTGTAAGATATACAGTCAGTGGCCACTTTATTAGGTACAGCAGCTTGTGAACAGCCTGCTCCTCCTAACAGCCAATCATATGGCGGAAACTGAATACAGACAGCATACAATCAGGGCCAAGAATTCATTTACAGTGGGGCAAAGTGTTAAAAATAGCCAGGATGTTTGCTGTATTTGATTTTAAATATGATATTATTGTTGGTGCCAGACATGATGGATCAGAAACTACTAAGAATGGTGTGATTGACAGAAATCATCCAGTAGGGGGCAATGCTGTGGCCAAAAACACACTGTTAATGACAGAGGAGATTAGCCAGACTCATTAAAACTAACAGGAAGGACACAAGTGCAAAAATAACAGCTCAGTAAAACAGTGGTGTCCAGAAAGGAATCTCTAAAGGCATAACTCTTCAACCCTTGAGGTGATTCAGGATCCTTCACGCCTGATGTACCTAATAAAGTGGCCACCGAGTGTGTTATAACCAGATTATATCTGTCGGGGAGGGGTGTCTCCAGAGGAAGCTGTTTCCAGAGGGGGCAATGTAAAACCCTGACAGGCAAGTGAATTATGTCTGTCTGTGGGGGTCACCGACCTTCCTGTCCCTCTCCACTGTGACCCTGTAGGGTCCCGTCATGTTATCGATGCGGGCCAAGCTGGGACACCGAAGACCTCCCCATCAGTCCACCCCACTCTGAAAGACTCATCTGTTATCCGTGCCGTAATCATCCAGGAGGGGGTGGGGTCAGAGGTTGAGAGGGTAGCCCTCAGCCAATGGTGTCTTGTGGAAAGCTATTGGGCCCAATCAATGGCGCGAGTAACTATGATGGCTGTGGGTCCTTTTCATCTGTGATTACACTGTACCCCCATCTCTGTGCCCTGGCGTGGGTCGAGCAGGAGCAGCCTATGCTATCGATCCACTAATACAAACCGCCATGTGGGGGAGCTGGTGCTGGTGGAATGAAATTATTGGACTGTCTCTCATTTCTGGTAGTCAAAACCTTGAGAGAATAAGAAAAAATACAATTACGATGGCGGTGGGGAGGGCCAGCTCTCTCTGGACTTTTACTCAATGAAACCTCATGATTGACATGCCGGAAAAGGCTCTGCAAAGATGTGATATGCGATGCCCACATCCGGGGCACATTCTTACAACGTTGATTTAATGTTGTGACAGTGTCATCATGTCCCTATAATGCCAGCAGCGATACAGAAATGAACAGCCTGCTTCTCTGAAAAGTCAAATAAGTCACAGATTGAAAAGCTGATCACAGGAAAGCATTTCCTCTTAAATAAAAAGATTTCCACCACAAATTGAAAGCTTTTTTTTTTTTCAAGGAATGAGGCCAGCAATAATGATATATGATCCGTTTCCTTCGGGATGGAGCATTGCAAACTTCGTGTCTGTTCTTAGTGTCGCACATGATCCGCGAGCCAGTCAGAATGTTTAATACTACAGTGTTCAGTTTTCTTTATTTAAATACAGCTTTATTCATAGCATCACTGCTTGAATGGTTTTAGTCACATTTATTATATAAGGAGTGTTACTGCAACATATACTGCTGAAATGGTCAGAAAGAGAAGAACTTAATGTAAATGGGACTTTGTAAATGTGGTTTTTCAGCAAATGACAGCAGAGAGGCAAGAGAGACTCTCCAGCTGGGTAGTCAAGCAGTTTATGGGATTTATGAATGTCTCTAAGGATGGGGGGTGACTTTTACAAATGAGCCAGACACCCCTGTCGGATGTCTGGTCTGCTCAGAAGACCTGAGCTGTCTGCCTGTTTGCCTGACGGTCTGTCTGCCTGTCTCTCTGTTCTGGCTGCTATCTACCTGTTGGTCTATCTGCCTGTTTGTCTGCCTGCCTGTCTATCTGTGTGCCTGCCTGTCTGTCTGCCTGTTTGTCTGTCTATCTGTGTGCCTGCCTGTCTGTCTGCCCATTTATCTGTCTGTCTGCCCATTTATCTGTCTGTCTGCCCATTTGTCCTTCTGTCTGCCCATTTATCTGTCTGTCCACCCATTTGTCTGTCTGTCTGTCTGTCTGTCTATCTGTTCCTGTTGCTATCTGCCTATCAGTCTGTCTGCCTGTCTGCTATGTGCTTGTTTGTCTTGTCTCAGTGGAAAATCCCTCGATTCAGGCAGGATAGCGGTAATCAGATTAATCAGCTGTGTCACCCTCATGATTTATCACCCCGTCCGTGCAGCGGGAGAAGAATAAGATCGCGAAAGGATTGGTTTCCACCAACAATAGGTGCAGAAGGTATAAAGGACACCCTGAGAAGCACTGCCATGCTGCAGCATATAGTAGGCAAATGAACTGCGTCACTAAACACAAGGCCAGATGTCAGGCAAATTTTAACAACCGATGATCGTTAATATTCATTCGGTTTTTTTACCGCCATCGTTTTCCATGACGCAAAAGGGTCTGACACTGAGCTGAAGGACAGCAACCAACCAAAGTCACAACTCAATGCTAGCGTACTAACAGTAGCAGCACTCATTGCTTATGTGTGGCACTTGATGTTACTGTAGTCTGCGGCTTAGAGAGAAAGTTTGCAGATTCTTTGGCACCCCCCACCCCCCCGTCCACAGTCGTATTTGTTTTCATAGTTTTTATTGTCATATTTGCGTGGAGTTTTGCTGGGTGCTACGGAAATATCGGGCTAAGTGCTAATAGGGCATCTCTCAGGAGACCTTAAAACCATTCTTTCAAAATAAATAGAGGCCCTGCACTATTGCAGTCAGAACAACAGGCTAAGAACATAGCTAATGAATCCTCTGGGGGTACACAGTGAAGGCCCAGGGTATGGGGGAAGGGGGGCGGACGGCCTGTGACAGGTAAACACAACCTCCCAGTGGCCCGGCCCTGTCCAGGAAGCAGCAGGGTGAAACCAGGAGGCGCGGAGTTAACAAGACCGCAGCCGTCTCCGCCTAGCCCTGCCCGTCGTCTCTCCAGGCTGTGGGTCGAGCTCCTCCTCTATCTTATGGCTTTTGCCAGATATTCAAAGCAATCCATGGCACCTCTTAGGAATTTCTGACGACGTGGTTCTTAATCTAAATTTCTTCAGTGCAGTGCCTAACTGTATGGTGTTCAGCTCAGTTAGGTTAAAGGGGGCAAGTTAAGCCAAACAGACCACTAAAGCTTTACTGCCATATCAGACACGTATAGTACACAATGAAACAAAGTAACTTTCCTTATGGACTCCCGATGCAGCGTCCATGATAAGACTATCATAGTGCTATAGACAGAGTATCCACAATGTAAATATTTCACATTAGACAAACAATTACCACACACACTATATAACACTGGGTACTTTCTATGCAAGTGGCAGGGCAGCAGACATAAGCAGCCAAGGAAGTGAATTTATTCATTACAGAGAGACATCTCCAGGAGTAATTTAATGTTACTTTATGAGTTTTAACACACAGCGAGCTGCTGCTAGCTGCTGGGCCAGACGGCAGGTATCTCGCCCATTCTGTTGTGTGGTTTCTCCGAAACACTTATGATTATTGATCACCTTCTTGCGTATCACCGTTCCTCCTGTATCTCCTATCAAGCCGTAGGCTTAACCCGTCACATTTATCCCAGCTGAAAAAAAGTTAGAAAGCAGGTGTAGATACAATCCTTCTGGCTCTTCGTCTTGCTCGTAAATGACCTTACTGCACGTCCCTGTCCGCCCGTACTTTTGTGTTGGAGGGAAGAAACTTATAACGGCAATTAGCATGAATTATTTAGTCTCCCGGACATGAATAATTAATTAATTAGAGGGATGTCCGCTGCTGTTTCGGACAGAGGCAAGGCTGCTTGGTGTGGCAACACATGTGGGGAAGGCTGACGAGTACCAACAAATGGCAGGGATGAGTGTTAAAGAGAGGAATCCATTTTTATCTCATCCCTCTTGCCTTTTGTTTTTTATGGTATATTTCTGTATGTGATTTACAAAATCAAAATAAAATAACAAAGGGCCAATAAGTGGAAGAAATTCTGTGCAGGCACAAGTCGGGGCAGCTTCAAACCCACAACTTTGGGGTCCCACAGCTGTGAGGCCCCCATGTCCCAATATGCACATATTTAGCAACAATCAGTAAAAATTTACAATGCTGCGGTTAATGAGTAATGCGAGGCGATAAAACGTTAAAGATTATATGTTATTCAGACAGGGCAGAATATATTTTATGCTCAAATGTACATTTCACCCTCAGTGTGTTACTTTGTACAGTCTTTGTGACATTCCTAGGCTTCCCCTGGTGTGTCATTACTTCTGTAATTGTTTTCCATATGCAGTGGTGTGACTACAGGTCTTTTTAATTAATTAACATTTATAGCAAGGCAATGGGGAGTGTCACAGACTCCCTCTCACTCTCACACATCCTCCTCCATTCATCACAGAGCTCAGAGTCTGTAGATCAGGTTCCTAAAACACAGATTGCTAATTGCCTGGTAATCACAGTGATTTGCCAATACTGTTAATTTCGCAGGATTGTTACAAGTCTCTCTGTCTGGCTGCTAGAGACTTTGATGCTATTGGATTCAGCTCAAGTGGCATTTCTGCCATCATCTTCTCCTACAACTGAGGTTCCTTGTAAGCCTCCCTGCCTGTCTGCCATCCCCTTCTCCTACAGCTGAGGTTCTCAGTGTGTTTTTTGAAGTATTGGTATTGCAGTCCAACTTGTGACCCCTGTAAATAACCCACTTGTTCTTGCCCTTTGCAATCTCCACATATTGTCTGGTAAGAATAGGCCACGAGAATGTCCACTTAAAATTTATTTATGCAAACACCTTCATGCAACTGATTCAGACTTATAATCAAGTACCACGGGTTTTTTACAATTGTGTGGGGCTTGGAATCATTGACGTATGAACTTTGGATTTATGAGTGAACACTGGTTACAGTCCAGGAAGAAGTTTGTCTCTGTTTACTCCGAAACTGCTGACACAGCAACTAATGCACATAAGATCTGTGGATTGTATGAGTCATCTCTTTATAGGCTAATATAGCTGACAGACAGATGAGAGAGAATGGTGACTGGATATTGGATATTAACTAAAAGTTGGCATTAGTCCAGGGGGTTTCCAGTAGTGGTGAATAAAGTGCATAGGCTACCCATAAATGAAAAAGCTGAAATCTATAAATAAATGGCCGATCTTTATACTATGGCCTTGGTAAATTATATTTCTTCTTGGATCCTGAGACGTCACATGGGTGTTGATTATTTTTGTGTAGCCGTACAGGTAGTTCTGCCTGAAAACAGTTCTGCATGAATAAATAATTATTAAATTATTTAAGAAAAATCTTAAATGAGCGACTTTTTGCTCATAAATAAGCAGTCATTATTATCAGAATAATTTTCCTCGGTTTTCAAAACACAAGTGCCTGTCTGTTAATGGTTTCTATGGTGAGGTTCTCTGTGATCCTCCCTGTGTATCCATCTCCCATCACCTTCTCTTAAGGCTGAGGTTCTCTGTCATCCTCCCTGCTTGTCTGCCATCTCCTTCTTCTACAACTGAGGTTCCCTGTCATCCTCCCTGCCTGTCTGCCATCTCCTTCTTCTACAACTGAGGATCCCTGTCAGCCTCCCTGCTTGTCTGCCATCACCTTCTTCTACAACTGAGGTTCCATGTCAGCCTTTCTGTCTGTCTCCCATCACCTTCTCTTACAGCTGTGGTTCCCTGTCATCCTCCCTGCTTGTCTGCCATCACCTTTTCCTACAGCTGAGGTTCTCTGTTATCCTTCCTGTGTATTCATCTCCCATCACATTCTCTTACAGCTGAGCTTCCCTGTCATCCTCTTTGCTTGTCTGCCATCACCTTCTCTTACAGCTGAGGTTCCCTGTCATCCTCCCTGCCTGTCTGCCATCACCTTCTCCTACAGCTGAGGTTCCCTGTCATCCTCCCTGCTTGTCTGCCATCACCTTCTCCTACAGCTGAGGTTTCCTGTCAGCCTCCCTGTCTGTCTGCCCTCGCCTTCTTCTACAACTGAGGTTTCTTGTCAGCCTATCTGTCTGTCTGCCATCACCTTCTCCTACAACTGAGGTTCCCTGTCAGCCTCCCTGTCTGTCTGCCATCACCTTTTCCTACAGCTTAGGTTCCCTGTCAGCCTCCCTGTCTGTCTGCCATCACCTTCTTCTACAACTGAGGTTTCCTGTCAGCCTCTATGTCTGTGTGCCATCACCTTCTCCTACAGCTGAGGTTCTCTGTCATCCTCCCTGCTTGTCTGCCATCACCTTCTCTTACAGCTGAGCTTCCCTGTCATCCTCTCTGCTTGTCTGCCATCACCTTCTCCTACAGCTGAGGTTAGGTTCTCTGTCATCCTCCCTGTGAATCCATCTCCCATCACCTTCTCTTATAGCTGAGGTTCCCTCTCATCCTCCCTGCTTGTCTGACATCACATTTTCCAACAGCTGAGGTTCCCTGTCATCCTCCCTGTCTGTCTGCCATCACCTTCTTCTACAACTGAGATTCCCTGTCAGCCTCGCTGTCTGTCTGCCATCACTTTCTTCTACAACTGAAGGTCCTTGTCAGCCTCCCTGCCTGTCTGCCATCTCCTTCTTCTACAACTGAGGTTCCCTGTCATCCTCCCTGTCTGTCTGCCATCACCTTCTTCTACAACTGAGATTCCCTGTCAGCCTCTCTGTCTGTCTGCACTCACCTTCTTCTACAACTGAGGTTCCTTGTCAGCCTCTATGTCTGTGTGCCATCACCTTCTCCTACAGCTGAGGTTCTCTGTCATCCTCCCTGCTTGTCTGCCATCACCTTCTCTTACAGCTAAGCTTCCCTGTCATCCTCTCTGCTTGTCTGCCATCACCTTCTCCTACAGCTGAGGTTAGGTTCTCTGTCATCCTCCCTGTGAATCCATCTCCCATCACCTTCTCTTATAGCTGAGGTTCCCTCTCATCCTCCCTGCTTGTGTGCTATCATATTTTCCTACAACTGAGGTTCTCTGTCATCCTCCCTGTGCCTCAATCTCCAATCACCCTCTCTTACAGCTGAGGTTCCCTGTCATCCTCCCTGCTTGTCTGACATCACATTTTCCAACAGCTGAGGTTCCCTGTCATCCTCCCTGTCTGTCTGCCATCACCTTCTTCTACAACTGAGATTCCCTGTCATCCTCTCTGCTTGTCTGCCATCACCTTCTCCTACAGCTGAGGTTAGGTTCTCTGTCATCCTCCCTGTGAATCCATCTCCCATCACCTTCTCTTATAGCTGAGGTTCCCTCTCATCCTCCCTGCTTGTCTGCTATCATATTTTCCTACAACTGAGGTTCTCTGTCATCCTCCCTGTGCCTCAATCTCCCATCACCCTCTCTTACAGCTGAGGTTCCCTGTCATCCTCCCTGCTTGTCTGACATCACATTTTCCAACAGCTGAGGTTCCCTGTCATCCTCCCTGTCTGTCTGCCATCACCTTCTTCTACAACTGAGATTCCCTGTCAGCCTCTCTGTCTGTCTGCCATCACCTTCTCCTACAACTGAGGTTCCCTGTCAGCCTCCCTGTCTGTCTGCCATCACCTTTTCCTACAGCTTAGGTTCCCTGTCAACCTCCCTGTCTGTCTGCCATCACCTTCTTCTACAACTGAAATTTCCTGTCAGCCTCTATGTCTGTGTGCCATCACCTTCTCCTACAGCTGAGGTTCTCTGTCATCCTCCCTGCTTGTCTGCCATCACCTTCTCTTACAGCTGAGCTTCCCTGTCATCCTCTCTACTTGTCTGCCATCACCTTCTCCTACAGCTGAGGTTAGGTTCTCTGTCATCCTCCTTGTGAATCCATCTCCCATCACCTTCTCTTATAGCTGAGGTTCCCTCTCATCCTCCCTGCTTGTCTGCTATCATATTTTCCTACAACTGAGGTTCTCTGTCATCCTCCCTGTGCCTCAATCTCCCATCACCCTCTCTTACAGCTGAGGTTCCCTCTCATCCTCCCTGCTTGTCTGACATCACATTTTCCAACAGCTGAGGTTCCCTGTCATCCTCCCTGTCTGTCTGCCATCACCTTCTTCTACAACTGAGATTCCCTGTCAGCCTCGCTGTCTGTCTGCCATCACTTTCTTCTACAACTGAAGGTCCTTGTCAGCCTCCTTGCCTGTCTGCCATCTCCTTCTTCTACAACTGAGGTTCCCTGTCATCCTCCCTGTCTGTCTGCCATCACCTTTTCCTACAGCTTAGGTTCCCTGTCAACCTCCCTGTCTGTCTGCCATCACCTTCTTCTACAACTGAGGTTTCCTGTCAGCCTCTATGTCTGTGTGCCATCACCTTCTCCTACAGCTGAGGTTCCCTGTCATCCTCCCTGTCTGTCTGCCATCACCTTCTTCTACAACTGAGATTCCCTGTCATCCTCTCTGCTTGTCTGCCATCACCTTCTCCTACAGCTGAGGTTAGGTTCTCTGTCATCCTCCCTGTGAATCCATCTCCCATCACCTTCTCTTATAGCTGAGGTTCCCTCTCATCCTCCCTGCTTGTCTGCTATCATATTTTCCTACAACTGAGGTTCTCTGTCATCCTCCCTGTGCCTCAATCTCCCATCACCCTCTCTTACAGCTGAGGTTCCCTGTCATCCTCCCTGCTTGTCTGACATCACATTTTCCAACAGCTGAGGTTCCCTGTCATCCTCCCTGTCTGTCTGCCATCACCTTCTTCTACAACTGAGATTCCCTGTCAGCCTCTCTGTCTGTCTGCCATCACCTTCTCCTACAACTGAGGTTCCCTGTCAGCCTCCCTGTCTGTCTGCCATCACCTTTTCCTACAGCTTAGGTTCCCTGTCAACCTCCCTGTCTGTCTGCCATCACCTTCTTCTACAACTGAGGTTTCCTGTCAGCCTCTATGTCTGTGTGCCATCACCTTCTCCTACAGCTGAGGTTCTCTGTCATCCTCCCTGCTTGTCTGCCATCACCTTCTCTTACAGCTGAGCTTCCCTGTCATCCTCTCTACTTGTCTGCCATCACCTTCTCCTACAGCTGAGGTTAGGTTCTCTGTCATCCTCCCTGTGAATCCATCTCCCATCACCTTCTCTTATAGCTGAGGTTCCCTCTCATCCTCCCTGCTTGTCTGCTATCATATTTTCCTACAACTGAGGTTCTCTGTCATCCTCCCTGTGCCTCAATCTCCCATCACCCTCTCTTACAGCTGAGGTTCCCTCTCATCCTCCCTGCTTGTCTGACATCACATTTTCCAACAGCTGAGGTTCCCTGTCATCCTCCCTGTCTGTCTGCCATCACCTTCTTCTACAACTGAGATTCCCTGTCAGCCTCGCTGTCTGTCTGCCATCACTTTCTTCTACAACTGAAGGTCCTTGTCAGCCTCCCTGCCTGTCTGCCATCTCCTTCTTCTACAACTGAGGTTCCCTGTCATCCTCCCTGTCTGTCTGCCATCACCTTCTTCTACAACTGAGATTCCCTGTCAGCCTCTCTGTCTGTCTGCACTCACCTTCTTCTACAACTGAGGTTCCTTGTCAGCCTCTATGTCTGTGTGCCATCACCTTCTCCTACAGCTGAGGTTCTCTGTCATCCTCCCTGCTTGTCTGCCATCACCTTCTCTTACAGCTGAGCTTCCCTGTCATCCTCTCTGCTTGTCTGCCATCACCTTCTCCTACAGCTGAGGTTAGGTTCTCTGTCATCCTCCCTGTGAATCCATCTCCCATCACCTTCTCTTATAGCTGAGGTTCCCTCTCATCCTCCCTGCTTGTGTGCTATCATATTTTCCTACAACTGAGGTTCTCTGTCATCCTCCCTGTGCCTCAATCTCCAATCACCCTCTCTTACAGCTGAGGTTCCCTGTCATCCTCCCTGCTTGTCTGACATCACATTTTCCAACAGCTGAGGTTCCCTGTCATCCTCCCTGTCTGTCTGCCATCACCTTCTTCTACAACTGAGATTCCCTGTCATCCTCTCTGCTTGTCTGCCATCACCTTCTCCTACAGCTGAGGTTAGGTTCTCTGTCATCCTCCCTGTGAATCCATCTCCCACCACCTTCTCTTATAGCTGAGGTTCCCTCTCATCCTCCCTGCTTGTCTGCTATCATATTTTCCTACAACTGAGGTTCTCTGTCATCCTCCCTGTGCCTCAATCTCCCATCACCCTCTCTTACAGCTGAGGTTCCCTGTCATCCTCCCTGCTTGTCTGACATCACATTTTCCAACAGCTGAGGTTCCCTGTCATCCTACCTGTCTGTCTGCCATCACCTTCTTCTACAACTGAGATTCCCTGTCAGCCTCGCTGTCTGTCTGCCATCACTTTCTTCTACAACTGAAGGTCCTTGTCAGCCTCCCTGCCTGTCTGCCATCTCCTTCTTCTACAACTGAGGTTCCCTGTCATCCTCCCTGTCTGTCTGCCATTACCTTCTTCTACAACTGAGATTCCCTGTCAGCCTCTCTGTCTGTCTGCACTCACCTTCTTCTACAACTGAGGTTCCTTGTCAGCCTCCCTGCTTGTCTGCCATCACCTTCTCCTACAGCTGAGGTTAGGTTCTCTGTCATCCTCCCTGTGAATCCATCTCCCATCACCTTCTCTTATAGCTGAGGTTCCCTGTCATCCTCCTTGTCTGTCTGCAATCACCTTCTTCTACAACTGAGGTTCCCTGTCAGCCTTTCTGTCTGTCTCCCATCACCTTCTCTTACAACTGAGGTTCTCTCACATCCTCCCCGTGTATCCATCTCCCATCACCTTCTCTTACAGCTGCGCTTCCCTGTCATCCTCTTTGCTTGACTGCCATCACCGTCTCTTACAGCTGAGGTTCCCTGTCATCCTCCCTGCTTGTCTGCCATCACCTTCTCATACATCTGAGCTTCACTGTCATCCTGTCTGCCTGTCTACCATCTCATTCTCCTACAGCTGAGGTTCCCTGTCATCCTACCTGCCTGTCTGTCATTAGCTTCTCCTACAGCTGAGGTTCCCTCTCATCCTCTCTGTCTGTCTGCCATCACCTTTTTCTACAATTGAAGGTCCTTGTCAGCCTCCCTGCCTGTCTGCCTGTCTACCATCTCATTCTCCTACAGCTGAGGTTCCCTGTCAGCCTCCCTGTCTGTCTGCCATCACCTTCTTCTACAACTGAAGGTCCTTGTCAGCCTCCCTGCCTGTCTGCCATCTCCTTCTTCTACAACTGAGGTTCCCTGTCAGCCTCCCTGCTTGTCTAACATCACCTTTTCCTACAGCTGAGGTTCCCTGTCAGCCTCCCTGTCTGTCTGCCATCACCTTCTTCTACAACTGAGGTTCACTGTCAGCCTATCTGTCTGTCTGCCATCACCTTCTCCTACAGCTGGGGTTCTCTGCCATCCTCCCTGCTTGTCTGTCATTACCTTCTCTTACAGCTGAGGTTCTCTGTCATCCTCCCTGCTTGTCTGTCATCACCTTCTCTTACAGCTGAGCTTCCCTGTCATCCTCTCTGCTTGTCTGCCATCACCTTCTCCTACAGCTGAGGTTAGGTTCTCTGTCATCCTACCTGTGAATCCATCTCCCATCACCTTCTCTTATAGCTGAGGTTCCCTCTCATCCTCCCTGCTTGTCTCCAATCACCTTCTCTTACAGGTGAGGTTCCCTGTCATCCTCCCTGCTTGTCTGCCATCATAATTTCCTACAACTGAGGTTCTCTGTCACCTTCCCTGTGCCTCAATCTCCCATCACCTTCTCTTACAGCTGAGGTTCCCTGTCATCCTCCCTGTCTGTCTGCCATCACCTTCTTCTACAACTGAGATTCCCTGTCAGCCTCTCTGTCTGTCTGCCATCACCTTCTCCTGAAGCTGAGGTTCCCTGTCAGCCTCCCAGTCTGTCTGCCCTCACCTTCTTCTACAACTGAGGTTCCTTGTCAGCCTCCCTGTTTGTCTGCCATCACCTTTTCCTACAGCTGAGGTTCCCTGACATCCTCCCTCCCTGTCTGCCTGTCTACCATCTCATTCCCCTACAGCTGAGGTTCCCTGTTAGCCTCCCTGCTTGTCTGCCATCACCTTTTCCTACAGCTGAGGTTCCCTGTCGGCCTCCCTGTCTGTCTGCCATCACCTTCTCCTACAGCTGGGGTTCTCTTCCATCCTCCCTGCTTGTCTGTCATCACCTTCTCTTACAGCTGAGGTTCCCTGTCATCCTCCCTGTCCGTCTGCCATCACCTTCTTCTACAACTGCGGTTCCCTGTCAGCCTATCTGTCTTTCTGCCATCACCTTCTCCTACAGCTGAGGTTCCCTGTCATCCTCCCTGTGTATCCATCTCCAATCACCTTCTCTTACAGCTTAGGTTCCCTGTCATCCTCCCTGCTTGTCTGCCATCACCTTCTCATACATCTGAGCTTCACTGTCATCCGCTCTGCTTGTCTGTCATCACCCTCTCTTACTGCTCAGGTTCCCTGTCATCCTACCTGCCTGTCTGTCATTAGCTTCTCCTACAGCTGAGGTTCCCTCTTATCCTCCCTGCCTGTCTGCCATCTCCTTCTTCTACAACTGAGTTTCCCTGTCATCCTCCCTCTCTGTCTGCCGTCACCTCCTTCTACAAGTGAGAATCCCTGTCAGCCTCGCTGTCTGTCTGCAATCACCTTTTCCTACAGCTGAGGTTCTCTGTCATCCTCCCTGTGTATCCATCTCCCATTACCATCTCTTACAGCTGAGGTTCCTTGTCATCCTCCCTGCTTGTGTGCCATCACCTTTTCCTACAACTGTGGTTCCCTGTTATCCTCCCTGTCTGTCTGCCCTCACCTTCTTCTACAACTGAGGTTCACTGTCAGCCTATCTGTCTGTCTGCCATCACCTTCTCCTACAGCTGGGGTTCTCTGCCACCCTCCCTGCTTGTCTGCCATCACCTTCTCTTACAGCTGAGGTTCCCTGTCATCCTCCCTGTCCATCTGCCATCACCTTCTCTTACAGCTTAGGTTCCCTGTCATCCTCCCTTCTTGTCTGCCATCACCTTCTCCTACAGCTGAGGTTCTCTGTCATCCTCCCTGTGTATCCATCTCACATCACCTTCTCTTACAGCTGAGGTTTCCTCTCAGGCTATCTGTCTGTCTGCCATCACCTTCTCCTACAGCTTAGGTTTTCTGTCATCCTCCCTGCTTGTCTGCCATCACCTTCTCCTACAGCTGAGGTTCTCTGTCATCCTCCCTATGTGTCCATCTCCCATCACCTTCTCTTACAGCTTAGGTTCCCTGTCATCCTCCCTGCTTGTCTGCCATCACCTTCTCCTACAGCTGAGGTTCTCTGTCATCCTCCCTGTGTATCCATCTCACATCACCTTCTCCTATAGCTGAGGTTCCCTCTCATCCTCCCTGCTTGTCTGCCATCACCTTCTCCTACAGCTGAGGTTCTCTGTCATCCTCCCTGTGTATCCATCTCCCATCATCTTCTCGTATAGCTGAGGTTCCCTCTCAGCCTCCCTGTCTGTCTGCCATCACCTTTTCCTACAGCTGAGGTTCCCTGTCAGCCTCCCTGTCTGTCTGCCATCACCTTCTTCTACGACTGAGGTTCCCTGTCAGCCTCTCTGTCTGTCTGTTTGCCATCACCTTCTCCTACAGGTGAGGTTCTCTGTCATTCTCCCTGCTTCTCTGCCATCACCTTCTCTTACAGCTGAGCTTCCCTGTCATCCTCCGTGCTTGTCTGTCATTACATTTTCCTACAACTGAAGTTCTCTGTTATCCCCCCTGTGCCTCAATCTCCCATCACCTTCTCTTACAGCTGAGGTTCCCTGTCATTCTCCCTGCTTGTCTGCCATCACATTTTCCTACAGCTGAGGTTCCCTGTCAGCGTCCCTGTCTGTCTGCCCTCACCTTCTTCTACAACTGAGGTTCCTTGTCAGCCTCCCTGTTTGTCTGCCATCACCTTTTCCTACAGCTGAGGTTCCCTGACATCCTCCCTCCCTGTCTGCCTGTCTACCATCTCATCCCCCTACAGCTGAGGTTCCCTGTTAGCCTCCCTGCTTGTCTGCCATCACCTTTTCCTACAGCTGAGGTTCCCTGTCGGCCTCCCTGTCTCTCTGCCATCACCTTCTCCTACAGCTGGGGTTCTCTTCCATCCTCCCTGCTTGTCTGTCATCACCTTCTCTTTCAGCTGAGGTTCCCTGTCATCCTCCCTGTCCGTCTGCCATCACCTTCTTCTACAACTGCGGTTCCCTGTCAGCCTATCTGTCTTTCTGCCATCACCTTCTCCTACAGCTGAGGTTCTCTGTCATCCTCCCTGTGTATCCATCTCCAATCACCTTCTCTTACAGCTTAGGTTCCCTGTCATCCTCCCTGCTTGTCTGCCATCACCTTCTCATACATCTGAGCTTCACTGTCATCCTCTCTGCTTGTCTGTCATCACCCTCTCTTACTGCTCAGGTTCCCTGTCATTCTACCTGCCTGTCTGTCATTAGCTTCTCCTACAGCTGAGGTTCCCTCTCATCCTCCCTCTCTGTCTGCCGTCACCTCCTTCTACAAGTGAGATTCCCTGTCAGCCTCGCTGTCTGTCTGCCATCACCTTTTCCTACAGCTGAATCTCTGTCATCCTCCCTGTGTATCCATCTCCCATTACCATCTCTTACAGCTGAGGTTCCTTGTCATCCTCCTTGCTTGTGTGCCATCACCTTTTCCTACAACTGTGGTTCCCTGTTATCCTCCCTGTCTGTCTGCCATCACCTTCTTCTACAACTGAGGTTCACTGTCAGCCTATCTGTCTGTCTGCCATCACCTTCTCCTACAGCTGGGGTTCTCTGCCATCCTCCCTGCTTGTCTGCCATCACCTTCTCTTACAGCTGAGGTTCCCTGTCATCCTCCCTGTCCATCTGCCATCACCTTCTCTTACAGCTTAGGTTCCCTGTCATCCTCCCTTCTTGTCTGCCATCACCTTCTCCTACAGCTGAGGTTCTCTGTCATCCTCCCTGTGTATCCATCTCACATCACCTTCTCTTACAGCTGAGGTTTCCTCTCAGCCTATCTGTCTGTCTGCCATCACCTTCTCCTACAGCTTAGGTTTTCTGTCATCCTCCCTGCTTGTCTGCCATCACCTTCTCCTACAGCTGAGGTTCTCTGTCATCCTCCCTATGTATCCATCTCCCATCACCTTCTCTAACAGCTTAGGTTCCCTGTCATCCTCCCTGCTTGTCTGCCATCACCTTCTACAGCTGAGGTTCTCTGTCATCCTCCCTGTGTATCCATCTCACATCACCTTCTCCTATACCTGAGGTTCCCTCTCATCCTCCCTGCTTGTCTGCCATCACCTTCTCCTACAGCTGAGGTTCTCTGTCATCCTCCCTGTGTATCCATCTCCCATCACCTTCTCCTATAGCTGAGGTTCCCTCTCAGCCTCCCTGTCTGTCTGCCATCACCTTTTCCTACAGCTGAGGTTCCCTGTCAGCCTATCTGTCTGTCTGCCATCACCTTCTCCTACAGCTGGGGTTCTCTGCCATCCTCCCTGCTTCTCTGCCATCACCTTCTCTTACAGCTGAGCTTCCCTGTCATCCTCCGTGCTTGTCTGTCATTACATTTTCCTACAACTGAAGTTCTCTGTTATCCCCCCTGTGCCTCAATCTCCCATCACCTTCTCTTACAGCTGAGGTTCCCTGTCATTCTCCCTGCTTGTCTGCCATCACATTTTCCTACAGCTGAGGTTTCCTGTCAGTCTCCCTGTCTGTCTGCCATCGTATTCTCCTACAGCTGAGGTTCCCTGTCATTCTCCCTGCCTGTCTGCCATCTCCTTCTTCTACAACTAAGGTTCCCTGTCAGTCTCCTTGATTGTCTGCCATCACCTTTTCCTACAGCTGAGGTTCCCTGTCATCCTCCCTGCTTGTCTGCTATCACGTTTTCCTACAGCTGAGGTTCTCTGTCATCCTCCCTGCTTGTCTGCCATCACCTTCTCTTGCAGCTGAGGTTCTCTGTCATCCTCCCTGCTTGTCTGCCATCACCTTCTCTTACAGCTGAGCTTCCCTGTCATTCTCCCTGTGTATCCATCTCCCATCACCTTCTTTTATACGTGACAGTCGCCTTAATATTCTTATCTCTCTTGGCTGTAACTGCTTATGCTAATATAAATTTGTCTGGCTTGTTTGGCGGATTCAATCTCAAGTTCTATTGTAAGATTAAGATCTTCAGCCTAGAATAACTCAATGTAGATGCTTTGTATGGGTCAGCTGGAGCCCTCTGCTGGATTCTTGTTGGGAGTTTTTCTGCTCACCCAGGATCATGTCTGTCTATATGCTCTCCTGCTCTGACGTAAGACTTTTTACTGCCTTGGGTAACTTGAGAATACTTCATTCCCCAAGGTCTCTAATCTATATACTTCCTATTGCCAATCGTTTTTGTCCCCTTCTATCTATCTGGTAGCCTCTTTGCACAAGTATGAGTTAAGTACCAATTTAATGATACATTTATGACTCAGTTGTGAACAAGTTCACTTTGACAAGCTAACTAAGAGACTCCTTTTACTGGCTTAGATTAACATCGCTTTTTGTGTTAAGAACACCTTGCAGCTGGAGCATAATCTGCAATGCGCAGACTGCCATGAATCTGTTGGGCTGGATCCAGTGAGGTGCAGGCGCTGAATGTTCTAGAACTCCAGGTCATTCTTATCGGTGCAGCCGAGCAGGCAATTAAAGGCAATGGGGAGGAAGTCAGTTCTGTGGCTGTCATTGTAGAAGACTGCGACGCTCCCCCTCTCCTGCGCCCGCAAAATCCCACTCCCTGCGATTGCCACAGCCGCCCCTGCCAATGCGCAGCCTTAATAGGGTCCAGCGCCCGGGACCTGCGAGCAGTAATTGCGTTTGAAATCAATCAATCATCCCGGCTATTGACCCCTGATTGGATTTGGAAAACATGTCAGGGCGGGTTTGATTTTAGCTCTCCTCCAATGAAGCTAGATGTGAGTCTTTATTGCTTGGGACGGCCGGGACGAGCCCCGCGCTCATCTGACGTGATGCCAGGAAAGATAGATATGTACAGTGGTTTCTGTATCCATCTATCAGTGTTACAGTCGGATATTTTATCCTTCAAAAATACATCTGATGGATTCGAAGGTCTGGCCACCCCCATGACTTTTTTTCAGTGCTGTCTCAATCTCTGAATATCTTGGCTGTCATTTCAAAACAGAAAACCCTTTATATTAATTTTGATCAATTTAAAAGTAAAATAAGTCTGAAGCACTACCACTAAAAGGTATTAGTTACTACAACTTTTTTAAAAATGAAAATAAAAAAACAAAGATTTAAGAAAAAAAAAATGCAACCAACAGGTTGTCGCAATATATTTAAGTCTGGGACGGCATGTCCTGTAGTCTGACCACAGGCACCAATGCATTGACGCTCCATATCCGTATGGCACAGGATCCATAACTTGGCTCAGGAGTAAGTTGCATTTTTTTCTAATTAGTCCTGCTGGTACCGTGTTAAAAAAAGGAAATGCGTTTAAAATGCAGGGGTGTGTGCCTTTTTGCGTCTGTGGGCTAATGCGGCAGTGCCCTTCTCACTTCAATCATAAGAATGTAATTAATTTCCACATTTGAAGCTCCTGAAGGATGACAGAGTCTCCCGCAAACACTGGGTGATGAATGAACGGTGGTACTGCGCCGAGAATAGGCGCATCAATTACTGCACATGTGCCACAATCATCTTAAAGCGGCTTGTCCAAATTGGCACGGTGCAGCTGCTCCAAGCCCCCCCCCCCCCCCGCCCTAGCTAGGGAAAAAGGGATAGGATGGAGCTATGGGTGAAGAAAACGAAAAGCAAAGGAGGCAAGAAAAGAAAGTTGAAGCGGATGAAGAAGAGGACAGCAAAGACGGAGCGGGTTTGGAGAAATGCGAGGTGACTTGGCGCAATACTGTTAGGTTCTAAAGACCTCAACCCATCTCCTGCCAAGACCCCTGTGTCTCAATCACCTCCATTACAGCACGGTGTTATCCATGTACATTCAAACAGTTTTGACACCCAGTGACTAACCGATGCTGTAGATAATATCATAAAGATGGGCTCAATACTAATTGTGTTGGGCTAACTCGTTTAGACTGACCGTACATATTTCTTATGTGTAACATGAAGCGCTGGAAAAATGAAATCGATAGAAATGTTTCTTGTTAATGAAGATGTACCGGGCCAGCGTTCGCCGCCTGACCATCAGCCGCAGGACGCCATTGAGGCCTTAATAAATCTCTCCCCACTGCTGCGGTTTGCCAGCGAATCATACCCCCTAAATAAACGTGCGAGTGGGTGTATGCATGCATGTGTGGGTGTGTGACTTGTGGGGTTTGTAATTCCAAACCTCAAATTTAAGTTAAGAAACCGAAAAAGAGGAATTTAACCAATAACGGCCAAAGTTTCCCCTCTGTTCCTGTTTCCTCTTTTGACCTGCTTTCTGGAGGAAATTACATTTTTATCGTTGGCTGGGGAACCTACCTTTTAAGTCATTAATAATATGTTGCGATGTTGCCCAGTGCTGGCAGGTTAATAGGTTCAAATCCCATCTCTGCTTGGTGTGTGTTTGTGGTGTTTGGCTTGAATGTGGCGTCTGTGTGTGGTAGGTTTCGGCTGGGCAATCTGGTCACCTCTCACACTCAAAAACATATATGGTTCAGCAGGTTATGATGTTGTGCCTGTGAACAGAAGGTCATTAGTTCAGATGCCAGGGTCGACCAAGTGATTTTACCATTAGGCCCCTAAGCAAGACGCTTAACTCCTCAAATACCCCAAGGCTTGACTGATCCTACTTTCTCAAAAATGTACACTTTGGATAAAAGCATCTGCTAAATAAAGTGTAAAGTTGGATTAAATGGCTTCTACAAATTGCCTGTTATGTGCTCTGTGACTGACTGGTATCTAAGGGTGCCCCCCTGCTTGAGCCCTATGCTACCTGGGATATACTGTACACCCTGTGGCAGGAAGATGGATGGATGTGGTCCAATTATTTGACTGTTGTAGGTGCATGTTGCTGAAGGAATCGGTAAAGCCTTGTGGAGAATTTAAGGTTGTAAGATCAACTGAAATTCAAGATGAAAGAACCAGCCACAAACAGATCAAATAGCTTATGGGCGTCTGTGTGTGGTGAGTATTGCGGTGAAACTAACTATGCAGTGCTGCTCGTTAGCGGATTTGTCAGCACTGTGGTTTCTACTTGCCTCAAAGTGGTTTGCCAGAACTGAAATGAAGGAGTTTGTTGAGGTGTAAAGAGTTGGAGTTGGGTATTTTTTGCAGCTGGGGTGTGGGTAGTGTGAGGTAGCCATGTTTCTTTGAGGGTTTCTGCATGGATAAATGGTTCAGTTATACAACGACTGCATAGTGTTGTATGTTTGGTCTGATGACATGCTATGTATGATGACATGGAAGTATAGACACGTTCACCAAGGCCTGTGATGTATGGACATGTCTGGAAAGCTTCCCTGGAAATCGTCTGGTTGTCCTCTCCCTACTGGGCTACTGTTTCCACTATTGATTGGATCAAAACCTTCACCAGTGATCCCCACTCTGAAAAGTAATATGGGAGAGAGAATTACAGGCCGGACAGGGGAGCACTTGACAGGAGCGACTGGAAGTGTCGTTGACGAATATGAAAGAATGACCACGTGCGACGGATGAACGCTCAGAAGAGGCTACGCTAACGAGGAATCATACATAATCGTGCAATCCTGTGTCACCTGGCTCACCCTGGTCACACTCAGCTCCGCAAACTGAGATCCGGCGGAAGAAATAACTGTATAAGGATGGTCACCAGCTGGTTTAGGAATAGTGTCTATCCCTCCGAAATCCAGCAACCCAAACACAGCGACGATACCGCAACTCCAAAAAAGATCAGTACGCTTTACTTGGCAAAGTGATGAAAGTCCAAGCCCTAAAAATACTCAATACATTATATTAGACAGAGTGATGAGACCCCACCCTCCAAAAAGGCTCAGTACACTTTACTGGAGCGTGACACTGTACACATTGGACTTTGTCATTTTCCTATTTCAGCCATTTCTTCCATTTATTTTATATGTATATCATTTATTTTTACTTTTATCAGCCCCGTCTTCCATTAGTTTCCTAATATTATTATTTCCTAATAATATTAATTCCTTAAATACTGTAAGTCCCTCTGAAAGTCTTTGTTATATATCTACAGTCTGCATGGCATAAGTAAGAATTCTCATATACTGAAGTTCAAAAGGCAAATAAATAATTTCGAATCTTGAGGAAGGTAAGGCTGGGAGGATGAAGGTCCAAGCAAAAATCTCAGAGAAGAAAAGCGGAAGGTTGCCATGAGGTGTTAGACTGGAACATGAAATGCCTAAGAAGGAAAAGGTAAAGGCGAACTGAGAGAGATTAAGAAACGACGTGAGCTGGAAGAAGAATGACAGAGATGGAGAGACAGGAAGGAGGTGTGGTGGAGCAGCATGGTCCAGTGATAAAGTGAGACTGGTCTCTCCCCCCACACACCCCCACCCCCCCCAAGAGCTGCATGCGCATAGATCACCAGCCCCCGTCGCCAAGGCAGACAACATTGATTGTCCGTCACCGTGATCATATTACAGCCTTATGAGATTAGATTTGCATTTTTAATTTCGCTCTTGAAAAAAATAAAAATTTGGAATAAATGAAATGAATATCAGATTGACTGGGAGATGATATGAGAGGAGGTTCTGAGAATATAGAGATGAAACAAATATATAAATGAATATGAGAAGACAGGTTAAGGATGGGGTGGGCCTGAGTACCCTGGGGACCGTGTACGATTCTTGCAGAATGTAAAATAAGCACATCAGCAGCGTCAGACACGATCAGCGGAACTTCATGAAGTCTCTCTCCACTCACTCCAAGAGTAATACAAGCCAAAGTGGAATAATTACAAAAGTTACTTTTAATGACTAGGTCCCATTTAAGTGTCTTTGTGTCTTAAATGACAGTCACTGTTATTTGAAGAGCTCAGTATCCATTGGTTATAGCCAAACTGGAAATATTGTAAAAATCCAGGAAAGAAATACAAGTTCCCTTAAAACTCCCCAGGGGAGACTTTAATATTTACGTTGATATTTAAAATGAAGTATTAAAATACAGCTTGCCATCGACTTACGACCTAAACGACTTACAACTTACGATATGATTTTATTATACAATATACTTTACATATGATAATTTTTGCATTTAAAATAAAGGGCCGACTTATGACCAAATCAACTTACAACGGGTCAGTTGGACCTGAAAGCGGTCGTAAGTTGACGACGACCTGTAATAGATTTCTTGAATTGAAAAAAATTACTAATTATTTTCCAATACCTGCTTTATCATTTGAAAAATGACATTAAAATCCATTCAAATGTGCATATTTAAAGTTGAAAGAGAAATAGGAAAAGCCCGATATGGATGTGATCCGTGTCACAGCATTACAGCTGTTATGGATGGGATCATGCATCATGGTACTGCGGCTCCATCGAGTCTAAAGCTCAGGCATGTTGAATGGCCCATTACCTTTACATCTATCATGGCGTCTTGCTCATTTGGGGGGCATCTTATACAGTGATGATATTGGCATGCAGTCAAGCAGTAGTTCCGAAGACTACAGGTCTGCAGCCGGTGTTTCGTTTCAGTATGTTCTTATCTGAAGGCTGATATTTGAAGCTGAATAAAGATCTTTCGTTCTGTATTCTGGTTACCCAGCGTTCGTCTGATAAGGGCGGAGCCAAGTAAACAGAACAAACAAAATAAATTCGGAGTGAAGGAGACATGACCTGGACAGTGGGAGTCATGAGCAAAACATCTACAGTATCCCTGCTTCCGTTACTGTAATATAGCCTCCGATGTCTTCTCAGATGAATCGGCCCATTTAAATTGACTGGTTACTTCATGCACGTGGGCACTGGACACTCTGGACATTCAGACATGGAGGTAAGGTGTGGGGTTTTCACAGAGTCCCATGGGTCCTGGTGACTCCTTGTGGTAATTTCACTGCAGATTTGCTATGCTGGTCCACAGAGTCTTGGTGGTTATGTCTCTATATTAATATGGGGAGGAAGGTAAGGTGGTTTACCAGCAGTAACCTTGGCAGTTGTATCTGATAAGACATTTCAGACAGTCAGTTTCTGTAGTTGAAAGACATAACCGCTGTCATTACTGATGAGTCAAGTTGCTGTCTTGTGGCTAGATGCTTACTATGTGATTCCCACTTGACAACAAACCAGGGCCACAAATGTCTCAAAATTATGCATAAAAGGAAATGGCTACTCTTGTGTAGCCATTTCTCGACAGTCTCACTCCATAGATCTCTACCACGTCCCACTACCTTCATCTGCAGTCCTCCTGAGAATTTGCAAAGTACCTCGTTGTTACTGTGGACTAGTCGCCAACCGAGGCTCAGCTTCGGGCCCTTTGGTCGCCTGACGCAGCAGGCCGACGCGAGTCCCGCCGTGGAGCCAGCTGGCAGGTCCGAGGAGCGGGAAACATGGGCTCCGTTCTGCAAGCCTATTGATCAGGCCTGAAAGAGGAGCCGCCTCCTCTGTCCCAATGACAAGATGGGCTGTGGCTGACAGAGCTGTTCCAATTGGTAATCAATAGCACCCGGTACCTGACCTCAATCCGGCCCGGTACATAAAGGCCCAAAGCCTTCCTCTCTTGACCACACCCTTTGGTTCATATGTCCTCTACTCTACTGACCCCTATGCCAAAACCCAGAACTACAAAGCCCTACCGCAACCCTTGAATTCCCAAGACAATCATTGGCTTTAAGCTATGTCTACTTAACTATGGAAGAATTCCTTTTCCTGGGCCAAGAACTGATTTTTACGGACAATCAATCAACAAGATGCTTGAATGAAAAAATACAGAATTATGATAAACACAAAGTTTGATTCACCAATGGCCAAATATATAAAATATTAACTTGCTCAGTAATTAACTGAAAATTTGCTTGTGAATTTATCTCACCTTTGCATACAAGATATATTGAACACTCTCCATTTGATTGAACCATCTCCCCTAGACCCAGCTCACATACATACGTTTGCACACGCATGCACGCCCACTCATACGCCGTCACTTGGAAAGTGTGACAGCCTTCTCCCAAGTTCTCCGCTCTTCCTTAATTCCTAATCTGTTATTGCCCTGACACCCCCATTAAGTCATAAATCCAATATAGAGGAGCTGGACAGTATTAGCAAGGAGGGAGGGGGTTGTGGTTGAGCCGCAGTGGGGATGGGCAGGGGGCAGGAGAGACGTGTGGGTGTCTGGTGGATAAATCACCCCTCCGGCTGTCACTCCACCCGCTTGTTTTCACATCCATCTCCTGCTTGGAGAATCTGCAGGCACTGCTGTTTCAGACTTGCGATGCTCCTATTGAATCAGGGATCAATGGCGGGCTCTGGTCAGTGGGCTGAGGTCTCCACACTCTCCTATGAGACGCCCCCCCCGCATGAGGCATGATGACCCCTCATCATATACACTCCATCTCATAGGTTCCAGGTCTGCTGTTCCAATATGCTACACCTATATAACTTGTGCAAAAGAATGACAACATGTTCTATTTCTAAGCTTCCTTGACTGACAGCTTGGACAAGAGAACTGAGAACATCCTGCAGTTACATTTTTTTTTGCAGTAAAGTGCATTTATCCATTGTCTTTCCAGAAAGTGCTTATCTGGTCAGGATCACAGTGAGCTGGAATATGTCCCAGGGAATAGGTAGGGCATACCCAGCACACGGCACTCTGACACACACACACACACACACACACACACACACACACACACACACACACACACACACACACACACACACACACACACACACACAGTGGTTCCAAGGCACCCGTTTCCTCTAACGGGTGAATCAGATAACAGGAAGGTGGGGGAGCCCGTGGGACAAATATAGAGACCATTAGGATTTGTGCGAAAATGGGCAAGTTATACTATTTTTCATCAGGAATCTGCATTGTGGCCAGCAGAGTGTGGCTCACTGTTGGGCCCTTGAGCAAGGCCTTTAAGCCCGATTGTTCTAGGGACTTTCTGACACTACTTTCTGACCTATGTGGGTAAAAGCGTCTGCTAAATTAATTTCCAGCTGGCTTCAAAAAGTGAACCAAGACCCCAAACACACTCAAAGTTGTGGCAGGAAGCAGCACATTTAAGGCTGTGGGCCTTTACCTCGAAGGTGATTGGCTCTGGTTATGGCTGGGGTCCAGCTGCTGTACTTTTGGGACATTTGGTCTAAATCGTTTTATTAAGAGATCTGGTGCTGTAAAATCATAAGCTGCTCCAGGGCGAAAATAACATCCCATAAACAGCTAAATGAAAATGTGGGAATGATCTGCAGCATGACATTCCTGTTATGGTGGGATACATGGAAAGCAATGCTGCTCTCTCCTTCCTTATGATTCCTGCACAATTAAATTTGCTGAACTTCTGTATCCCAAACAAAATATTAGCCATACTGCAGGAAGACGGCTCCCTATGATCTCTCGGCCTATAGCGCAAATCGATGACACACCTCATCCATCAACTCTTCCTTCACACGTGCCCCCTGTAATTGCCTGTCCAGATTGCTTGCAATTGCCCTCTGATAGTGTTTGTGTGTTTCTCCCATGGCTGCGGTATTCTCATGTTTCCTTAATGGTTCCCAAGATGCATTGTGGCTGCAGGGGCAAATGAGACAGATGAAACAATGTGGGTGGGTGCCTGAGCAGGGGAGGGGATCGTAGCTGTGGTCAGGCAGGTTCAAAGGCTTTTATACAGTGTAAAAAATCCATTTGAGTAACATTATCATAATGAGCCCTGTTACTGTTGCTTTTCTTGTGGTAGATGAATATTTACTTCCGTCCTTCCAAGGCCATGATGCTAACCGCTAGCCCCTGTTGTGGCCTAGCTCTGGTAAAGGCCTCTCTTAAAAGTTAATTTTTTTTGCTCATTTATGTCAGTATATACGGTGCATGCTGGCAGAAGGCAAAGTAACTTGAAGGGTGGGGGCTTGGGCATTGGCCATGACCAGCAATCGCTAATCACTAGCCCTGGGAATACAGGTAACCTGCTAAAAAAAGTCCAGCTGGTCCTTATTAGCTGAAATAGCTTGTGATGGTTTAAGGTCAGCTGGATGGAAAGCGTAAGGATATTTTTGGCGACTTTTGGGAAAACTGGGAAGAGATAAGCTGTGTTCTTTTGTGTTTAGGCATAATTATCGTCCACATCACATTTTAGGATGAGACAGGCTTTTCAAATGCTTGTGCTGTCAAAGTACTTCCTGTTTGCTTTCTCTTGTACAATCCTGCTCTAGTCTAGTCTAGGGGCTAGTGTCATACACAGTGATGCAGAGAATAAATACAGCCAGCTTTACTAAAAGCCACTGTTTTCCCAGCATGCAACTGGGCCACAGGTGACACTTTTTGGTGGAGGCTGAAAACTTTTCCTGCTCGTTTAGCCTATCTGATAATCATACAGAATCAGCATATTAGTCCTCCTCGACGCTTTACTCGATATGTTCGCGGAAACTAATTAAAGAGTGTAAACAACGCTGGGGCCCTGACAGGGAGTAATGGCTTTATAATGATGTCAGTAGCAGTGAATATGCAAAGGGCTCTCGCTTGGCACGGCCTGGATGAGAGATTACAGATTGATTTTTTGGCTGCATTACATATTAATAAAACCAAATCTAGCCGTCCTGTTTGATATGGGAAGGATTGAAAGTGGGGTAGGGTTGACGGGGGTGGGGGTTGGGGGGGTGACATTCAGGCAGGAGAAAGTGCTTCTCCACTGTCACATGCTCTTGACCATGCAGACAGTCCAAATGCTGCCTTGGGGACACATTTATGCATCCCTTTAGGAACGTGCAGTAAGGGAAACCTGTACCGATGCAGGCCGACACACAAACTCCCAGAATCCTCTGCATTATTGAGGGAGCACGCACCCTCCCAAAATCGTGTAGTATTTAACGTCCACTTGGGTGTGCTGGAGACGCGGTTTGTCGCCGGGACCTCAAGACGTCCCCCTTTCCTGCTCAGTGAAACGTTATCCTGACCTCGGTGACGGCAGCACCCAGACAACAAGGGTACAATTGATTTTGGAGCCGCGGTGCCGCCCGCTGACCAGCCGAGTCCTCGATAAGGCAGCCCGCTGGAGTCAGTGTCTCCTTGTCCCCAGCTCACCAATAATCTAGCCAGTGTCTCCCCACAGGTCATGATGTTTATCTACTGAAAAAGAAAAACCCACGTTGTGTCGGAAATGCGCCTCTGTGGTCAACCACTTTGGCTTTGTTTTGTTCCTGATATGCCCGCTCATTAACATAATGGGAATTAATGTGTCATCTAGTAGTAAAGTGAGTACAGGGTGCAATTAATGAAATTTCTTTTCAACCAGGGCTTCTTCAGCGACAATAGCACATTTTTTTAGACGCCGTTGCCATCAGTGACCTGTAGAGGGGGGTGCTGAGCCACCAGTGGGTGCTCAACACAGCTGTCAACCTTGACAAGCTCCTGTTTGGTTGGTGTCCGAAAGCCCTCCAACAAGGTGGCTAATGGTTAACATATGGAATTTCTCCATTTATTCAACCTCTGCTGAACACAGGAGACCATGAAGCTGGTAAACACCGAATCGAGTGTGATTGTTGTGTGATGTGTTGTAGTATATAGGAAATGCTAATGTTGTGTTGCGTAAAATTTTTAATTGAGGAAGCTTGTGGGAGGGGGTGCAATGGCAAAGAGCTTGGTTTAGACGATCTTGTTACCCTGATGATTCATCACCAGCCATGTACCTTTAATAACTTCCTGGTAATAAAACGTAACTAACCTTGAATTACTGATAACCTTCTTTGGATGTGAAAAGGAACAGTTGGATTCATTTTGTAACTGTGCCCTGGGAGTACTTACACACCAATGCACTTCGTGAAGTTTAAGTTTCCCCTTACTTGGGGTCGAGTAACAGAGCTTATTTGGCTGAATTCCCCCACTCAGCGCTTCTCCCCCTCAATGTTATATTTCCTCACTGTTGCAGAAACATTGAGGACTGCAGTTCCACCCTGCGAATGCTGGGAAAGATCAGTCTTTATCATCTCTGTCACACGGAGGAGGGTTTAGGGTGAAATGCCAGGAAACCAACATCACATGCTTCTTTGAATGTTTAGAGGTACCGTTTTTTTAAAAAAAATCTATGTCATTCCTCCCATGAAGCTCTTTTATGGACACTGTGGAGAAAGCCACGCTTGTAAATAGTGCTTGCAGTTTATCAGACTGCACTAACACTTAATTAAGCAATTTAACAGCTTGGGATAACGGTTAAGCAACCCCCCCCCCCCCCCCATTTCAATTTAACAATCTGAACCCACTAATGAAGATTATTCGCAGTTCTGCATTTTCTGTGTTTTCTGTATATATGGATTTTAAGGCTCATTTTTACGGAAACGAATGAAGGCACTTATACTTTGCGTGCGTCAGTAATTTTCAACATTTGGCAATAGAGGCGGACATTTAAATCTCTACGTCAAATATAAATGTGGACCCCCCCCTCCCCCTTACACCCCTTTCAGCTTGACATCGGATCTCCACTGCAGCCCACCAGTCAATAGGCCATTAGTAAATAAGAGATGCATAATTTATTAAATATCCCTCAGATACATATTTCAGCCCTTGGTTATCAGTCATATCTCTTTGAGAAGTTATTCTTTAATTACACTCTCAAGGAAAAGTGTCCCCTTTAAGCGACTGCCTGTAACGTTATTCCGGACGGGTGCTACTGAGTGCTACCAACGGAGCGGATGGGGAACTTTGGGCAGCGGGGGAAGGACAGAGCCTGTGAAGCTGGGGGTGCTTTACGTTAAGAAAGGGGGGGGGGGGTCACTCTCAGGAATATGCCAGTAAAGGCCCAGAAGTTTAAGGCTAGTCATAAAAAACCTTTAATAACAGCATTGGGAAAATCTGCACACAATGGGGCAGCAGGGTTGGCGTGAGATCTTCAATTCGAGACAAGTCTGCGCACGCATTTACATGTATGTAATTGTTTTATTACATAGCAAATAGTCTGTATGGTTTGCAAAGTATCCCAGCGCTTTTAATGTAGCTTATTTTAAATTTATAATGAAATCATATAGCTGTGCCGTCAGATTTATGACGGTTATGGTTTATCGTCCATAATAGTTTTTGTCGTGCCACATACCCATCGGCCCCGCAGGAAATTTGGATATCGCGGAATGTGGGGTTGCGTGTCGCGCACAGGGGGACCTGGATCAGGTGAGCGATCAATCATGTGGAACAAACGTTTCTGTTTTCCAAACCTGACTGAGGGTGGTCTGCAGGAGGCCGTGTCTGCCGGTTCAGTGAAAGGCGAACGTGGTTTGTATTAGAGATGCCGCTTTACTGTGTAAGTTGGACTTCAGTGGTGGTCCCTCTAGGCATGTCGTCCAGGAGACCCAGAGCCCAGCTATTTATTGGGCCCGCGATTCTGATAGCTTTTCTACACACTTCCTTCGGACACGTATGCAATTGAACAGGAGTTATTGCCAAAGCATGTAAATAAGTATTTATTTTGGTACTCAGGTTAGATATAGCAGGCATCACGTGTTGGTGAGATCCTTTTATGCGTGCATGTGCGTGCAATGTGATTGTGCATGTGTAACTGTCCTCACTAGATGTTCTGCAAATGTGCAAGTCCTCCAGCTTCTGCGGATGTGAAAGCAGAAGATGTGCCGCTTTTAAAGGTCTCCTGGGATGAATACGGCACTTCCTGCGTTTCCTCTATCTTAATGGGAAACGCACTGTCACGCAAACACGTTGAGAAAGGTGGTACATGCCATGGATTAGGTACTGAAGGCAACCGTGAGTTTTTTTGTACAGTAAATAACCACAACCCAAAATAAATCAATTTTAAATCCTCGCTTTTGATAAAAGGGGTCCATTTTCTGTACATCAGTCACTCAACCTAAAGACTCAAGGCTTTACACAGTTTTTTTTCCTACTTGAACACGACGCACAAAATCAGTGTGACCTACAGTATGGCTACTTTTCACAAATGCACACGAATAAAAAAATGCACATTTGAGCAGGTTGATATTACAGTGCCTGTTTTGGATCTGAATGTGTGAAAAATGTACACATTGAAGGAGCACAGTGGCCTGTACTACGAAGCGGGGTTACTGGCTCATCGGGGTAACTTGTCGGATTTAAGGTACCGCAATTTAAATGGACTTCATAATCATTCATTTACATTTTGCCCAGACTACCTTAAATCCGACAAGTTACCCCGATAAACTAGTAGCCCTGCTTAGTAGTACAGATCCCAGGTGTTAGTCTGTCTAGTTCTGTCACTTCCACATGTTACCAGCAGGTGGCACAGAATTCCCAGGTCACATTAATGACACCTATTTTCACATGGATATACACGTTACTGCAATAACCATTACTGCTGGGATCTGGCAATGTTATATGACACCTGGTACTTCCTGTATGACACATCGGTTTGTTACGGTCTGTAGCTCTTCTTTTGTAACATTTCTGCTAAACATTAGATAATTTTAGAAAAAAAGACATTGAGATGATGTAAGATGAATTTCCAGGCTGAAGATTCCCCAGTTTTGCAGCAGACGTTATTCACTAATGGTTTATTTGTGTCTCAATCTCGTGCTGTACTTACTTCAGATCCACTCTATGATTTGTTGACATATTCCTGTCACATGGCTGATCACATGACTATTATACACATTCAGAAAGGAGAAGCCATTTAATTTATGATTTAGGCAGCTAAGTAAGGAAAATTTATGATAACTAGAAGTGTTGGGATCCTGTTAAAACAGCTGAGATGTTTTGCAGAGTCTTCTGAGCAGCTCCTCTGATTGGACACGCTGTTCCTAGCACATGTGAAACAGTCTGGTCCGAATGCATGCCTAATGGTTATTATCCAGTGGATGATGCACAAAAGACACTCCAGTAACGCTGCAGCTACGTTTCTTGAACGTTCTGTTGGAGTGTCTGTCTCCTGCAGGCGTTTCCTTTCACGGCCCCTCTGCTCTTATCACTCTTGCAACGTTCTCACAATGCTGGTGTGGGCTTTGGAGAAGATCCTCCCACACGGGGTGAGAATTCAGACAATGACTCACTAAAAAAGACAGACAAAAGGACAGCCGGACAGACAGACAGTACCTCATGCTCCATGCAGAATTTTCCATCCCTAAGTCTGCCTTTAAAGTAACTTTTATTGGGAGCTGGGGAGAGGTGAAGCTTTAATGTCGGTGTTCGTGAGAGTGGGTCTGCAGATTTGGCCTCCGTACCCTCACTGTGCCGTAAATGATTGTGTCAAGTTGCCATTTTAGGCTGTTCTTGTGGTGTGGAACAGGATACTTCTGAATTAGTTTTTTTTCTGAACTTATCTGGGGTCTTTGGTTCTGCGTGTCAGATGCTATTTTTTGTATCATTAGAATGACAGGTGTGACTTCCCTGTATGGGCTTCTTCCAGTGTTCTCAACGAGGAACAGTGTGAAAGCTTAACCTGGATATGGCCATTGTCGTGCTTGTTCGAGTACTGTTATTAGGAACGAGGTCCTATCTCCAGCTGGGACAGGCTCCAGAGCACCATGGTCTCTCCTCTATTAGTACCAATTGAACTCTTGATGGATGGATGGATTATTAATGAGAGTAGGGAAATGTCTTGGAAAAGATGTTCTCACTACCTTGATTCCATGGTTGAATCAGGGCTACATTTCCGACCTCCTAAAACGCAGAAGACGCCTCATTTTAGTTAACCATCTTCAGCGTTCCTTTAGCGTGAGCTGCTTGAAGTAGAAATGGGAGATCTGTTCCCCAGCTTCGGTGTACCGCTGAACGACACTCGGGCTCGGAGAGTGACGGCTGCGGTCTGCTCTGGGACAAGTGGTTGTTCCCTGTGGAAACTGGGGTTCCAGTCTGCAGACTCTTGGCGGAGTCAGGCTGGGGAGTCCGCAAAGTTTCACACCTGAGGATCCAAAGGGCACATGCTGCCACCTCAGTCTACCACCTGTGTGTGTGTGTGTGGGGGGGGGGGCACAAAGCATGGGGCGGGACAGGCCTGTGGCGCAGTCTGGGGGTGCGATCCCCCCAATGCGCCACACCTGCTCATTCCCATGTGCTAACGAGGTGGAAAGGAACGGCATCAGTGAATTAGGGACACTAATTGCAGCGCCGGGCTCTGACACGGGCACGCTGGTTACTGGCAGGGGGGTGCTGGTGACACACGATCGCCACGCTGCGGGTGCAGTAATTACAGCATCCCCCCCCCCTCCCTTCCCCACCAGCCACGCTTGCACTTGAGCAGCCTGTAACCAGAGTGGAATTAGCAGGTGCTCCGTGTTGCATTGTGAGAGAATGCAGGTCAACGGGCTTTTCAGGAGAGGGATCAATAAACATTGGGGAGCTAGGGAGTGGGAAAAGGAGAGAGAGACAGACTGTAATAGAGCTGGATAGAGGGAGCGATGCTTCTTAAAACAGCCTGAAAGTGCAGAGTAATAATAATAGAACTTCATAATGGCAGACGCTTTTATCCACGATGCACCTTCTATTCCCTGCCAGCCCAACCATCCATCATGACATCGCTGTTCAGCTTGGTTCACCCACACTGTCCCCATCAAGGTCCACCAGCAGCCTAGCGGTAATGATGGACGACCAGCTGTCCTTGACTGAGCACATTACAGTGCTCTCCCTGTCTTGCAGTTTACCCTGTATAACATCCAGAAGATCAGGCCTTTTCTGTCTCAGTATGCAGCTCTGCTTCTACTCCAAGCACTTGTTACCTCTAACTCAACTATTGCAACTCTTTACTATCTACTATGACTCATCCGTTTATGAATTCCACTACTAGCCTGATGCCTCTTTTTATACTGAAGGTTCGTCGGTTGTGCTTCTGGTCTTTGAAAACTCACATTTGGTTCTAGGTTTTTTAGAAGTTGTGCAGCTCCTTTTCCAACACTGCTTATACTTGTACCTGCACATATACTGACTTAAGTTGACTCCGTCACAGCATGTATGCTTGTGATGTGCTGTTTGAATCACTTGTTTGTCACTTTGGACGAAAATGTTTGCTAAATATGTGAAATGCAATCTGAAGCAACATACATGAGAAAACAAGGACTCAACAGTGAAATCTCTCTGCCAACCCTGGGATTTGAGCCAGCAACCTGTCGATCGCAGTATCATAACTGTGCCTGTGTGAGTGCACATTTGTTTGTCCGTCAGACGGAGGTCGCAGTTAATCAGTCGCTGAGCAAATTTGTCCAGGGGATGAGTCCGGGGGGGTTGTGGGCTGGCATACCTTTTTTGTGTCAGTTGCAGACAGCAGCTGTACCTTTGCATGGATGGACATTGACTCCAGACCCATTGTGTCAGACTCAACCTATGATCTTAAAAATGCTCTCTGGTCTATCAGGAACCTGTAAAGGGGTTAATGGTTTTGGCTCTACTGAACAGAACAGAAGCAAAATGAAATGCTCCTTTAAAAAGCTTTAGTTTAACTTGCGTTCTGTTCTGTACGGATCCTCTTTGATCTGCCGTTGTTAAAATAACGTCACAAGAGTTTCCAAACCCAAATCACATTTCTGCGTATTTGTATGAGTATGTGAGCTCCTAAACATGTTATTGGCTACTAGGTAATTCAGCTCAATTCTTGTGATGCTGCAAGACTTAGTTAAACTTGTTTAAAGAGTCATAAATAAACTGTGTATTTAATTATGTAACTATGTATTTACTAAACTGTTCTTTTTAATCATTATTTTCGAATGTACTCTTTCTCCTAATAAAAATGTTTACTGTAGCCTTGATGTACAGAAGACTTTTCCATTTAGGTATGTGTAAGTACACTCTCTATGATGTTTGCACAATGACAGAATCACCTAACACCACATTTCTCAGAATGTATCCCCACAATTAAGCAACGCATGACCGTACATGACGTTATAAAGAAACTCAGCTAGAATAAAAATATATATGGAATATTGTCTTCTAAATGCAAATCATCTTCAGGGGGCTTGTAGAAATCCCATTTCATCCTACAAGTCGGCCACTGCTGGTTTCCTAAGTATGCGAATAATTGCATGTGTTTGTTTTTGATGCAGGTATATTCCACATTTGTTTTGCTGAACAATACGAAGTCCTGGGTGCCCTCTGATACGGTGTCATTATTCTGGAGCTCTCCAAAGATCCCCATAAGCATTCTGAAGCTCTTCAGAGATGCCTTTCGATGTGTTCGCCTTGCGGAATGACTGCTGACCTGGCCAGTGAGAAACGCCTTTACGATGAATCCCAGCTGACGAATCACTGTGAGCAGCTGCAGAGAGCACTGGGCTACTGAGTCACCACAATAACAGGCCTCTGTCAGCAGCAAGGGAGGCTGGGAAATAAGCATCACCCCAGTGGTCCCTGGGACCTTATCTGCCTGCCTGGGAGGCTCGCTGACCTCATGTGCTCAGCTCTGCTGATATTACTCTGCGTTCGATTACCTCTCTCCGAGTCGGAACTCCGACGAAAACGTCACGATAAACAGCACTTCCCGTCGGAAACACGCCTCTTTTATGGCATTGATGTTGGACAGAATTTTCTTGTCCGAGTTGCCCCTGTGACGTCATTTCAACATGGCGGCTTACACTCATTTTATAAATATTTAAAAATGTTTATTTTGTTAACTGTATTAATAGTTATGAATGTAATCACACTTGTTCGATTTAGAGAATACCATATCATGACCGTAAACAGTATCCTGGCATTTCAGTTTATTACCATACTCATTAGTGTCGTTGTTTGTTTGTAGTTTGTTTGCCTCTCATAAAAAGATCGCTCTGAATGTACTAAAATATTTTATAAAGTTTTTAATGTGGTTTGACTGGTTCGCGTTTCTTGTTTGTTTGTCTCTCAGAAAAAAATAATCTCACTCCAAATCTGCTAAAATACTCATGGAGGCAGCCATGTTCGTTCTGTGAAGTGGGAGCTAGAACAGGAGATTGTTAGACCTGACGTCACTCAACTCGGAATTTCCACCTTCTGAGAGATAGTCGAACCAGGATTATATATATTTTAACAATGCTGTGGTTCTGCCTACCTGCTGTAACCTACTAGCCTGTAATATACCCTGATATACCCAGCCCAGTGCCAGATTGCGAGGTAGTTGAATGGCAGCCCAACATAGGGCAGCAATATAGCCTGAAGACGTGCTGCTTTTCATTAGTCTTCATCATTTACCACCACCCAATCTGAGACAGTCACTACATCCATCCATCCATCCATTTTCCAAACCGCTTATCCTACTGGGTCGCGGGGATTCCGGAGCCTATCCCGGAAGCAGTGGGCACGAGGCAGACAGTCACTACAGTAAATGTTAAATAAATCTACCCATTTTATATAACTGCTTGTCCTTTTTATCGTTGTGTGGAGGGGGGGGCGGGGGGAGGGCGGGGGGATGGGGGTTTAGAGCCAATGGGCACAAAGCAGGGAATAACCCAGGGTGAGACACCAACACATCGCAGGGCTCCCTCACACACACACCATTCATTCATACAAGTGCAGTTTGGCAACTCCAATTAACCTCAGCTTGTTTTTGGACTGTGGGGGGAAACCCCATGATGACACGGAGAGAACATGCAAAGTCCACACACATGGAACCCCGGCAGAGACTTGAACCCTCGTTCCACAGGTGTGAGGCACCGGACTAATCACTGCCCCATCTTGGCCCCAGATATTCAATACATGTGTTCCTTATTTAGGAGATGCTGAAACTGCATGATCTGCTAACCAGCTACCTAGCCACGATCATCTCACTCTGTTTACTAGATATTTAGTTTTGAAGTGTCTGGGGAGGGTGGGGTCAAGTGAGTTTTGGGGTGGCGCCCAAGAAACAAAAAACCCGCCCCTGCACACGGCAGTGGGATTTTCCCTCCACTCTGGGATCCATGTGGCTGTTAACACAGAGGATTGGACGTTTGGAATCGCTGCAATTAGTGCTGATTTGACAGTTTGTGATGTGTATATTGAAACTGAAGTGAAGCCTTAAAAAACGCACGCAGAATTACCCGAGAAATGAGCTCAGCGGCCGTCGCATTTCAGCGACGCCTGATGCGTCAGGATACTCTGAGGAAGCAGACGGGCCCTAATGAGCTTTCAGGGCCTGTTACAAATTAATCGTGCCGACTAATTACTGCGAGAGGCCTCATTGTCTAATTACTCTACCTGTTGCGATGTTGCTCCTGCGTCTAATTGCCGTAGCTCTACTAATGACACTCTGTGCTTTAAAATCTGGCTGCTGTTTTCCTGCGGTGGTATTAGCGCTAAAGATTGATAAAGACAGACAAGACTCCCCCCCCCCCCCCCCCAGCCCTCCAGCTCTGCGTAAAATTCTGAGGGAGTGAGATTCAGGGAGAAGATCAGCAGGCTAGACTGTAAATATGACATATCGTTTTACATGACTTAGGGCAGATGAAAATTTTCTTTTGTGTGAGCGTTTGTTTAACGAATCTAACCCGACAGTCCCGAAGAAATGGAAAATATCGACTCATCTTAGTTGGGCTAACTGAATCGCACTGTCATTCTTGCCTCAAATTCTCCAGACTGACTCAAGTTCCTGTTTTTTATAACGATGGCATCAGATGCAAGCAAATGAGCCCACGCGGAGGTTTAAGGTCACATGCCATTTGTCTGTCTCAAAGACAGAGAAGCGTCAGTTGTTTGGGGGTGGGCACTGGTTACCTGAGGCAAGGTTGGAGCGGCACATAGGTGAACATATGTCTGTCTGTGTTGAGACAATGGGGTGTCGCCGAGGTATAAGACAGGGTGTATTTAGCTAGCTAATTGCTGGATTCCTTATTGTGGGTTTGGGCAGAACGACAATATGCACACCATTGATCTAATATACACTCCATGCACTCCATAATATTTCGGAAATACACACCTTTATATGTGTGTGTGTGTCTGTTTTTGAAACAGGGCACTGTATGTTTGAGGGAACTGTACATTTGTGGTTAAAGTGCACATTATGGAGGATGCATGGTGGCTGGCCTATAGGTCATGGAGTGAAATGAAAATGCTCTTCACTACTCTCTCCCCAGAAACACACAAAGCCAGCAGGGGAGACGCGTAGATACCGCCTAATCCCGCAGGGTACGCAATGCCAGCCACCCCCCGCCTTCTTACCATGCTTCCCTCAGACCCACAGGGGGTCAATTATCCTGTTTGCCATGCACCGTCGATCCCGGCCCCCTCTGCTCTCCTCTTCTTCCTACTGGAGAGAAGGAGGAAGACAGGAGCGTCGGGGAGGGATGTACAGACCCCCCCCCCCCACCGTTGTTTTTTTTTGTTTTTTTTGCTTCTGTCGCAGAGTTATTAACTCGGTAGAGCATGCGTGTCCCTGACTTTCCTTGGACTGAGCTCTCTGTGAGCTTGTGTTGGTCTGTTTATCAGTTTGTGGCGACTGTGGCTTTGACCGGAGGCTGGCCAAGAGCACCACTGCCCCCCCCCCCCCCCCCTCGCCCCCGCCTCTCGGACTCCGGTGCAGTTCTCTGCTCTAAGCTGCTCTGCTGTCATGGTGGGTCGTCGGATCCGCCTCCGGTTATCGGTCAAGCCTCAGAGCCAGACAGTGACTCTGTCTTTGCAGATTGAAGATTTTGCATCCTCAGTACAACTGGTACAAAGTGCAGTGAAATGAAAGCCTTGCTTATCAGTGTTACGGGTCATGAGAGACTAGCGGGGGCAGATTTGGTCTGTCAGCATCATCTCCTCATTTTCTGCACCATATCCTTTGTTTCTGTCCTGTGGGCTCATTAGCTGAGGGAGTAAGGTGGGGGTTGGTTGCAGTTCTGTCTTGGTGGCCTTCATAAAATGGGAAGGACCCAGATGGATTGGGCCTTAGTGATAGGCAGTGACTTTGGGATCCTGGAAAGTTATATCCCTGGCATGGAAGTCAACTTCACCTACATACATGGTGTAGGCCAGGCACATAGTCATGTAGCAACATAGCGGGATGAACCTTGACTCCCCCGAAAAAATCTACAGAGAGGGACCCCGGAACCCCTATGAAATTTATGTTTGCTGACTCTATGCTGTGACCCCCTATGCATTTGTACTTGCACAAATGATGATGATGATGATCGTGCTCTGAGGAGAAGGTGGATGAAGGCCTTCCACTGGTTCCCCAGTGTTACCTGTTGTTGTTCACTGTGTATTTTTCACATCCTTGTAATACAAACTTTTCTCCATCTTTATGATTTCCGGGAGCTGTGAAAATTTGCTAGTGTTTCTTCAGAGGCATTGAATGTTTTAAGATAAACTAGTCCCATTCCCTTCATTCAGCAGATCGGAGATTTGTAGGGCTTCATAACCTGAAATAACAGTAATCCTTTTTTTTTTTTGAAGATTTAACTCATTGTGCGATTATTGCCAGTGAGGACAGACGAAGCCTGAGGAATCCTTTAATGTGTTTAACAGCTATTTTTACAACTTCTTTCTTGGCCGGCTTCTTCAAATGGTTTTAAATTCGTGGGTATATTATGGTATGGAGTAGATGTCATGATGACAGTGATGAGCAATCTGTTTTCAGAAATTTTTTGGAAGATTACAACCGGGTCTTAAAAGTGACACATACCCTGTTCACGGAAACTCACAATGCATATGTGATATTTCACACTTTGACAAGAGTGATGCTTTTTATTTGCTCTTACTCCCAGAAAGAGGCTGGCTTCCCAGAACTAACTTTTCCAGAAAGAATTTGTCATCCATTGTATATTTACACATCCAGATATCCTGCAGTCCTGCAGAAAGCTCAGACAGTTGTGGCAGAATCTGCCCGGTCTGTTCGCTACCTTCTGCTTCAGTTTGATTCGTTGAGGTGTAGGGTTTAATGTGGCCGTGCCTTTGATGAGGAGGTCACCAGTTCAAATCCCATCAATAACAGAGTAATTTCACTGATGAACCCCTGAGCAAGGCCCTTAACCCCCAATTGCTCCATAGACTGTCTGACCCTGCCTTCTGAAGGCTGGTTCATACTTCTCTGCACGTGTACTAGTGGACATGTCTGCTCAAACAGAATCGTGAACCATCCTTAGGTGGTATGTCGTGCTTATTGAAATTGTCTACTAAATAAATATACTTATGTCTTGCGTGTCTTACAGTCATAGCTGCTCCATTTAGCGGATGAATGAAGTCATCACTCTCCTTATCTCCCCAGGACATTGATCTGGCTTAGTTAAAGCGAAAGAGAAGAGCTTTCTCCCCAACAAGGTCTCACACATCTCTCCATGGTGAAATTTCTGCGCAAAGACATGGTAGTAGCTTTAATAGAAGATAACTGACTCAAACCAGGTACTCTTAAGTTCAGTGGCTGAATGAATCACATCTGCAGTGCCTGTGTGTGTGTGTGTGTGTGTGTGTCTTTAAGAAGAAAAACGGTGAAATGAAATGATGGAATGGAACAATTGAAGGCATCAAGGAAAAGGAGAAAAGAATCTGCTATGGACCAGAAAAACGTCATGATAAGAAAAAGGCCAACAGGAGCCTCTGAAGTTGCAAGTGTCTCTCTCAGAACCAACTTCACCCATCAGTTCCCACACAGAAGCTGTGAATTAAGGGGGAGGGTTTCACAGCAGTGCAGGTCAATATTAGTGTCCATTGGGTTAAAAATAGAAGGGTTCAAAAGTAATGCAAAAAACCAGCACTGGAAGAAATAACGAGTGTTTGCTTGCCCTTATTAATTTGATGACTTACTGACTCAACATAAGCATGGATGATCGTTAAGATCGTTAATGTCTGACTCACAAGACCCATTTTTGGTGAATTAGGTGCAGTTTGTAGCTATTTGTATTATTCACTCTGTGTGTGTGTGTGTGTGTGTGTGTGTGTGTGTGTGTGTGTGTGTGTGTGTGTGTGTGTGTGTGTGAGCGGGTACACCTATCCTTATGGGGACACAATGTCCCCATAACGTGATAATTATCCATATGAAATAGAAAACTCTATTTCATAAAAGTTGGTGACTGCTATGAAAAAACTAAAAATGCTAAAAGAACTAAAAACTCTTGTATTTTGCTTGGTTACTTATGGTTATGGTTAGGGCAGGGTGGAGATTAAGGATGTCATAGTTAGCGTTAGCATTTTCCCCATAGAAGTGAATGAGCAGGCCCCATAAGGATAGGTATACCCTACGTGTGTGTGTGTGTGTGTGTGTGTGTGTGTGTGTGTGTGTTTGTGTGTAACAAGAAGAAGGGAGGGGTGCATCTTTCCTTGCAGTTTGTCACTAAAGTGGAGGCTCTGACAGTTGGTATAAAAAGCAGGTTGATCCTAAAGAACAGTGATATCGGGCTCAGTGGTTAGTGGATGGCTGTGTGTGTGTGTGTGTGTGTGTGTGTGTGTGTGTGTGTGTGTGCATGTGCCTATTTGTCAAAGTACTGACCACAACCCTTGAAAAATGGGTGTCATGTCATTCCCACAGAATTAGTTTGGCTTCTCTTTTCTCTATTTTTTTCCAATTTCTTCTGTTTTCCTAAAGTAAAAGTACCAGAACTCGTCAGATTTCATTTGATTGGGGTTTTGCTGATTAATTGCACTAAAGTTACACTTCGCGTTAAATTCCCAGAAACATGGCAGCTGCTTCAGTGAAGTGCTCCTTGCGTTTTCTCAGAGGGGGGGTTTATTTCAGCTTGATGTGGCGCTGGCAGAGGCCAGCTGGGACCACATCACCACCCACGGAAAACCAAAAAATGCAGCAGAAATAGTGCAAAAAACCCGTTGCCTATGCAGTGAATGGAAGTCGTCCCACACCTGCGTGGTAACCCAACGTCGGTGCGTTGGTTGCAGTGAAAGGCTGGTTTTTACTCTCCGCTCGGTGCCGAAGGAGCATTTGGACCTCCTGCCAGCGTCATGTGATGCCAGGCCCGGGCACACTTGCGGTTTTTCTTCAAGCCGCCGCCTGGCAAGCGTGCTTCTGCCATGAGGGGTGGGGGATATCTGATCCAAGAGTCCCTGCCTTCATTGTTGTAGGGTTGAGCATGGGACCCGTGAGTGGGGAGGAGGGCTTTTTTTTCTTGGCATCTTACCTGGTTTCACGTTTCGTCTCTGACAGCTGGTTTAGGTTCACGGAAAGTGACAGTCATTGGACCCCCCCCCCCCCCCGTTAGCAAACCTCAGGAAAATTAGCAGCACCACCCCCCCCGCCTCCTGCACATCACCCAGCTCCAGTCGTTTGCCCGTAGTATCGTAAAGACTGCCAGTAAGTAGTCACACCGCTGAGTTCTTTCTTCCCCACAGACAAAGACTTTTTTTGAAGTATCCCCCCCCCCCCCTCACCACCCCAGACTGTCTTTGACCTTTGACCTTTCTTTTCTCAACAAATGTGTGTTGTGTGGTGAGGGCGTCTGTGTGTGTGTGTTGCGTGTGAGCGAGCATGTGATGTACAGTCTGAGACTTTCTGTATCATGCAATTTAAGTGCTTTTTACATTAGATTAGAATGCTTTATATCCAATTTAGACAGTACAGCTTATTAAAGTAGCACCAGGGAAGTTCTTGGTCACAATTCAGAAGCTGCTCCTGACATCTGTTGACCCACAGTTCTGGATCACACATCAGTTAGAAATGTGGGGAAGAATAAGGGAGCGGTCCTTGATTTTTGAGATGAGGATGGGCACCTGTGAGGGGAAGTTTACGAAGCATTTCAAAGGTCAAAGTGATAATTATAAGGCAGTCGAGTAATCGTGTGAGGAGCGTGAGGAGCATTGATCAGACACTCGGCCACAGGGGGGCACTATGGAGCCACAGGGAACCCGCAAGGGCAGCATGGAAACTGTTAAGAGTCGCCTTCATCATAAGTACAGAAGCTTGAGATGTGTCGTGGGCCCAGAGAAGATAAATGCAGGAGAGCAGCTGCGTTTATCCCTCCTCTGTTCCTCCTGTGTTGCTCTTTCTTGTCGAAGGGTTCATCCTGTCTCTGGGTGTTTTGACTCAAACACATTTGGTCATCATCTAATTAGCACCACATGAGGAAGTTTTAAGGGTTTGAGGCCTGAAATCTACTGGTGCTTCTTGTGTTCCTTGTCAGGTAATGAGTGCAAAAGCCTCTACTTTCACCAAGGGTCAGGTCTGGTCCTGTGCGAGAACTGGAACGGGTCGATCTTATGATGACAGTGCTCGCTATTCCCAAAATAAGATGTAATTAAAAGAGCCGCAGCCTGACCTGAGCCGTGGACTGGGGATTGACGGCAGATATTCATTTCTCATTGTTTGCTGTCTGATCCATCTCCTGACTCATCCACCCCCAGAGGGAGGGATCACAGCAGGTGTCCCTGTGACTCCCTGCTCCCTGACCTTCAAACTCTATTCTGACTCAGCCTTCTGCTATGGCGGGATGGAGAAAGGCTCAAAGCACAGTAATTCATCCCACCTGGAGAAAGGTGGTGCTGGGAAAGTCCCCCAGCATGTTGTTCCATCTTTCCAGTGTGTTCTTCAGTACCAATCATGCTGCAACACATTAATGTGTATGTTTGTGACCATCCTGTTTTGTAGCCTTACAGGCATTATGATGAACAGCTCAAAAGGCACTTTCTGTACTTCTGTGCAACCCTGACCAGGATAAGCAGTTATAATATGGATGGGTGGATGGATAGAAGGAGAACGGTGTTGCCTGTCAGTGTTTCAGCTCTTACACATTTTTGGTCTCGCTATCACCTACATTCCAGGCACAAGTAAACAATCCCAGAATCATACACAGTGAGTTGCTTCCCACTCTGTAGTAGCTTTTCTAGCTTTCTGTGAGTCACTGCAAGTCCTGTTCCAGTCTCTGCGAGTCACTGCAAGTCCTGTTCCAGTTTCTGTGAGTTACTGTGAGTCCTGTTCTCTGCGAGTCAAAGCAAGTCTGGTACAAGTTTCAAGGAGTCAAAAAAAGTTTCTGGGAGTTATTATAAGCCCAGTTTATATAGTTCCAGTAAATAGGAGTCACTGTGAGTCCTGTACTAATTTTTGGGTGTCATGGCAAGTCTGCTGCCACTTTCTGGGAGTCACTGAGACTCCAGGTCCAGTTATTTGGGAGTTACAGCGAGTCCTGTACTAATTTCTGGGAGTCAAATCATGTCTGGTACCAGTTTATAGGAGTTACATTGAGCCCTCTTCCAATTTCTGGAAGTCACTGGGAGTTTTCTGCCAGTTTCTGGTAGTTGAAGCATGTCTGATACCAATTTCTGGGAGTCAAATCATGTCTGGTACCAATTTATGGGAGTAAAATCATTTCCGCTACCAGTTTCTGGGAGTCACTGTGAGTCCAGTGTCAGTCTCTAGGAGTTGAAGCAAGTCTGATATCAGTTTTTGGGAGTTACTATGACCCTTATCCAGTGTATAGGAGTCACTGTACTTATTTTTGGGTGTCATGGCAAATTTGCTGTCAGTTTCAGGGAGTCACTGCAAGTCCTGTTCTAGCTTCTGGGGGGTCACGGCAAGTCTGGCACAAGTTTCTGGGGGGGTCACTGTGAGTCCTGTCCTAGTTTCTGAGAGTCACAGTTAGTCAGGACAGGAGGCCGCCGCTGATTTGCGGCTAGGAGGTCAGCATGTGCAGACAAGTGGCTTCCATAATACTGACCCCTCTACTGGCAACCTCTGGAATGGTGGGGGCAATATTGGCAGAGTCGTCTACAGCGCCGATCAGACTCCCCATGTCGACAGTCCATTTCACTCTCACACCCCCGGGTTCCCTCCGTTGCTTCTGTGGATGTTTCCTTCTCATTCTGACTTCCTGACTGCCAAACCCCCCCCCTCCCCCCCACCCCACCCCTTTCTTGCTGATGCAGCTGCAGGGATCACACAGCTTTTTTTTTTTTAGGAGCTGGGGGGTCAAAGTGCTGTCTGGTGACACTGTATTTTCATATCTGTTCACATCTCAGATCTGGGGGGGGGGGGGGGGCGGTCGTTTTGGGAAAATGGCTCATTGTCAGGCAGATGGTGGCAGTCCTGACTGCTGCAGTGTCTTGCTAAAAAAAGCCCATTGCGTCTGTCATACCTGAGCCTGCTTCCAGCCTGTCGTTAAGGCTCAATTGTTATCTTTGAAGGCTTTGGTCACAAGGTTTTCAGTTCAATTCGATGCTCCAATAATAATACCAGCTGAATTATGGGTGATGACATGTAAGCTTGCCTGCTAGTATATTAATAAACATACAATAGATCTATAGATATATGGATACTAGAATATAACTGTGTTCAAGTTATTTATGAGTTATACTCATTATTTAAAGCGTATGTGTGTGTGTCTGTTTGTGGAGGGGGGGGTGGTCACATGGGGGTCAGACAGGTGTATTGGCAATGTTGGGGCTCCTGGAAACCTGAGTCAGAGCACTCAAAATCTGAGGTAGCCCAACAGCTGCCCAGGGCTGTGCGGACAATTCCCGGGGGCCGGCCTACAGGTGTGGGGCGGGGCCAGATGAGAACGGCGGTGCAGGCGGGGTCGAGGGAGGGCGGGGCCGGCCCCTGGCTCTGCGCTCTGTAATCATAGCATTAGCATGCTGTCAGCAAACATCTGAGGGCCTCCCGGCGCGATCTAAACCCCATCATTTACCACGGCCCCCGAGCAGGTGAAGTAGAGCAAGGGTCTGCAATTAAGCCCCATGCCCCCCCCGGGCACACGCATGTGCACCCCCTGCCGCACACGCACGGACTCCTACACTGAAGCACTCCTCAAACCATACCACCGCTGTAACACCTGCAGCGTCCACTAATTCAGTTGGCGGCTCCCATCACCTTCAGCATCCCACGACACACCCCCCTTCCCAAACTCACACACTCGCCAATTACCTAGACAATAGACAGGGTGGCTGTGCTGAGAGATGCATATATGTAAACTCACAAATATTGGCCCAGAAATAATAACCCTAAACATTCTTAAATAAGTTATTGACTTTATTGACTCTCATTCTTGACTCTCTTGCCAGCATTAGGATCATGTGGGTTTTAGCTGAAGTTGCATGAGATGGATTCGCAATTTAAAAGGGGACCGTAGTTATGGGACTTCAGCCCATGGCTGCCTGCAGCACTTCGATGGCTGGGCAGATGGCGCTGGGGACTCCTTCGCCATATCCATGTTCTGCAGACCACAGCGAGATATGTAAAGATGATATGTAAATTTTCCCATTTGTTTGGTCAACTTAAACAGACACAAGGCTAACTGTCTAAACCTCGAGAGAGATTTGCATAGTAAGACTGTGTCAGTGACATTGTTTTTTTTTGCCCTCCCTCTCTTTCTCTCTCTCTTTTATTCAGCACGAACTTGCACCACGACTATTTCCTCACTAACACTAAAGGGAGCAGAGCAGGTGGGTTGGGAGAGACAAGCCACAATACCAGATTAAAAAAAAAAAAATCCTACATCAGCGTGTCATGTGACCATGCGTCATCCAATGGGGGCAAGGTTTTTTAGAAAAGGAATAGTTAAATATGCAATTGGGGTTATGAGAAGCTTTCTGTGGGCCACCACACGACCACAAACCAAGGCTAGGAGCACTTTTGGCTCTTTGAGCATGGGAAAGGGAACTACCGATGGATAGATAGAAGGAGAGGAGAAAGAGAGAGACTAAGTGAGAGGAAGGGGGGGGAGCGTGCGTGTCGATTTCAGTGTGAATCACCCGGATTGACGAAACCACAGCGAGTCTTTCAGCTCCAGCTCTCGGCTGCTGTTGCAAGGGTAAGCACCAGTTAGCCACAGCCTTGGTCTGCCCCAGCAGGGGTATCTGCACTGCGTTCTGCTTCTAACTGCCGACACCATGCCCCGAACCCAGGGACGGATCCGACCTCACAGACGCATGGGACCATCGCCACGCTGTGGGTGCCTACGGTGTTTGTGGTGAAAGTGCTAGAGGTGGAGATGGCGAAGATGGGTGCAGTTCCTACTTAGGGACGGCGGGTCATGTGTGTTCTGTGTACTTTGCCCAGCTTTCGCACGTGTTTCCTGCATGTATTGGGTTTAGCTCTCACTTGTGTGTATGTCGGTTCCTGTGCAGATCAATTGATTGTGTTTGATGCTTTTTTGCAGCACAAGAGAAACTTGAGGAACATCTGGGAGCTGAAGATTGCCATCCTAAGGAAAAGGGCCCCATGGCTTCCAACAGTATCTTCGAGCCCTTCTCCACCTACCAGCCATGCTTTGGGAGGGGTGAGTTGTGGGATTGGCTTTCAGGTTTTTTGGGGGGGTGTGTAGTTTTGTAACTATTTCCATGGATGAATAAACTGATCAGTATGATCCTCTGATGTCCACAAATGCACATATTCATCGAAAACGAAATTCGCATCCGCTGGTTCCAGTGGCTTTAGGGTTTCGAAATCCTGCGGATGGATCTGTCAGTGTGGATGACCGCAGAATTGTCCCGCCACTTGAGCAGCAAACCGCCAACCACCGTGGGGAGATCCACAGCATATCCCACAGAGAAAGCTCTCTCAGATATGGTGTTTATGAACACGAAAAACAAAGCGTGCAATAGTCTAGTCAAGGCATCACATTCCATATCTTGGTTCTAGGATTAATTGTCTTTGATAAGTTTATTTCTTTTAAGGAGAAACTTTATAAAGTATGCTGCAGTTACTCATACATGTTACTGCTGACTCAAGTGCATTTACTAAACTACTGACGGCTACAGGTAGGAGCCGATGGTCATTGTTGACTGATGGGTATAGACTGCTTTTTTGCATAGCTTTTAGACAGGGCATCTCGACCTTGGCCGAACGTTCCTCTGATCCTTTCTGAGGGGTGTAGCTAAGTCTTTTTTCTTTTTTTCTTTTAGTGGTGGAGGGTTTCTTTCAAATCAGTAGTGTGTGTTAAACGGACTTTGTAGTGCATGTTCCGCTTCAAACTTCCTGGGCAGGGAATGCAAAACTGAAACCTTTTGCTGCTGTTCCACCGAAGAGTTTCGCTCGACTTTCAGTCCCCAGGTGCCGTCTTGTGATATGAAAATACCAACTGTCTCCTGGTGCATTTGATTGAATTTCGCATCTACGGGCTGTAAGTTTGGCTGAACGAAGGCAGTTTGTGCTCCTTCTTGTCGTTTTGCCCCACCTGAAGCAGCACCTCTCTTTTCCACCCCTTAACACGCAGAGCAAGACATCACACGCGGGTGTGTTGTCCCACTGCTGCTGGAAAACCGGCCTCTCTCGCTCCGTCAGATGCAAGGCTCCCGTTTTCCCAGGGTGCGACAGACAGATCCTGGCGATTTATCGGATAAAGTAAAGCGAAATGTGGAAAGATGAAATGTGTCGCGGAAGCCATGCGAGCAGGATAACTAGATGTGAAACAGCGCCTAACCCCGGCTGTGGGTGCGGAGAACAGGAACTGTTGGAGATGGTGGGGCAGATATCACCTAAATGATTCTGTCTCCCTTTGAAGTCCTTTCAGTTCAGTTTTCTCAGTGATGGTTCATCCCACTAGGAGATCAGGGAGGCAGGTTGTGGGCACTGGTGGAGTACTAACCGTTAAATGAACTCATACCCCAATTAATCACCTGCACATGCGAGTGCCTAAATTTGAACTTATTAATGGAAACATTGTGTTACATTATGTTTGTCATGTTCCATGAAGAGATACAGGGCATAGAATTTTCTGCAGGTCAGTAGGACTGTTAGCCTTCAGGTTATACGTGACACAGCCATCTGCAGCCGTTTCTTGAAGAGTGTTTGCAAATGTCGTGCCTAGCAGAGAAGGAGCCTCTCTGACATGCCTTCTCAGAAGCTGCCTAGCCCCAGTTCTGCAGCTTCCTGTCGTGTTTGTGACTTCGGCTGCGAGCGTTGACAGTTAACACAGGAAGTTTATCAGCTCCGGCTGACACGCGCGTGTGAGTGTGTGTGCGTGCCTGCCTGCCTTGCTGTGTGCGTGTGTGCGTGTGTGTGTACTCGTGTGTAGGCTTGAGGGACTGCAGTACTGATATGACTTGAATACACTGCTACACGCAAAAGGTTACACACAATGAGCATTTTTTGCTGTGATAAATCAACAACTATTTCAAGATTTTGTTATTTTTAGGAGTTACTTTTCCTTTCTAAATTTGTTTCTGTGGTACCTCTGCAGAAAGGTGTTGTTGATGAGGTCGCATCCACGCTACATGCCACCCTGATTTACCCCTTCTCTGAGATACGATTTGATGTGCAAAAAACAATTATGACTCTCCGTTCGTAATTATCGAGGCCCTCATTGAATTCTCTTGCAGTATCACAGTTCACACTCTAGCTTCAAGGTATTTTTAAACACACAAATTTCTGCCTAATGTCACTTAAGCTCCTACTGGTCTGCTGCTTAAGTAATGATGACGGATATTTGTATTTAATTTTCTATAAACCAGGCCAGATATTTCACAGAAATTTTTAGGCTAGGCGACATAAATTTGAAAAAGCAGGATCAGATGGTCCCAAACAGGACTGTAGACCTTGCTACTGGGCTCAGTGGTCACTCGGCCAACCGTGGCACTTGAACCAGTAACCTTCCAATCATAGGTGCTGCAACTTAATCTGCTGAGCTACATACTGCCCCCTAGAGGTTGCTGTGAAGGTGATCTGGAGAATCTGGGTTGACGAACCGGCTTTCTGGGGTGAGAGGGAGGGATGCTAAGCTGGGCCAGGTGATGTTTGTGGTACGCGTGTTTGGCATTGAGCTTGCATGTGCCCTTTGTGCTTACTGTGTGAAAACAAGGGCTCATGGACGTGAGATGGTGTTTCCCAGATGAGTTTTGGTTTGTAATCCATGTCGCTGCTGAAGCAGTCCAGAAAATTCTGCCCAGACTTGAAACACATTCTGTCTATCTGATTAATCTTGAAGAAAGTGCAAAGTTTCATGTCATTTCATGATGCATTGCATGTAAAGTGCTGTAGGTGTCCAGGGTTCTGCTATGTCATGTGGAGCATTTACAGTCAGTAGTCATTCAGGTAACAAATTTCTACAGTGTTTCAGGGCTGGGTCTGACTGCAGTCATTTTGACCTCATTCAACTTAAAATCATTTATTGTATGGGCATGATCTGGGTCTTAATGTCCATATGAAAATTAAAAAAGCTGTTGGTAAGATGATATGACTTGAAAAAAATGAACTGTGCTTTTTTTTTTAAAAAAGTTAAAACATGGTTTTTACACATCCTGAGTGCTTTCAATTTTTCAAATAACTTTGGTCTCTAACTTTGGCACAAAGTTTTCAGAAAGTTACAGGATGCTCACCTCACACATCTCTACAAACAACTAGCTCACATAATTCCAGTTAACTATAGCTCTGCCCATTGCAGGTGTATCGTGGTTGAGCTTGTGTCTGGGATTAGCTGAAGTGGGGTTTCCTCCAAATTCTCCAATCTTCTCTGAGATCCAAGCTTCCAATCCAGAAATTTGCCCAACACCTTCTTCCACAACTTATGCCATGTTCATCTGAAAGGTGGAAGTGACTGGGGATTGTTTTTCTGTTCTGGTGCACCAGATATTTGGAGAGATATATAGTTAGATGTTTTGTGCATGTGAGAAGCTCCCTAAAGCGGCCTACCCTACCCTCGTCACCCCTGGTGATACCCATTTAGTAGTGTAAAGGGCTTTTCAATTCTTCAGAATGTGGTAAGCCACAAAGGACCCCCCTCCCACGCAACACCCCACCATGGAGGGACTTGCTGTACTAACAAGTCCTTCTCTGGACAACCTGAATTGCCCCCACACACCATTACAATTGCACCACCTCCCGTTTTCTAACAGACCGAGGCAAAGCAGGCAGTTGGCTTGCTCAACTGTCATGTTTCGTACCTCGGGGATGGATGCACAGATGCATGATGGGAATCAGGGGTGCCCCATGGTCACTCTCGTATGATAGTTACCCTGAGAAACACAATTGTCAGCTGGGGTAGATGGTACGACAGATCTTGCCCTACTTTTGATGTGTGGTCATTTTTGGTTTCTGTACTAGTCTGGCATCAATTTCTCCAGCTCCAGAGTCTAGCGAGGTCAGGAAGGACTGGCGTCATCGAAGGCAGAGTCGCTCGAGCTACACATTGAGGTCAGGGTGTCTGTGAACACGGACACACACCCTAGCACCTGTTCCCAAAAAGGCCAGATCTGTTCCTCTTTCACACACTCCGGGGATAAAAACAAAACAACCTGGAGTTTGGCCGAAACTGAAATTACTGTGTTTCCCTTTTAACCCATTTGTAAATATATTCATGATGGAGTCCATATTCCATATTCAGGTATAATTGCTATTTGCATTGTCAGAGACGACATCAGCAGAATCTCACATCCTGCGTTTATATGAACGCATTCTTGTCTGCATTTAGATGATTAAATATCTGAAATCTATTAAGGATGCCGAAGGTTGTGGTGCTGATATAAAATGGTAATAAAGAGAGACATATTACCCGCACCACCTGCCCTGCAGTCTTACTCAAAATCAACTCCCTTTACAACATGCCCTCCTACATCCCGGGCAGGGGCGTAGCTAGAAATTCCATGACTAAATGCCACCTTGGACCACCCTTTGGGGGATGGAGGGGCTGCTTAGAATGCTGGGCCTCCAGAATGTGCCAGAATATCCACGCCCCTTTCGATGTCTCTAATCCCGGGCGTGTCACACTTAACACTCTAAATGATGGAATATGTGCCACATCCTTCATTTGCCGTTGCCATGCTGAAGCTTGGTCCGTGCGTCAGGCTCATGCAATCGGCCGTCCTGACGCAGGACGTGTCAGGCATGGGGAGGTGTGATTGCTTGCTGCTGATAAAGAAGCCCAGAGGCATTGTTAACCTGCAGCGGGCACCTGATCTATGTCAATAAAACATATCAGCGTTTGTGTTTTTATAGTTTGTAGTAGAGAAGATGGAAGAACATTGATCGAAAACCTAAGTGATGTTCTCCTCAGGCATACCCTGAGCAGCGCCTGCCCCGTACCTGATTGCTCCAGGAGTTTTACTGCATCCCATAATTTTTTTTTCTGAATAGAGAGCACGGATTCAAACATTTTTGAGGTCTAGCCCACAGAAAACCAGATAACAAGAAGTCAACAACTGCTAACAAATCCTGAGCTGGAGATTGCTCATCTTCTGTAGCAGAATCTGTACATCAGAACATGTTATTGATAAGCTGCAGGTTTCTTTTCAATATTTTGTCACGAGCATAATTACCACTTTTTAAAATCTTGTTAAATTGCTAATAGCTTTTAGAAATTACAGATTAAAAATATATTCACATAAATGACAGATTTTTCTTTCGTTTAAGAACTTGGCCTCCACTTAGGATTTGTATACCACCACAGTGTAAATATGCTTTCGGATGCTTTCTTACACCCTGCAACATCAGTTATGTATTATCTTTTACAAGAGATCAGTTGTTTTTATTTGAGAATGTTTAGGTTCAATTATGCTTTCATAACCCTTGTAAATCCTGCAAATACTCTATGGCACAGGTCTCAGAATTTTTGTCCAAAATATTTATCTCTTGAAGACATTCCAACCTGATCTATTAAGGAAAGACTTTATGCTGCTGCTGGGTCTGATTCATTGCTTTAATCTGACTGGTCACATGATGCCATGTAATCCTGGGTGCCACCAGTCATAAGCAATGCATTTAATCTAAATCCAGTCCTTTATAAATTTCTCTGCATCTTCTGAACCGATTTGGCCGCCTCCCTACCAGGTTTCCGGTAGCAGTTACCGCCCAGGGAAAAGAAAAAAGAAATTTCAGCCTCTTGCGGTGAAGTCATGTGATTCGTTTTCAATCACATGTGGGAATACTACTGTAGCTGCCTGCTTTAGTGAAGCCACAAAGCATCTGAGCTCCATAATGAAGATGCTGTTTTAGTTCCAGGATATCCCAGTGACTGGAAGCCTGTACACTTATATTTTAAGTATTCTTTAAGTTCTAGGTATTGTTTTTTATTCTATAAACCTGAGAAGCCTCCAGAAATCTAGGGAAATTGTATAAATATTAATGTCCAACTTGTTTTTATTTAGCTGCTTTTATTTATAAAATGATTTGCGTTTTTTTTGCCATGTTGTTATTGCCTGTCTTGCTGGAGTCAGGTTTGCAGCTTGGATCCTGCTTACAGTTTTTTCTTTCAGTGCCACTCGCGCTACAGGCTCTGGGATTCACTGGTTGGGCAGAATAATCCAAGGGCTTTTCGTGCTGAAGGGCTGAGATCTTTGCAACTTGAGTTAGAGGGGAGCATCTGTCAAATAAACAAATGTCAGTATAAGTGCTCCGCTCCAAAATAAAACTGCCGGTTAGCAGAAACCGCGGCCTGTTTGCCAGGGCTGATAAGAGACAGCAGGGCCCAAAACTCTTCCCCTTCCTGTTGCTGCCCCCCCCCCCCCCCCCCAGCTCTGTGACAATGGTCGTGTCCCAACGTTTGCTTCGTGAAAATAACCTTAACAAAAATAACCGGTTACGTTTTCTCTAGGCCTCCCGCTCAGCCTGCACACGGCCCTTCCCCCTTCCTTCCTTTCACGAGGGGGTGTATGAGTCAGATAAATTTAGGGGGGGGGGGGGCGATGAGCCCCCATGGCTGATCGGACCTGTGACAGTCTAACTGACATTTGTGGGGGGGGGGGGTCTCGAAACAGTGTGGCTCATGAGTTTAAAGAGTACAAACTGATTTTGTGGCGGCTAGAACTGTCACAATGTGAAGCCATTTTGCACATAAAGTTACCCAGTGCGTTTTAAATACAACGCGGGCCCTCCCGTGGATAGCTGGACCTCACTGACCTCAGCCGTGTTTTCAGTGCATGTTTCTGCGCATTTTTATTGCGGGTAATGTCAGACTTGGCCGCTCCTGCTTTGCATGTGGCTTCGGAATTGTGGGTAGAGGGCGAGCCACAGTCACCGCGGTAATGCACCACAGCCTGCCCAATGCCACAGATACCAGCTCGGCGCCACCACAGCCCTGCCCATCGCCGCGGATGCGTGGTTCTGGCCGCCTCAGCTTTTCCACGCTGGTGCCAATGTTTTGATAGCCGGGAGGGGCTTTGTGCAACGAGAACCACGCTGTAGCACGTGGACACGCATTACGAGTGCATGCACCTGTCTGCACACCAACCCCAACCCCCAGCCAACGGGTTCACTAGTCTTTTGAGCCCCCAATGTTATTTGGAAAATTCCCCCTCCCCCTGACACTTCCTGTCCTCGGTGTACGTGCGAAGGGGGAGCTTCCTTTCAGTAAGTCGTTTTGTTTTTTTTCTTTTCTTTTTTCTGTTTGTTCAGTTATTCGACGCAGCCGGTCACTAGGCGAGATGTCACAACTCCTTCGCTTAAATATACGCCGGGCTAGAGGTGGCTGCTTCCTTCCGCTGGCCCACCAGTGCCGGTGCATATGTCTCACCAGTTCGCATTTCAGTCTGCGGTGAAGAAAAAAAAAAAACGGGAATGAAAACTGGAGTCCCATATGCGGTGCCTTTGTTGGATACTGGGACACTTTTGTTTGGGAATCACCAGTGATACTGTTAATTAGAGTGTGGCTGAATGTAAGGCCCAGTGCCCCCCATCTACACTGGCAATTCCAGTGTCACTGCTAGGTGCATACATGAAAAATTTGGTAACAATTTACTTAAAGTAGTCATGTATAATGCATGGCAATGCATTCATAAAGTATTATAAACACGGTTATAACTATAAAAAGACATAACACATTATAGCCATATGTATTACGCATTATGAATGCTCTATGAATGTCTCATGCACTATAGATACATTCATAATGTAGCAAAAAGTATCCTTAAATCTCATACTGACCATTATAATGCATCATGAAGGTATCTGTAGTGCGTTATAGAAGAAAGCTTCATAGAGCATAATACATTATAAACATGGCTATAATGCCTTTTTATAAGTAGTTATAGTCATGTTGATAATGCCTTATGAATGCATTATAATGCATTATGAAGGTATCTGCAATGCATTACGATGACTTATTTAAGTAAAAAAATGTTCATCTTCTTGGTTCGCAAATCTGAGGATTAAAACTCACCTACAGAACAAACTCTCCCATTTGCTCTGTCTTAAACAAATATTTAATATTCTTTATACCGGTTGTCATTGACTTCCGATCTTTGTGACTTATGACTGATCGACTTTATGACCATTCGGTGACCAAGAATACGTGGTCAGGACTATGCTGCATCTGCCACTGTGTGTTGACAGTTTCCACCTCAACTGCCTGCAGCAATGAACTAAGAAAATTACATAATTTTATTATATATTATGCTACACATATGATAATTTTTGCATTTGTGACCAAATGGACTTACTACTGGTCAGTTGGAACTTATCCCAGTCATAAGTTGATGACGACCTGTATTGTTATTGACTATTTTCCTCCATTTCTCGCCCTTCACATTTAACTGTGAGTATTCCATCCAGCCATTTTCCAATCCGCTTATCCTACTGGGTCACGGGGGGTCCAGAGCCTATCCCAGAAGCAATGGGCATGAGGCAGGGAACAACCCAGGATCGGGGGCCAGCCCATCGCAGGGCACACTCACACATCATTCACTCACACATGCACTCCTACGGGCAACGTAGCAAGTTCAGTTAGCCTCAGTATGTCTTTGGACTGTGGGGGGAACCCAGAGTACCTGGAGGAAACCCCACGACAACAGGGGGAGAACATGCAAACTCCACACACATGTAACCCAGACGGAGACTTGAACCCGGGTCCCAGAGGTGTAAGACAACAGTGCTAACCACTGCACCACCATGTCGCCCCTAGTGAATAATGTACTTAATCAATTTATGAATAGTCATTTAAGTGTAAAAGAAAACATTTGAAAGTTTGCAGTACCTCTACAACCTGACCCTCCATCATCAACCACCACAACGTCTCACTACAGCCATCCTCATAAGAACATAAGAAACATACAAACCAGAGGAGGCCATTCGGCCCATCAAGCTCGTTTGGAGAGAACTTAACTAATAGTTCAGAGTTGTTAAAATCTTATCTAGCTCTGATTTAAAGGAGCCCAAGGTTTTAGCTTGCGTTACACTAGCAGGAAGACTATTCCATACTCTAACTACAGACTGTGTAAAGAAGTGCTTCCTCAGATTCGTTTTAAAATGTTCTCCCGCTAATTTCCATTTATGGCCATGAGTTATAGTATTTAAAGTAATATTGAAGTAGCCATTTGGCTGAACAGCATCCCGATCTCTTAGAATCTTATATACCTGGATCATGTCCCCCCCTTAGTCTCCTTTGCTCGAGGCTGAACAGATTCAGCTCAGCTAACCTCTCCTTATAAGACATTCCTCTAAGACCAGGAATCATTCTCGTAGCCCTACGTTGCACCTTTTCCAAAGCAGCAATGTCCTTCTTAAGGTATGGTGACCAAACCTGCACACAGTATTCTAGATGGGGTTTTACCAAGGAATTATTTAATCATAGCATCACCTCCCTTGACTTAAACTCCACACACCTAGGAGATGTAATTCAACATTGTAATAGCCTTTTTTATTGCTTTCCCACACTGGTGAGAGTGGGACGTGGAAGCAGTAATATACAGACTAAGATCGTTCTCATAATCAGCTACCGTAATTTCAGTGGAATCCATAAAATATCTGTACTTTATATTTCTGCTCCCTGCATGGATTACCTTACATTTATCTATGTTAAATTTCATCTGCCAGGTATCAGTTCAGTCGCTAATTAAATCCAGATCCCATAGTAGCCTCTCCGCTGCTAGATCAGTATCTGCTACACCACCCACCTTGGTGTCATCTGCAAATTTAACCAGTTTACTGTATGTATTGGTGTCAATATCATTAATGTAAATTAGGAACAGTAGTGGTCCTAAAATTGAACCCTGCGGTACCCCACTATGAACACAGGCCCACTGTGACATTATGCCTCTAATAACTACTCGCTGCTTCCTGTCAGTTAACCCGTTTTCGATCCAAGCTACTACAGTTCCTAAAATCCCAACAGCTTTGAGCTTAAGCAAGAGCCGTTGTGCAATTAGGTAGACATTGCCTAGGACAAGTGTCCATCTCATGCACTGGTACTTCATCCAGGGAATTCCCTACTTTGTGCTGCCAGCAAGTGTCTCCAGACTCAGGGTACTGATGGATAGATACACGTAACTCGTTATACATCAGAGTGCTTTTTGTAGATAGTCTTGTGCTCCTTCGAGGCATACATAGTTTGATAGCAAAGCTAGGGGTCCGAGTACAGGATCAGCCACTTATTTGGTACACCTGGAGCATTTTGGGCCACGCTCAAACTCACTAAACACACTGAACCACCTCCTGAAATCATATTACAAAAAAAGAGTTCAGTTTAGATTCTGGTATCTAAACCAGGTAAACGAGGCGGTACCTTCATGCTACAATGGCTGGTTAAAATCAGCTCGGAGCCGTGCAAATCCCCCGTGACTCAGCTGGTGATACGCACAAGCATGCATGAGGTGCCATGACGAGTTAAGCAGGCGTCCGTAGGTGCGAACGGCAAGCTGCGTGCAGCGGGGGCCTGTCCAAAGGCATGGCGCTGATTTCCATAGCAGCGGTAGATAGCCACATCCTGACAAAGCCGACCCTGTCATGGTCACACTGCCGTCTGTGCTGGCCTCCCTGGAAAGCCCATTTGTCAGGCAAATGAGGTGCGGTACACCAGCAGCTATGAACACGCACACTGCAATGCACGCACACACACGCACACTGGCATGCACACACACACACACACACACACACACACACACACACAGACAAACACACATACAGGTGTTTCTATGGGGGAAACTCTAATCCCAACATGACAACCTTCACCCCTACCCAGCCCTAACCTTAACTATAAGTTAGCAAATTAAATGCAAGACTTTTGGCATTTTTAGTTTTTTGATTGCATTCTCAGGTCTTATGGGTACATGGAAAATGATTCCCACAACATCAAAAAAACAGGTTTTATTACACTGTGGGGAACACACACACACACACACACACACAGTCCCCCCAGAAGCAAGTTCTGCCTACATCCCCATTACTTGGAGATCAGTGTGAACTCTGAACTCTTGTAACCCTGATTACAATGCTGAGAGTCCTGAGCTTTTTACCAGCCAGTTAGTGTACCTGACATATTCAGTATTTTTATTTATTTTATTTTTTTTGGGGGGGTTGTTGCAAGGCTCAGCAGGTGTATCTGTGATAAGAAGGTTGCTGGTTCAAATTCCAGAGTCAACACTCACCTTCGTTTAGCTGTGCACACATTTCCAGAATTTTCATAATACTACAGGAAGGCTGGCCAGTGCATGCAGTGAAATGCATGGCATCCGGAGCAGATTTAGTTTCCCTGTTTTACACAGTTAACCGTGCTATGGGGGGGGTGGTCGGGGGTGCCTCACATGTGCGCGTAAGGGGCATTACGTGCCGACAGTGTGAAGAGCTGCCTTTTGGCTCCCGTGCCTGAGTCGTTACCACCACCTGTTGCCTTTGCCGGGCGCTGGCACGACTACGCAGCTGATCCTTGTTACACAGCAGGCACCCGGCCCGTCGTCTCTGCACCACCGGCATGCCACGGAGTCTCACTCATCGCCTTCTCGCCGCCTCTGTCATCCCAAGGGTCATAAAGAGAGAGTGCGTGTGTATCGGCAGCCTGAGTTGGCCCCTGACCCAGTGAAGCAGATCTGTGCACCTTCTTCTCACTGTAAAACCACGACTCGCATTCTTGAGTGTTTCCATCACGTCAGACGGCCCTGGCAGGATTTTCCTCTCCACCATCTTCATAGCAATTTAATCTCACTGCGTAAGGTAACGCAGTTATCCTGATCGAGATGGGGCAGTCCGTGAAGACATCAGACGGGCTCCGGTATCTTCTCTCCTCTTGAACCGTCCCCGGTCAGAGGAGATTCAGACAGAACGTGACACAGACACACGCCCACGCATACATTCAGTCTGCCTCCAATCCCTCGTAAATCTCTGTCATCTTCAAGCATGTGCAGCAACTGTGGGTTGGACAGGACAAGAGGCTCCTGATTCCCCTCTCACCAGAGATAATTCGAGGCTTTAGACTCTGGCAGCCCGCCTCTGAGAAGGCGCTGATGCGTGCATGGCCTATTGTTTTTATCTTCATTATTTCCTTCGCTCTATTTATGGGCATTGACATAGGTTTCCTGGTTGGCTGTATTTTGAACACAACACTCAAATAGACGAACGCTTGTGTGCGAGGAAGGGAAAGAGGCTGAGGTTTTCGGTCAAGTCGCATCCTGAGCATCGATCTGTTTCACGTTATCTTAGCTCTAATATCAGCTCTCGTGAAATACGGACGTACCTCGACAGCTGGGACAGTGTGGCCCATTGAGGAAAAACAGGCCAGAATAGATGAGATCTGACGTGACCACGAGCGGTTAAAGGCCGTTAACCACCTGCTTCCTCCCGAATGTTAGACTCCAGGTGATCCGCAGAGTGACAGTGTGCGTGACGACCACTGTGAAACTCCTGTCTTACTACTTATTTAATTATTTCTGTGCTCTGCTGGTCACTTTGATTACCCCAGTCGTGTTATTTGTACATTGTGGGGCACTGTCTGTTTCTGAGGGGTATACGACTTAGTAAATTGGTACCTCATTTGTGCTGTGGAATAAAAGTTGGACAACCCTAGTCAAGGTGAACAGACCTTTTGTTTTAGATCTTAGGATTACTGTGCTGGGCAATAGATTATAAAACATTAAGTGATGCTTCATGTTTAGAAAAAAAATCACAAAATCCATATTAAAATATCTAAACTGGATAAAAGAATTAAGAAGAATTAAGTCTACAGTCTTAGAACCAAGCTCCTTCAATCTTGTCTCACATCATAGGAATAAGGACATCTGCTGAGCTGAACAATAACGTTAGTAATGTGAGGTCACTGTTAGTGAGGAGCAAATTGCCAAACATGCTACCATAGATGGAAGCAGTTGTGTTTACGTTGCAACAACATGCTGAGATTATTGCTACAGCTTTGGTATACAGGCCCAGAAAAGCCTGGGAGTAGAGTGAATCTTGGCTGCACAAGTGTGAAGTGCTTCCTGGCCTGTAGCCGGTCTGTGGCCCCTTGGGGAAACTGTCATGTGGTGCTTTGGCTGGAGATCACAGGGGCAGCTCCTCTGTTTGATCTGTTTCTGATATCCAAGGCAGAGGAAAGGGCTCTCTAATAAAGCTCCTTTCATTTCCTTTCTCCCTCCTCCCCTCACTCTGTGAATTTCTTTCCTTTCTTTTTCTTTACTGTGTTTAAAGATGAGTTGGACCAGAACTGACTCTGCAGTCAAGGAAAAAAACATGTTGACACCCTTAAAAAAACATCAGGCAGAGAAAAGGATAACAAATGTAATTGACCGTAACTACTTGTGAGTATTCTATTAATTTAAGTAATTGTTTTTCAAATACTTGTCTGGGAGACACTGATGCAAAACTGAAAATTCTCATTTGAGATCAGTCAGCCGTCTCTGAATTTGGCTTCTGCTATCAGACCAGCAGATCACAAAATATCTCCGAGGGTAACTCTGCGGGTTGAAGATCTGTGACCGCATCATTGGTTCGAGCACCAGGGCCAGCCGAGTCACCATCAGGCTTTAGGCTCCAGCCGATTCTGGCGTGCAGCCTAGCCCTGCTCTGTCAGCCTCTCTGATCACTTAACTGTATGTATGTTGGAAAACCCTGCTATATAAATAAACCTAAATGACATCATGACACTCTGGAGCGATCTCCGTTATCCAATTCCCTTCAAGGTGTCTGAGTATCAGAGATGTGGGTTTCTGTGGGTGATGACAGCTCATTCTGTCAAGCCATGGCCTGTGTGGCAGGCTTCCTCTGGGCATTCTTATCCACGTAGGGCCAGTGTGTATGCAGGTTTTTGGGATAACCTTTAGGACAGCTCTTTAAACCCAGGTGTGTAGACTCTTCAGCCAATCAGTCCTCTAGTTAATAATATAATTAGGGAGCTGCAGGAAAAACCCACATCCCAACGTCCCTGAATAAGATTGGCCACTCCTGCCCTAATGTCTTGCAGCTTGGCAACAAGTCTGAGCACAAAATCTTCTGTCTTATTTTCCCCTCTATGGGTGTGAGGGCACACCTCAGTCTGGTTTCCAGTGATGTTCTGCTGGCCGCTAATTACCATGGAACAGCAGCTAGCTCCTGGCATTCTCCAAGCCTAGAGCCCCAAGCATGTTTCATAGTAACCCAACTATCTGCTCTTTCACCACAACTGAGGCCTCTGGGCCAAGTGTGGCTGACTGCTCTTGAACTTTGCTCCTTCTACATCAGTTCTTATGATCACAGAAGCCCACATTCAGATCAAACATGGCTGATGAGTCTGGCTCCCATTATGAAAGACCTTTGTGTTTTTTGAGCTTTGTTCAGTGACTTTACTGTATTGTGTACAGTCCACATATAGTGTCAACATACAGTACCAGTCAGAAATTTGAACACATCTACCCATAGAAAGGTTTATTTTTACTATTCTCTCCATTTTAAAATAAAGACTTGCACTAACTAAAAAAGTAAAAAAGTAAACATAAAAAAATACTTTGTTTGGGGGAGAGGGGTGCAGCTCTGTGGGTTGGGAGTCAGAAGGTTGCCAGTTTAAATCCTTGGCTTGGCAGAGTGAACCCACCGTTGGGCCCTTGGGGACCTTAACTTCAGTTGCTCCAGAGACTGGCTGCCTTTCTCTTCTGAGCCAGGTTCATGAGGTGGCCACCTGGGACGCTTTTCCAGCTGTACTGAAGGAGGTCCCACATATACTGAGCACTCACTGGCCACTTTTCCTTCAAAGATTAGAAATTGTGAAAGCAACTTTTCGATTTCGAAGAGAAGAGAAAAACCACCCAGAATTCATGACAAAGTTTTCTGTATTCCCTTACTTTTGATATTTTTCGGTACAGGTACTCGGTGACGGCAATTGCCATTGACACCCTGGCATCCTGCGGTTCACTGCTATAGTGCATGGTTCCCATGATGCACGGCGCCACACCCGATTCCACTCACAATTTAGAGAAACCACAACAAGAAACAGTCATATTGCTGTTGACTCGCATGATTCGCCACGGGGTTTGGGAGGTGCTCGTTGTTACATCAGCCCCACCCTGGGCCCCAGTAATGGACTGGGCCACCAACCACCCCTGCCTGCTGTGAACTCATCTAAATACAAGCCAGCTTAGTCCCCATTTTGCTTCTTCGTGCGGTTAGCTGACTGAGATGCACAGCGAAACATCATTTTTATCCCCTAGAGATGCTGGTTACCCTTGCTCCATCTAGATGCTGCTAATTTATTCATTCGTCAACACTCCCCCTGTCACTGTGATGTCCATTTGCAAATCCTCTCCTAACCCCTCCCACATGGATGGAACCTTCTGGCATACTTGCCATCTCTGCACCCCAAAGACAGTTGGGTTAAGAGAGTTGATGAATGGAAGTAGGGCAGAGTTGAAAAAGAATTGTGGGTGTACATTCAGTGGAGGTGAGGGGTGCTCCTTCAAATGAAGGAAGTCAACAGAAGTTTATTTTTAACGATATACCTATAAGCCCCCACTGTCAGTCCTAAATTGATTTTGTGGGTAAGTAATGACTATTGAGTGGCCTGTCATAGCTGTATCTCCCATCTAACAGACGCAATTCACCCCAATGGCATCATGAACACTAACCTGAATGCTCAGCTGGTGACCATGATGGGCCTGTCAACACCCTCAGGAAATTGCCGGGATCCTTCATATGGGGTTCTACAGTATTAGAATGGTCCATCAAGGTACAGTTATAGCATGATTCATCAAGGACCGGCCATAGCACGGTCCATGAAGGCCCAACCTTAGCTTGGCTCCTGAAGACCCAGGCACAGCATAGAACGTCATAGCCCAACTAAAGCATTATCTATCAAGGGCTGCCCATAGCACGGTCCAAGATCCACTTCCTTTCCATTGCTCATCTACCTTTTTATGTTCAGCCTTGCAGTACTGCTGCGATATTAAAAGGAAAGCAGTGGCGGCACTTGTCAACCCAACACTGCAGCCAAGACCTGACTTAGGGTTGATTTTGAGGTGTCACTCACCCAGGCTTTAGGGTTCTAAGCATCACATCATTTCTCACAAGGCAGCCCAAACACATTTCTCTTGCTCTCCTGGTGTGAAGGTCTCAATCTTGTTTTCTACATACTTTGCCATTTTCTGACCACATCACATTAACACATTCAAGGCATTTACTAGCCCAAAAGTTCAGGAGGTTTAACATGACATCTTATGATGCCAGAAAGTAAGGGGGCTGTAATCCCCCATTCAGAGGAGGCCCCTGTCAGTTTTGTGACTGATCTAGCATCATATTGCTCAATTAAAGTGCCCTGAACAGCTTCTTTCATCGCCTACTCAGTGTAACGTGTTTTCCTCAACCAAAAGTAAGACTTATAAGGAGTGAATGTGATGAATCACAGCAACCCCTGTGCCCGCCGCTTCTGATTAATTTTTTTGCCAACACTATTCATCTCTCCCTCGGAAAGAAGTTCTTGTGTTTTACATGTGTGTTATGTTCATATGACGTTTGGGGTGAAGCAACGTCTGGCTGTCTACCGCGTGGATCGGGAATTCTCTCTGATCTCGAGCATCTCAGACTTCCTCAGAGGATGAATGCTCGTGTTTGTGCGTTAGCTTGTTTGTGGACTCGTAACGTCTCATTTTGTGTTGCCTCCTCTGGTGTATTTCAGTCCTATTTCAGTTTATTCTTGGCCTGCGCCTGTGTGCCAGCCTCTCTGTATGGATGTTTCTGCTCTGTCGCCTCAGTTCAGCCATTCAAAGTGCATTAAGCAAAGCCTGCGGGCATATTTCAGCTGCCCGTCCCCCACAACACAAGTGAAACTTTTTTTTTGTTTCAGTGTTTAGGAAAATGGCGGTTCCTGTGCCTGATTTCTTTTAACACACCAAACAGACGGCCATATCACATGACTTGCTGATGCCATTTTGCCAGCTTTTAGCTTATATGTAGAACACAGATGAATGTGACTGACATAGATTTTATGGAAATGCTAAAAAAGTGGTTAAATTGGGAGTTTCATTAGCTGCTGTCAAAAATGCAGGATTAATTGATTTCTTCTGATTATTGTTCATAGTGACTAGAAAGTGCTTCCCTTTGCAGCCCCTCCTCTCCCCTCCCCTTCGCCCTCCTTTGCTTATTCTTCATTGCCAGCCTTGATGTCTTTACACCTACTGTCAGAAAATCAATCACAAGGATTTTTTTGTGATTTTTTTTTCACAAAAATATCATCATAATTCCTCCAGTTGCTTTGTCCCTTGAGAAGCCGCTAAATTATTCGCTTGCACTGTCCCCTGGATGGGGTCCAGCCAGGGATATTGTCACAAGCCAGGCAGTGTAGCAGGTCTGAATAAACCTGCAATCATTCGATTCATTTATGAGGAATAAAAGATATTACATATACATATATGCAGTCAGTTATGGATACGAGTTAAGAAAATAAAGAGAAAATTACCAGACCATTTATGAAGATATGTCTTCTGTTTGATAGTCATCGGCTTCTCGTTGAATTACGGGGTGGTGTGTGGTTCGGAGGATAATGCATCACTGCCTTTCGTCAGAAGGTCAGCAGTTTGAGTGCTTAAAAGTACCTTGAGCAAAATCCACAACTCCAGGTGCTCTGGATGGATGGCTGACCCTGTGCTCAGGTCCCAAGCTTCCCTCTCATCCCTATATTTGTATGTGTCTAAAATTTACAAAAGAAGAAGCACAAGCTGGAATATGTGAAACCTAATACATTCCGATCTACTTGTTCAAATGGCAAATAAAGCTGTTTCATTTTTTCAGTTTTAGTCTGCAGGGCTTTGACTGGTGCCACACAGATGTTACTCTTTAAACTATAAGTTTTTCGCTGACCGGCCCGGACAGTCATTGCTGAGAAGGACACGGCTAGCTGACGATGGCCTGGATCTGGGCCAGGAGCTCCGCAGCAGAGCAGAGAGGGCCTGTCACCAGGTGTCCGGGCTGCGTTTCTCACGCTACCAGACAGCCAATGTGCCAAAGTGTGTGTAGATAAATAGTTCAGCTAAAATGTCAGTGAGGACCCCTCTGTTACTGGATCCCTGGAGTCATCCACTGAAAAAAATGTCAATGTGGAAAAACATGGCTGATTGGCCATGGAAAACACTGTGACGTGTTTCAGTAGATTAATAATCAAGACAATTTGGAATTGTGATATCCATCCATCCATCCATCCATTTTCCAAACCGCTTATCCTATTGGGTCGCGGGGGGTCCGGAGCCTATCCCGGAAGCAATGGGCACGAGGCAGGGAACAACCCAGGATGGGGGGCCAGCCCATCGCAGGGCACACTCACACACCAGTCACTCACACATGCACACCTATGGGCAATTTAGCGACTCCAATTAGCCTCAGCATGTTTTTGGACTGTGGGGGGAAACCGGAGTACCCGGAGGAAACCCCACGACGACATGGGGAGAACATGCAAACTCCACACACATGTGACCCCAGGCGGAGACTCGAACCCGGGTCCCAGAGGTGTGAGGCAACAGTGCTAACCACTGCACCACCATGCCACCCCCGGAATTGTGATATATGAATATTATTTACATAAAAAAAAAAACTGAGAGCTGATTGGTCCCCGAAGTGCACCCTCGTCTGTCATTCACCTATTCAAAACATATCATTGGTTGGCCCTTCTTACGCACCCTGCCTTAAAATATCCTAGAATCGTCCCTGTAAAAAAGCAAATCTTGTTCTTCCAGGGAGAAGGAGTGGGGCAGGCAGCTGACCAGTCTGGAGCTCTGATGCGCAGATTACTATTTCATAATGGCATTGCAGGTGTCATTATCTGTTTAGAGGCCTGTGCAGCTTTGTCTAAACTATCATTGGAGCTTATAATCTTCCTAATGCACATCACTCAGTACTGTCTGTAAATCCCCCAGATTGTGTGATACCTACACCACCTTACCCTCCACTTAATGCCTTGGCCTGCAGATGCTGAATATCAGAACTTGAAAGCCAAAGAATTTGAGAGGAGAGTTAATCTCAGGTAGGCGTAAGATGGAATGATCCGGAGCAGCAGTACAGGGTATGGGCCAGTGATGAAAGATGGCTTTATGTCGTGATCCTCTACTAATTCATCCTTAACTTTAAAATGTAGATTCCTGGTGATCTTTTATTGTAGCTTGACGCCTTGTCTAGGAACAGATGATTCATCATTGGTGCCATCGAGTGATGGTGGACATCTTCAGTCTCTGAGTCGGGGGCCATCGGGTGGGTTTATGGGGTAAAGGAGGGCAGAATTGGGGTCTGAATGTTCCCTGGGAAAAGTGACCTGGTGGACCTTATTGACGTCAGTGTCTCTCATGCTACCAGAAATGTCAATACAGCTGCATAAAATGAGCCCCCCCCCCATTCCTCCCGTATAAAGAACAAGCAAGATGACTGCAGACGCAACCTGACGCAATCTCTCATGGATGCATGAAGACTCCCAAGATCCTCTGCTCTATTATGTCTGCTGTCAGACCACCCTGGAGCTTCTGAAGTCAGGAAGCCATAAAAGCTGGAGTTGATGTGCGCGTGCGTGCATGTGTGTGTGTGTGTGTGTGTGTGTGTGTGTGTGTGTGTGTGTGTGTGCGATTTGAGGGTGTGCATGCGAACACGGGAGAGTGCATGCATCGCTGTGAAGTGCCTTGCTGTGTCAGATCGCGGAGCCTGCTAACTGATATGTCAGAAAATCAATTAATTACTTTTAAGTAGCAGTTAACGGAATCCACACAATACGGCCTCGTGAATTATTGAGGAAGGCCTGACGTTCAGGTCCTCACTTGCCTCTTTTTAACAAACGGCGCTGAAGTGTGTAAGGAAAATACCTGGAGATTCGCAGGTCAGATGCAGCCAGGAAAATGATCAGCAGCAATGGGCTTCAAGGCCAAAAGAGGAGGAAAGACAAAAATAACCTAGAAAATATAGACCTGTTACTGCGCAGAATGTTAGGTCAATTGCTAACGAGGACAATATCAGTAAATTAAGTGGACTGTCATAGATGTCCTGTGAGCACTGGACTCTTCGGATTTAAAACGGGCCAACTATGCATATGAGTGCACTGTATAAATTCTCTCTCAATCCATTATAATGCCCCTCCCAGTACAGTTGCTGCAAAGGACTTAATAAAGATTTATTATTATTATAGGCAGGCATAACAGTGCTTATTCAATATTAAAAGTCAATGTGGGGAAAAGAGCCAGAAGACAATGGATGAAAAACTCCTTCAGTGATAAAGAGAGCATGGCAGTCACATGACTAGAGAAGGGTCTACTGTGAATGGGACTTGTGATGACTGTGATGCTGTTGGCGTTCTAGCTGAAGTTCTCACATTGCCATGGTAGCGAGACCCTTCTGACTTCACCAAGGAGCTGGATGCTGGGGCTGGCAGTAGCGATTGTTTCAGAGAGAGGGCTTTGGAAGGCAGCATCCGGAAATGACTGAAATGCGGAAAAGGCGGCGTTAAATGGTAAATGCCATCGATCCTCACTCCGAGAGGCCTTACAGGGTGGGGCAGTGGTGTGACAGCCCCACGCAGGCATCTTGAAAGTAGAGTGGCCTCAGGCAATGTGGGAGACATCTGCATCCAAGTAAGAGAAGTGCTTAGTGATTTTGAAGCAACTGCAGGTTGTACCCGAGACCTTGACAGAAGCTCAATTCAGTTAATAAAGTCAGTTTTCTGAAATAAACTTTCTAAAGATGCTTAACGATTCTTGTTTCTCTGATCTTCGCTAACATTAGAGGCCATTTTTTTCCAGCAGTACAGACCATAATCTAACCAGCTTTCAGCTTTGAACGTCTGATGCCACTGCTGTTTCCATTACTGTGGCTGTTAGCATGGCCTCGCTATCGGAAGACATAAACACTGAGCTGGAGGGACTGGAATCCCACACAGCATCGGCCTTAATTGTTCCCGCTCAGAAGAGCATTTTCATTGTATTAGAGAAATACACAAAAAGTCCTTCGTGTGATAGATTGGCATCCCCATCCAGAGGGCACTCCGGTGTTATCCTTGGGCTGCCCGAGATAGGTTCCAGGCCCCCAGGATAAGAGGTTCGAAGATGGATGGAAGGAAGACTTACCTGAAACTTGAGTAAAAAAAATAACCTCTGTTCTGGTAGTGTTTACGATCTAGCCTGTCCTAGGTGGATACCCAGTGCTATTGACTTGCACTGAGGGACAAAACACTAATGCAGCTTATTTTAAACATCACAATCGGTTCCTCACACTTTTTTCTTCAAGCTATCAAGTTCATTTTAGAAGCAGAAGAAAGTCATTTGGGCAGCAAGGCTACAGTTAAGTACCGGGTTCAAACTGCCTTGGGCAAACGAATGTCTCCTGTGGCCACAGTTAGTGTGAGGAACATATCAGGCATGAGGGGGTCTTTCATTTTTTTTTCCAGTTTGTCCCCATTACCTAGTAATGGGAGCTATGGCAGATATAAAAGGAGAGGGTTGCTTTGGAGTTCTGTGTCTCCGGGGTGCACCTTTCAGAGGAAGCATAGAAGTGTTCGGTCTATTGTCCCGGGTCTGAGAGACGCAGGCATGAACACAGGCCACTTTGGGTCCCCCGGGTCCTGGTCCTGGGCTGTGTGTCTCACGAGAAACGGCTGCACCAGCTTTGGTAATGTCACACTTCTTCCTCCTCGCTTGTCTCTTTCTGTAAAGATTTTCCTCTTCATTGTCATGGATATTTATGTCCTATTATTTTTATTTGATTTTTTTTTTTTTTACATAATGTTAGATCGTGCCCTGGATTGCTGTAACAGCAGCCTGTAGTTTGGATTTGAATATTTAAAAAAACCTTCATAAATCCACGTACGCTGTAAAAGTCTACTGACAACGTACTAAAACACAGCTAGAAAGTTCAGATAATAGGCCTAATATTGCGTTTACTGTCTGTTTTGGATTTCAGCACAATATGTATGATTGATATGTGTGTGATATGTGTGAGAGTATATAATTTGTGTAACAGCAATTGCGTGAGGACTGAAATTACGCTTGTTTGTGCAGTGACTCCGATTCTGTCAGTTTTTTAAGTTACACCAACGAAAGTATATATACGTGTATTAGTCAATGACGTATGGCGTGTGGATCATTCTTCTGAGATACATTTTCGTGCCTAACATGAAGGAAAAAGGCACCGCTACCTTTGCAGACTCCGCAAGTCTTCTGATTGTTTTACTATTTTATATATTGCCTTGAGGTTGACACTTTCAAACCGTCACGAATACAACAAAAAACTGGCACAAACACCACATCATTTGTGAATTACGGTATTTTTGATTACCAGACTATGTTAGAATTTCTCGCTACAATTCGCAGAAGCTCGTATACGTTTTAATCAATGGATATGTAAAACTTATCAGTTTCTCCCTGTTTTCAGCCGTCATTGCGATGGGGATATTATTAATTACCTGTATATAAAAACGCGAATGTATACTTCTGGAATTGGTTTAGTAATATAGTATTACATGGCTATTTCCTTCTGGTTTTACATTGCAGATTCGATTAAAGAAATGTTATTCGATTCTTAGATATCTTAAGTTCATTCTTGTGTATCATGTATCACAACCACATGTAAAAATATAAGTATCTATCATTTACCTACCTCAACCGGCTATTCAGTACTGTATGATTTATAATAAAGGTGCTTAATTAATGTAGTTTTTAAACAGCTTATAAAGGAAGCGAATTTTAAGACTATCAAATTATGTTAATAATAATTATTGTTCATGTGACCGTTGCATTGCAAGATATATATGCGTGTTGTGTGTGTGTGTGTGTGTATGTATATATATATATATATATATATATATATATATATATATATATATATATATATATATATATTTATATATATTTAAAGAACAATATACGTTATACGAACCATACAAAAAACTGAGCTAATTAATATATAAAGGAATTTGTGTTTCGTATTTCCTCGCCGACTTTAAATAGGATCTATTCAGTTTCGTCATTTCACTCGCAGGATTTCCCGTTCGTGGCAGTACCCCTACATAAAATGACCGTACCAATAAGATAGTTTTTCCTGCGCACTGATGTTTAAAACTGTGCGGTGTGTCCCTCGTGGTAATGATTGCGCTCTCATCATGTTTGCACATAATGCATGTATGATATTAAGATATCGAGGACCTGGGCATCTTAAGCCTTTCGATCATCAAAACCAGTTTAAACTTAAGTTTGGAATAATTTCATGGATGTGACCAAACTTTTCACTCCAGTTACAGTGAAATCGGTCCTCTTTATTATCACATTATTCAAAACAGCGCTAGAGTAAAAAACATTTAAAACACATGGAGTTGTTTTTAGAATCACTGCACACTTCGGATTTAAAACGGGCCAATTAAGGAGTAAAAATTTCATCACCTCCTCTATACAACCTACTGCTGCCTCTGGCGATATATAAAAAACGCGATCTTTCTTCTTACCTCCTTCTAGCCATCCGCAACGTCGCCCCTAGCATGTCCTGTGGTGCCGTCAGAGCAGCCTGTAAATAATGAAACAAATGCATAACAATTCAGAAATGATCTAGCTATGGAATGCAGGATGCTGTCAATAACATGCAAACAATCATTGGCGTAAGTGGACTAATTATTTACTGCGCTGAAAATTGGTGTGCTATTACATTACACCAAAATACAGCGTTCAGTATAGGAAGTGTAGCTTATTTTACAGCATACGTGAAAGGAGCCGTCACTTCAAATAACCATGTTTTCAGGGCGCATGAAAACTGACTTCATACAGAAGTACGATGTTACATTTTTTATGCTCGGCCCTTTGGCGAAACGCTTCAAAAGAGGGCCGATCACGTTAAAAAATGACAAGTAACAGGCTAGCTCGGCATAAATGCATGACACGGATGTCAGATTGGCTCTTCTCTTCGGTCAAACTAATTCGACAAAATAATCCTAATTCAGTCGGCCAGAGAAGGCGAGCCTCGTCGCTCTTAAGTAAACGGACAAGGTGAATGAAACTATACGTCTGCAGCGTAGACTCTCAAATTCGCATCCTCATTTATTTCTGTGTCCCTGAGGGAGTCCAACCATGTAAAGTACCATATGGGTTATCAGATGCAATCAAATACTCATCTAATTACTACCTACACTGAAAGCTTAGTTATTCATTACCCGCATCTGTAGCACTGAATAATTTTGATTTTATAAAATTTAACAATAAGACAAAGCACGTGTTAAAATGTAGACATATTTGTAGCTTTAGAGTAACATTTTCTGGGAAACTCCATCTGACTGAGGTGTTCTCCAATCATGCCAGAAAGAAAATCACATATATCAAGTTCATTTTTTAAAATTATCTTTCAGTTAATAATATTAAACAAAACATTTCACAGAAACGAAGGCATATAAATTCAGTTCTTATATGTAGAATGCCAGAGAACTATTTCAGTTTGTCCATCCATCCATCCATCCATCATCCATCCATCCATCCATTTTCTGTAACCGCTTGTCATATTCAGGTTTGTGGGATGTCAGTGAACATCCCATCGCAGGGCAAACTTACACACCATTAAGTCACAAATGTACACAGGGGCTAGAGGTTACGGACCCCATGAAAATATATCATATTGCCCCCCCCCCCCCAATCAAGACCAATCCAGTTATATCACTCAGAGGCTCTTGGAATCACCAAACCCCCGCCCCTCTTATGGTGCCCCTGTATGTACGACTACTAGCAATTTGGTAACTCCAATTAACCTATTAACCTCAGCCTTTTTGGACTGTGGGGGGAAACCAAAGTTCCTGGAGGAAACACCACAGCGACTTGGAGAGAACATGCAAACTCCACACATGGAGCCATGGCAAAGACTCGAACACTGGTCCCGGAGTTTGTAACAATCCGAATTATAGACAAAAGGGAAAACAGAGCAAGGTATTGTTATGAAGACCTGGATAAAGCGTGAAAATCTTCCCGCTACGCAAGTCATTGTCTCAAGTCAGCTAGTCATTTGCTGCCCTCTGTCGATACTTCTTTGCAAAGACAAGCAAGTCAGGACATGTAATGAACTGGGATTTTGCATTAACTAAATTAATCAAATGACGTTAATGTCGTCGTCGTTAGTTTGCAATCATACAGGATGCGATGGTGTAGAAAAGAGCTGTTCTTTTAACTGACAGCGTTTACAAGAGATTAGAGGATATTACAGAATGTAGCGAGTCATGTTTTGTTGTGTTACAGGGTTCGTTTCTGATGGTAGCCCCCTAAATAATGATGTAATTAATTTTAAATGTGACATTTAAGTACACAGTCACTAGTTGTTGTTTCTATTATTATTATTATTATTATTATTATTATTATTATTATTATCTACCGTGTATAAATACTATGACCCTTCCAGGAGTAACAGACTGCGTAATGGTTACAATTCGTAAGTATTTTATAAGAATTGCAATTGATAGTACAGGCGCGCTTAACTTTTTTTGTTTTTGCAGCGTTACTTAAGTTACTTAAGGTAAGAATTATATGAAACACTAACCCCGAGTCATATCATATTATAACGGTATATTTAAACAGCTGTCAATACAGTAATTTTACGTATATGTATAGTTTTTTTATCTGTGGGTTCTCACTTTTATATATACTGCTAGATTTTATCTTTTATTTATTGCTAAACCAACCATTTGTATAACCCCTCAGCATTTAAACTGTAGGCCCGGAATCTTTGGGATTTAGTTGCCGGAAAGGACAGCCCATTTTGGCTCCTGCGCCTTCCACGCACTCTTTCGATTGGCCAAGCATCATCTGGCCCGGCTATTGGTCCAGACCGCGCGATATGCAAATGAGCCTCACAGCAGTGGCATTCCTGTACTTCCAGTTGGCAGTAAAAAGCCAGGCGGCCGCCGCCGGAAGGTTCATTCATGCGGCGCTGGGTGACCAGCTGCGCTCTTTGGGACATACATCCAGGGGTGTGCCCGGATTGCTGTGCAGGACTCTGCTTGCCTGGTACCGGGCAGAATAAATGACACTCGGAAGACCGCCAAAAAAATCAAAAGTTACACTCTTTAGCTCTTTCCAAATATGTTACGCTGCGAGCTTTAAACGTCGATCAGCATACCCTGGAATCACGCAAAAGATGGGGAACGTATAGCGGATTATAGACGAAAAGCATCGTTGCGCAGTCCACTTTTGGATCTTTCGATTAGAGCCTGAGAATCCAGCTCATAGATGCTGAATTTCGGTAATAATAAAGAAAAAACAAATTAGGAAAAAATGGGAAATAAGTCGTTTTTTATTTGAGCGGAATGTCATGTAACTGTAACATTTGTTATTTTCTAAACGTTCTAAACTTCCATAGAGGCCAAACTGTTCCAAATTGGGTCGCGTTCAGTTGTAGATTAGGACGTGTAGGAACTTGTTTCGCAGAGGTTGTGATACTTAACTTTGTTTTTAAAGTGTGATGGTGCTTTTAAAGTGGACTGTCTGAGCGTCTCTGGCCATCTCTCACCTGCTAGCCGCACGCAAGACGCCCCAGGCTGCCCGGTTCAGGAAGTCTGCAATCGCGACAGACAGTGACTCACACAGGGAGTCTGCTGGAGCAATCGAGTTCGCTGTCCGTGTAAGAAAGAACGAAAAAAAGCAGCTGGCATGCTTGTTTTTTTTTCGTTCCTTTTCTCTCACTTCACCTTACGGCGAGAAGCGGCACCGACATGCGTGCGGCGCAAGTGGTTCAGCTTTTATCGGCTTAGTTAGATGATTGTGTTTTTACTTTGGCCAGCGACCCCAAAGGCTATCAAACGCTAGATTTTCATGTTTCCTCATCTAACATCAACGGTTTTGGAAATCTGTCGATGATCATACCGCGAAGTGGATCCCTAGTCATTAAAAAGTACCAAGTGGACGTTACTTCGAGGCACAAATGGTTTTCCTTTGGGACGCCAAATACGGTATGATGTTTTATATTAGATTGCGAAATTATTTTGAAGTTCTAAACAATCCAGACCGATTCCGTGTTTTGTTGTAAATACAATTTAAACTCTCAAGACTTCCTGCTTGACTTTATTGTGCAACCATCGACTGTACGGATGTTTACCTTCGCTCTTCATCGGTGATGACAGAGTGAATGTAACAATTACTTGTGCCAACTGTTGCTACTCACTTTTCTTTGTTTACTTTTTCTCAATCTATATAGCACCACTACTAAAAATAATAATGACGATAATAATAATAATAATTATTATTATTAATCGGGGTACACTGACAGAGACGCGCACTGAGAGACGGACATGCAGCCGCACTTTAACCCCGTCCACTTTTAGAAATCCCTAAATGCATGCCAGGGAGGCGTGTGCGCTTTTAAAAGCGTTCAGTGTCGCCTCTGTGCGCACTCCTCTTTGGGGTACACTGGACCTGATGTATACACTTCAAACCACACGTGTGTGCTATCGCTTATGGATGACTAGTTGACAGTGCGCCTGTATGTATGCATGAAAGTTGCCTCTGTTTTGGTGCCTGTATAATTGGGGCTGTGTTGAGCCCGGGTAACCAAAAGCTCATTGAAGTTCGGCATATAAAATAAAACAATTATGTTACTAACACATTTCATTTAAATTCAAGCATTTAGGGAGTACTATCGATACGACTGATTGTTGGCGTAATAGTGCGGGTTGTCTCTCTCTACCATTGTTATGTATCGCCGTCTGTTTCAGACCCGGCCCCAGGGCGCCGCTTCACCCCCCCATCCACCACCCTGAGCCCGGGAAAGATGACTGAAGGATTGCCTCTGGGGGCTCACGACAGCAGCGGCGCCGCCCTGGTGGGGAAGCTGCGAATAGCGGACAGGAGTATGGTGGAGGTGTTGTCAGACCACCCCGGGGAGCTGGTCCGCACTGACAGCCCCAACTTTCTTTGCTCCGTCCTGCCCACTCACTGGCGCTGCAACAAGACGCTGCCCATTGCCTTCAAGGTAATACTGTCACCGATTTTTATTCAAGGTGTATATAAGTATTTAGGCTTCTGAAAATATATACAATTTATAAAATAAAAATATTTTGGTCTTTGACTGAAAGCTTTCATAAACAGTTGCAGAGCTACATTTCCTATTTAAATGTTTTATATTTAAATTATCTGTATTCCTTTACCCGGAAAAACGGCTTTTAATTAGGATATGATATTGTCATGATTTCTTTATTTCAAGAAATACGACGAAAAGCATATTATTATTATTATTATTATTATTATTACCCGTGTCATGAAGATATCGCTGAGTTTTATTTAAAATATTCTAACCGTTCACCATCAGTGCATAAATAATGTACATGATTGCTAATAGTTTATTAGTCATTTTGAAAATCATTTACGCATGAAGTATGTAATGCAATACTGAGTGTTATGTGCATAATATCATTATATTAACTTTATACAAATTTCACATCAGCGTCTTTCGGCGCCTTACTGATCCATCGCCGTACGGACTTTCGCAATTTATAGGCGAAGAGTTGCGACACGCAACTGAAAAATCTGGAATTTTAATTGCTTTTTTCCTCTAATATTAAGTCTACACTTATACCTGAAGGGGCACATTAAAACGGTTTATGTAATATATAACCATCGCTCGCATCTAACCGAAAGCATTTTATGCGAAAACGGTCCACCTTGGGCACTTATTTGCCTTGGGTGTGGAGCCGTTTGCTGAGCTCCCGAGTTCCCCCCAGGGCTTATGTCACAAAGAGAGCGGAGTTTAACGTCTTATTACGAAACGCCACGAAGAAGGCTGCCGATGTGCTGCACTCGTATCACTTCTCCGTTTTAATAGCAGAATAATAAAAAAGAACAAAAAAAATACACTATTACTTTCAGTTTTTGCTTTTGATTGTTGTAGTGTGAATTCTAAATATCCGACATTGGGATACATAATTATATTATTTTTGTGGTAGCAGTTAGTTAAATATTTTCACTATGTTCTCATCGATATTTCTTTCTTTCACTTAATAACAACTGCCGCATAATTTTCATGGTAACGCTGATTGCTTTGCGTGACAGTAAACTCAGCGCCATCTCAGCAATTCCTTAATTAAATTCATACATTTGTTCCCATTATGTGTGTGTGTGACTCTGTATTTTGGCAATTTTTTGATGCTTGGCTCTTTGTGCTGGAATGAGACCTCATGTTGTGCGCTGTAGCCTTGGAGATCACGCTGCCGAACGTTCCTGCGGTACACGGTGGGCTCTTCTCTGTGCACAGCCTAACCGGCCTGTCTGCCAACAGGTGGTCGCTCTGGGTGACATCCCGGATGGCACGCTGGTGACTGTGATGGCCGGGAACGACGAGAACTACTCTGCGGAACTGAGGAACGCCACAGCTGCCATCAAGAACCAGACGGCACGCTTCAATGACCTGAGGTTCGTGGGACGCAGCGGCAGAGGTGAGGAAACAGGACGTCTCTCCACGCGCATGCATGCATGCATGCATCCATGCATGCCCACAAGCGCCGGCGTAAGCCGACACGGGAGCTGCTGCCAATGCCAGGAGCTGGAGGGTGTGTTTACTGTGGTTATCGATATCTCCGTGAACATAGTCGAATGGAAATTAACCTCTTCGGACCAGACTGCTCAAAAGCATAAGCTTATTTATGTTACTGCAGGTCCAGAGATTAGGCGACCTGTCTAAAACTGAGCGGTGATAGGTTGGGTGACCAATATAAGTCAAGTCAAGTGGTTTTTATTGTCATAGCATCCATATAGAGGTACATAGTGACCGAAATTGCGTTTTCCCCCAGGATCACGGTGCAGCATACAGACAGCAAGAGACAAGGGGAGGGTTTTCACAGGTCTTACAGTGCAATACACAAGATGGTGTGAAACAGGGGCTGGACACAAGGGTTTATATACATAGTGCAATGTGTATGTAAACAATAAGTAATGCAGCAGCACAAATAGCATAGCTTTGAGTAGCAGCATTAGCATGACGCTCCACACTGATCTGTATTCCTGCCTGCCTGTCGGGCTGTTTGACGATACCCCTGGTCCGTCTGCGGGGGCCTTTAAAGCCCCCCGGTGTTGTAAACCCGTTTGATTCTCACACTGCTGACATTCCTCTCCACACGCCACGGGTGCAGTGGCAGTCACTTAACAGAGGCCAGATATTTCAGTAATTCTTGATGGGTGTGATGCATATGTAGCTTATCAAAGCTCAGCTTTTTTTTTATGAATCCTGTTTCAATGGCGGGGGTGTTGAGATGACCCCCCCCCCCCCCACCATGGCCGTCCCGCTTCCTGCCGCGTCCAGCGCTGTATGTGTTGCTCTCTTCATCGTTCTTCGCCGCTGCTTGTAATTCAACTCGGGAGTGTGTGGGGGGGTGGGGGGAGGCATCACTTTGTTGAGGAAGCGCCCTTGGAGCGGCCATCGTGGAGAGCTGGGGGTGGGGTCCCTAAGGGATAAAGAGCCCGCTTGGGCCGGGAGCGTGCGAGGAGATGCTGGGGCAACATGGCCACCCTGGGCGGGCGGCGCAGCACTCAGAGAGCGATGCTAATTAATAGCGGCTGGACTCAGCGCCTGGCTTCGGATGACACATGAAAGCTTTCAAAGGAACCCTGGGTGTGTAGAATGATGCCATTAGGCAATGCTTTTCCAGCCATGATGGGAGAGTGCGGGGGGGGCATCTCCAGGAAACATAACTCACTAGTCCTCGGCCGGCAGCGTAGCAGGATGCTAACAAAGGGGATCAAAGTGAGAGACGCACTGAGCCCGCATCTCGGGATGGAGGGGGTGGGTTTTCCACGTTCAGGAGACAGTAGACCCTAACCTGCTGGCTTTGGTTTGATTTCGATCTGCCCCTAAATAAGGAAAACAGATCTCAGAAGTATTAACAAAAGTCATATATCAGCCACTTGAATTTTCTTTACTTTAGCTGAAAATTAAGAAGTGAAAAATAATCATTTTGTATGTAATAATTACAATATCTATTTAGCAGACACTTTCATCCGTTTTGTAAGTGACGTACAATTGAAAGCAGCGTCAGACGAATCCCCCGGAGCAATTGGGGATTAAGGGTCTTGCTGAGATGCCAACAGTATCATTAGTTTGCCAACCCAGGGATTTGAACCAGTGAGGTTCTGATTAGAAGCATAGCACCTAAACCCGATTGGTGTCACTTTTCTGAGGGGTTTTCTGCAGGGACAAGCCTGCCGTGCTGTAGCTTGTCATTATGACTAGGTCAGGCTACAAAACCAGGAATGGGTGAGATGCCCATTGGGCCATAAGATAGACGGGAGATCTTCCAGCCAATGGCGCCGCACCATCCACTGTTGCCATCCATATAACAATAATTTATATATTGCATGAAATGTAAATATGAAGTATCACATAAAATAATCTACAGTTTTAGGACATAAACTCTCCTCCTAGAATTAATTTTGTTTTGTTTAGGTTTTATTCCATTTTTAGAAGTTTAAAGCCATTTTGTAAATGGAGAGATGTTTTTATTTTATTTTGGGGGAACTGTGAGAAGAGCAGGTTTTTTTTTTTTTTTTTTTTAAATCGCTTTGTGTTTTTATTTTATTACCCAGTGAGACTCTAGTCAACAAGTTAAGACTGATGCTTAAGTACAGCGCTCCTGGTATCTGGATTGCAAACAATATAAGCAAATGCTTTCGTATTATCTATTGCAATTGTGTGTAGACTTTTGCATCAAAGGGAATTCGCAGACACGTGTAACCGCGTTTTCCGTGCTCTGCGATGGGGACGCCGATAACGCGGGTAGCCGTCCGAGAGACCTGCGGGTTTTGCTCCTGTTTCTGGGAACGGCCGGAAAGATGTGGTTCAGATCAGGAAGGCTGATAGGACGACAGCGGCTGTAGCCAGGCAGTCGCGCACGCTCCGACCTGTTACACTAATGGGGAAAAAGAGAAAAAGAGAGGAATGAAAGCGGGAGGCGTCTTTTAGCATGCGACCGTGTGTGCGTGCTGTTTACAGTGTGGCGGTGTGCATGCGGGACCAGATACCGAGCTGTGAAGTCACAGGCGTGATGGCAGCGATTACAGGACTTTTCTGGAACAGTCGGTAGGCAGAAAAACATTCCAAACCTAATGTGACACAAAAGGTGTGCTGAATAAATATCTACAATAATGGCTTGGGGTGGGGGTTGGGGGTGCAGACTCCAGGGGGTGTTGGATGAGGAGAAGAGGTTTAAGTTATGAATACTTCATCTCTGTTTTTGGCATTGTGTGTCTGGGAAGCGATGAGTATCAGTGTGTTTGCACACCTCAGTCAACACGCTGGCTGTGTACACGACCTTGCCACGGGGAGAGGGCAGCCCCCCCTGCTGGCCACTCAGACGCTGTTTCTGGGAGCCGTTCTCCGCATTCAGGGTCACGCCTGAAGTGATCTGTTTCGATCTCCGCAAATGATGCATGCGTGTGCGTCTCGCCGGCTTCCTGTACACGCCAGTGACATCGTCAGTCCGGACAGCAGAAGTGAAATCAGTTCGTGGGGCGTTTCCGCATCCGTGTGCCTGCGGCTGTTGCCAGTGACTCACAGCCGAAAATAGCGTATAGGCGGGCGGGTTGGGGCCTGGTGGAGTCGGGTCTGCTGTGAGCTGCGGGGATTTGGGTGGGGTACTGCGGCAGGGTTTCGGGTCATCACCAACCCCCCGCTACCACCCACCCCATGGGATTTCCAGACAGTTTTCACCGTTGGCATCAGCTTACGCTTACTGCTGGAGCACTCCCAAATCCACACCGCAGGATGTCCCATCTGAAACCTCAGAACCTGCCTCCTTTAGCCATCTCTCAATCAGCCCATCAACCCCGCCCCCTGCCATGCTCCCCACCCACCGGGACGGCATCGACCCTGCTCTGCCGCTCGACAGGCAGTCAAATTGCTCTTTATTTTGAATACAGGGGTTTTAGGAAAAAAAAGCTAAATTGGTGGGGCAGATATTTAGTGCGTCATTGTCATGTCTCATTTATTTTCATGTTACACGTTCCGCATCAAGCCTCTTTGGTGGGTGTTTTTGGTGGGGGGGAGTGCAGCTTTTCCCGTTCGTCTCACGGACTTCCTGTCTGTTCGCCTCTCTCTCCCTGTGGCGTGACGGGCTCATGCCGCCACTGTGCTAAAGCCTTTCGCTCCCGGCATCTTCACACTGTAATATTTATGTCTGAACTGCCCCGAGGGGGGGGGGGGGTTAATCCCGGCAGGGTGTATTTTGGGAGACGCGGCACACATGACACCTGGGCAGCGCCAGGAAGCTGGCAGACGGTGCCAGGGGCGTGAGAGCGATGGGGGGCCGCCCACCCTGACGGTTTTATATGTCTGCGACTAGGCCAGGCTGGGGCGTAAGAGGGGGTGGGGGGCTGTTAGAGGATGACACCGAGGAATATTCTGCCGCCATCCACCTCAGATGGCCTCGCCCACCTCCGGGCCAGGCGATGCGCCGGCGTGGCGAGGAAGGGCCGGAGGCAGGCCAGACACGCGGTCCTTTGTGGCATGATTAGGTTACCATGGTGAGGGTTGTCACTGCAGTGATGACTTGGGCATGGGGGCCCGCCTGCCAGCCCCTCCCCTCCAATTTCTCCTCCTCAGCCGTTTTCCCCCTTTTTGGGGGGAAGGAAAAAAGACTCGTAAAGTTAAAAAGGCAAAAATCAGACGCAGATCCACATGTGAGAAATGAATTATTTCTTTCATGTTTGAAACAACCGGTTCAGTATTTATGGGAGTATCAAAAGGAACGTTAGGATCCAGTACGTTTTAATTTTCTGGTGAAGGGACCATTGTTATCCTTCTGCCCAGCATGGGCGTGTAATGACCGGGGAATGCTCCAGAAATGTTACATTTGCCGCCGCAAGTCGGAGAGAATCGGAGCGGCTTTCCGAGATGAAACGTGGGTGGGGTCACATCTGTCCCTGGCGACTCCCCGGCGTCGCACCGTAGCCGATGTTCCTGTCTGTGCAGGGGTGAGGGGGCATCTCTGCTGTGATTTGTTCTAACCCCTCTCCTTTTCCCCCTCAGGGAAAAGCTTCACTCTCACCATCACCGTCTTCACCAACCCACCCCAGGTGGCCACCTACCAGCGTGCCATCAAGATCACGGTGGACGGCCCCCGCGAGCCACGCCGTGAGTGCTCTGGGGGGGGGTTCAGCATACACAAGGTCATAGGATTGTGTCCCAGAAGAACCCGCTGATTTTAATCTCTGTTGTTCCAGTAAACAATCCAGCTGTAAATAAGAAATGCTATAATTTACTGTTAAATAAGCAGTATAATAATACAACAAAACAATAATCACGATAATAAAATCTCTGATACTATGTGTAGCACAAGGTTGTGGGTTTCAATCCTAGCCGCACTGTGTCCGAAGAGATTATTTTCAGTTAGCTTAGGTTCTTTATGTTTTAAATACTTTTTTTTTTTAAAGTCCCTTTTCACAGAATAATCCAAGACAGCGGGGAGGAAATGAGAGGGAATCGGGTAAATGAGAACCAGGAGAGGAAGTCCGGCTGCAGCCCATCTGGGCCACGCCGGGTCTGTTTTTGTTTGCGTGCATGCAGATACCCGCCCTGCCCCATAAGAAGGGCCTGCGGTTTGGTACCGGCGAGAACCGGACAGGGCTGGCATGGCCGCTCAGTTTGCAGAGCACCGTGTGGTTCCCCCGTTATCTAGATTGTTGTGGTTTCCCGGTGACACGAGTAGGTGACACAGTACAATCAGTGTGGTTTCAGAGCCCGTCGACTCCTCACAGCTGCGGCTTTTTTTCCTGTTTTATTGCGGCTTTTATGAGGAAGGCTTGTTTACCGCCACTGCCGCGTCATGCGGCTGCTCATGGCCTCAGTTCTCCGCCAGGCCCATAGTTTGGTCGCCATCCAGGGAACCGGCGCCGCTCAGAAATCCTGGGTCTAGTCAGCCAGGGCCTCTTGGCTACGTCTTCAAAAGCTCAGACGGGAGCTCTGATTTCAGCAGGACTTCCTCCCCGTGGGACAGGCCTGTTGGGGCGGGGGGGGGGGGGGGCTGTGATGGCTTCTCACAGCTGAGAGGTCTGGGGTGGGGTGGGGGGGTAACGTGGCGGTCCCCCTCGCAGTCTGTGACCGCTAATCCCTCACCGCTCTCGTGTCTCCGTGTGAGGTCGGCCACCAGTCCCTTTCCTGGGCCCGTTTGTGGCCAAGTGGAACCGGCGCTGCCCGGTTATATCTGCGGCTCTTCCCGCTGGCCACGGAAAAACAGAAATGGCTTTAACGAGATGGTTTAACGAAGTGCCTTAATTGGGCCGCTCAGCGTCTGCACGATTATTAAAAAAAGGTGCTGTGTGAGAAATGTCCTGTTAAGCATGTGAATTTGTTATTAGCTTAGTCCAGTTTACTCTAATGGTCTTTTCTATGGCAGTGAGAGCAGGGGCATATGCAGGGGAGGGGCCACAGGGGCCCTGGCCCCAGCTGAAAGCTAATTGGCCCGCATTGTATCCTAACCTCTGTCACTCACAGATTCCAATCTCATAATTGGCTTATGATAATGTTGGCCCCTCTGTATTAATTATGGCCTCTTGTATGCCCCCCACCTTAAAAAATCCTAGAATTGCGAGTAGGGTTTTTGTCCTACTGATGCCCCCCCCACCCACTCGCATTGCCGATGCCCCCTCTGCCCCACAGGGCACCGGCAGAAGCTGGAGGAAACCATAAAGCCCGCCCCCCTGGCATTCTCAGAGCGACTTAGTGAGCTGGAGCAGCTGCGGCGTAGCGCCATGAGGGGGAGCCCTCACCACCCCCCAACGCCCAACCCCCGGCCTGCCCTCAACAGCGCCCCCTTCAGTGGCTCCACGCAGATCCCTGGTGAGCATCGCTAATTATAACCATAGATTTTATTAGCGAAATCATTATAGTTTGATATCAGTGGTGGGCAGTGATGAGGGAACCCGGCTCTGGAATGTTCCTTGCATGGTTTGAACTGGCCAATGGGAGCCAACAGTAATCTTACTTTACAAGCATTATGATATGTCAATTTCAGCAGCAGCATAGGTAGTGCTAACAGTAGTATGATAAGTATCCAGGTGAGTATTTATGCAGCATTTATGGTACATAAATAAGGGAACTGAGGCTGAAGTATTTAAGCTAAACTGTTCAGTATGAGGTTGGTGGAGATATTTCTGGATAACTGGAGAGATGGATGTTTGGGCAAACTGATGGACTGTTGTGTAGGCCTGTGTTTCTCAACCTGGTCCTCAGCGACCCCCAGGTGCTGCACGTTTTTGACCTTTCCCAGCTCCTTGCCAGACGTTCTAGGGGTCCCTGAGAACCAGACTGAGAAACGCTGGTGTGGGCGACCCAGAGCTGGCGGTGAGGGTCCATGTCGGGACTCAGGACGTGCGGGGATGGAACCTGAGGTTCTTCTGTCCCCTGCAGCGCTTCAGTGAATTTATCCAGCAGAGAAATCATGGGAGCTTTTATTTTTATAAAAAAAAAAAAAAAAAAAACGTTTTTGGAGAAGTCTGTCCTACTTCTCCAAATGAGCCCAACCTCCTGTTTCATGTTAATTAAAAAAGGGAAGGTGTTCACGGTAGTGCCTCTCCATATGTGCTGTAGGAAAGATGGACGGATACAATGAATATATATATGTATATATATATTATTATTATTATTATTATTATTATTATTATTATATTACTGGAACCAATAAATAAAATACAGATATTCCCCTACATATAAACCTTCCAGATACGAATGTCAAAAAATGCAAACGTGCAATTTAAAATTGTTTAACTAATTGCAAATTAAAAATTGTACCAGAATTTCAAATTCCGCGGCAGGAAATTTTTGTCTCTAGCACTTGATACAGTAACTTGGGCTCCCTCACTAGCAGTTAGCAAGTTAAGCTGACCGAAAACAACGGGGGAAAAAGGAACTCACTTGTTGGTCGTTAAAATGCACCCCAAATCAATAACAAAAATACAAATATCAGCTTATGGAAAACAATGGAAATAAAACATAATTCTTGTTAAAATGCGGAAATAAAACATAATTCTCAGTTGTTTCTTGTTAAAATGAACCACAAATCTATAACAAACAATGCAAGTATTAACTTCTAAAAGCAGTTTCTTATTTACAGACAGCTGCATGTGTACATGTTTTGGTAGGAGCTGAGGGTTGGGGGTTTGAGCATCATCAGGTAAATGTCTAGGCTAACTTTGGACATGCAAACCCGCTCTTGTAACTGAACTGGTTTGTATCTTGGGGACTTGCTGTATATTATTAGAGTTTCCCGTTTTCTCCAGTGGCTTAGTCTTTATCAAGCTGGGTAGGGTTTTTGCATGTGATTTCATTAACTGAAATGTCGTCAGTTTCTTGGCGGACACATCACCTGTGATAGAGCGGCAGAGCATAGACAAGACGTGTAGTGGTATCCCATAATAATGTTGTCTCCATGATGATATTTATAAGCACCTGCGTAGCTCTCCAACCTCCACACCAGACTTTTTCGTTTCTGTTTCGGTTAGTGTGCATTACGATATAGATGTCCCCCCCCCTCCCCCCCCCTTAACACAGAAATTCCACACAAATACATTTCCATTGGGTTTTGCTTCCTCTTTGACTTGTGCGTGAGAACGAGGAGGAGAAATACGGGTTCATGCAGAAAGTGTCACCCCCCCCCGCACACCACCCCCACACTGCTTTTGTACTTCGGCAGAAGGGAAGCAAAATGAAGAGAGGAGGAACTGAGAGACAGGAAGTAAGACGCTGTGAAAATCCCCTCACTGAGAGCAATAATGACGGAGGTGAGCAGAGGCAGCTGCCCTGCTACTCGGCGCGTGTGTGGGGACGTGGGGATGGTCAGGATGGATGCGATGGACAGAATTTAAGGTTTGGCCAGGAAATGCAAACGAAAGAAAGACACAAAATAAGGAGCTGCTGGTTTCCCGGGGCCCCCGTCTACCGACGTCCTGCACAGATGGGTGCCGTTCTGGTTTGGTGGCCCTGTACTGCGTCTGCGCTGCACCTGAGGCGCTGGTTGTCCTTCCGCTGCATTTTGCAGAAGTGGCTGTATGGCACTCTGTGGGGGGGGCACAAACCACCCTGCTCCAACCCCCCCCCCCCCCGTGCCCGCACGCCCGCCCGCCTTGCCTCTGATTGCGCTTCCAGAAATAGCCGCGGGAATCCCGCCAGCGGAAGCTGCTTTTAAGTTGTTCAAGGCCCCCGCCAACGCCCCCCCCTTTTCTTTTTATATTGGTCAAAATCAAGAGCAGCTGGTGTCGGGATGTGGGTGCCTCCCCCCCCCCCGCAGACACATGTGTCCTCTTTGCATTGGGCTCCACTCTGTCGCTTCACACCTGACGGCTTCACTCACTCCCCACAGTCCGTGCCAGCTGCCCCCCCCCCCAACCGTGCCCCAGATTCTGCACCCATACTCTCGCAATTGCCCCCCACCCCCCATTCCAGGTAGTTATTTCCCGTGTTAATGGGAATACCTCCGCTCCCAGTCCCACCACCCCTCACCCCCATTTCCAAATCATAAGGCACTCCTATGGTGTTTCAGCCATTCTCAGCCCACGTCGGGGGTGTGATGAGGGCACAGTGCCACCCAAGCAAATGTGGGACGTGTCGGATATCACTCTCCTCGTCAGTGGGGCCTTTTGCATGGGGGGGCGGGCAGGTCGCCAGCAAAATGCTTCCCGTCGGCATGTCCGTTGGAGCGTATGCCAGTACTGCTGGGGGGGGCCTGGAGGCACTTAAAGTCCGCATATAATGCTCTTCCGCTCTGAGCCGAACGTCACGTGGACCCTCTGCTCTCAGACTCCAGGCAGATGCAGACCTCACCTTCCTGGTCCTACGAGCAGTCGTACCCGTACCTCGGCCAGATCTCCACAGCCTCCGTCCATCCAGCCACGCCCATTTCGCCGGGTAGGGCCAGTGGCATGTCCGCCCTCACAGACTTCTCCAGCCGGCTCTCAGGTGAATAACACACTCACACAAGCAGGGTTTATTCTGAAGATGAGAAATGTGGGATATAATTGGGGTAGCATGGACTTGTGAGTAGAAGGTTGCTGGTTCCAATTCCAGGGTTGGCAGGGTGATTGCACTGTTGGGCCCCTGAGTAAGGCCCTTAACCCCCAAATGCACAAGGCACAGTCTGACCCTGCTTTCTCAGTTGTACATTGCTTTGGATTAAAGTTTGCTAAATAAATAAATGTAATTTTTGTATATTTGGGCTCCTGGCCAGATCCTTAGACAGACAACCCTCCTACCTCTGTCCTCGCTTCTCCACCCTGCAGGTCCAGACCTCACTGCGTTCAGTGACCCACGCATGGCAGGATTGGAGCGGCCCTTCTCCTCGCTGCCCTCACTCCCGGATGGCCGCTTCTCGGACCCGCGCATGCACTATCCCGCCGGAGCATTCACCTATACAGCCACGCCCGTCACCAGTGCCATCGGCATCGGCATGTCGGCCATGACAGCGCCCTCAGGCCGCTATGCCTACTTGCCCCCACCCTATCCGGGTGGTTCGGCCCAAGGTCAGGGTGGGCCCTTCCAGGCCGGCTCCTCCCCCTACCACCTGTACTACAGCACCTCCACGGGCTCCTACCAGTTCTCCATGATGTCAGGGGGGGAGCGGTCGCCGCCACGCATCCTGCCGCCCTGCACCAACGCCTCCACTGGCTCCGCCCTCCTCAACCCCTCCCTGCCCAATCAGAGTGAAGTGGCAGTGGAGGCCGAGGGCAGTCACAGCAGCTCCCCCACCAACATGGCCACCGGGGGAGGCCGCCTGGAGGAGTCTGTGTGGAGGCCTTACTAAGCTGGGCCGAACGGGTTGGGTGGGTGAGGCGGACACTGAACTGGGCAACGGCACCACGGCATGGGCGGAGTCATTGTGATATTGCTCATCTATAAAAAAAAAAAAAAATTGCTGACATTTCGTCAGTGTTAATAATTATCGTCAGCGTTGCTATAATTGTTGTTTCTATGACGGATAGTTAAAAAAATTATAAAACATGCGAGGAGTAAGACAACTAACTGTGAATGAGCTGTCTGTGTGTCACGTCAACAGGCTGCTGTTCTGGGTTTTTTACAAATAGATTTTACTGGAAAAGGTGGAGTTCACTTTAGTGCCAAGAATGAAAAGCACTGACTACAGCGCCCCCCCCCCCCCGGAAGCCATCATAACAGGCACGGCCTGTAAATTGAGGCACAGACACACAGAGAGGGTGTGGCTAAGCAAGACTTCACAGAACCTTCCCTAGTGGCTCCCTGCTCCAATGTCCTTCAGTGGCCAGCTTTCGATTCTGGAACATTCCCTGGAGGATAACTCATTGAGCTTTATGCAGATAGGGCAGGGGCTTGGCAGTTAGTTATCTGAGTATCAGTGTGGCCCGTTCTTAGAGGATCAAGAATGGAGTAGAGAAACAGGCGACAAGACACTTGAGAGCGTGTGAGTGGCCTTATTGTCACGTAAAAGACAAGGAAACTACGGCCAGCCTGCAGGATGCTCCGATTCTTCCATGTGACTCCTCCCGTGTCATTATGGTTTAATTATTTATCGCTTTATTTATCTTTTTTAATTTATTTAACCACATCAAGCTGGCTGAGCACTCTGTGGGACAATTGCTGGATTTAAAAGCAGCTGAAGACATTTAAGAGTCTCTTCCCTTTTCAGTAGTTTCACCAAACGCACCAATAATGGGTTTCCGGAAAGTCCCATATATACACATCACTGAACCAACCACCGGGAAGCAGCAAAGGATTGTGAGATAAACTCAACCTATCCTGACAAATAAGCAATGGGTTTATATGCAGCTGAAGCCACAGGGTCTAAAATAATTCACAAAGAAGTTTGGGAAAAGATGGAGGGACAGGAAGAGATAATCATGTCCCACTTCATCTCCACACACTCCAACAGGTGAAGTGCCCGCAGGCATTTCCAGGCACGGTGGATTATCTTCTCCCCGTTCCACCAGACACACCTCCCTTCTTCCATCACAGGGGGAGTAGAGAGGTACTTTCTTATGCAGCCGCCCTCCAATGGTGTAAATAGCCCCTACTGTAAATGACTGCTTGTTTATATCAGCCATTCCCTAAACCACACATCAGATTGCATCCTCTGCTTTTGAAATGAGCTAAATGAAAAAAAAGTTGATAATGATTTCATAAGTTTTGTTTCATTTTATGAATATAAACTGTTGTGTTGAAGCACCTTTCTTGTTCTCTGTGGTTTGTTTCCTCACTTGCACTTCATTTGACTGCGCCAAAACAAATGCGTTTATGTGGGACATCACGGCATGTTATGCTAATGCTAATTTAACACAGTGGTACACCTAATCCACATGATTAATCCTTTATATTCAAAGGGACAGCACAGAGTGCCAGTTCATACAGTTGATTGCAAATACTGCTTATAAACCCAGAATCCCACATAAATATTTCAAGTTTTCCTTATCAATTCACTTCCTAGTTTAACATAAAATGGACTCTCAGCAATGTCCCCCTGCCATCACTGGCGGCACTGGAATATATAGGTTTAGCAGTGTTAGCCTCCACCTGCTATTCCTGACCCACGAGGAATTTACACAGCCTGGCAGACGTGCCCCATCCTGCCACCCCCAAGCCAGCCAACAGAGACAGAGGTACACACACACACACACACAGGGCCCGCATGTAGATGCGTCTGTGCTGGTACCCAGCACAACAAAAACACATGCAGTTACAGCCAGAAAACACATGGGGAGCCACGTGCCAGGCCACTGTATTACAATGGAAATTACCCATTGCACTGAGGACACTGCGTTACACTGGCCCTTCCAGGCCACGCAGGGCCTCACCTGTCACACAGGCCATGCCTGTCCTGAAACACTTGGCCGCTGCCTTACAAAAGCATAAACCCACACACATCTTGCACCAATAACAACTGCACTCATTAAGAGACTTGCACGTATCAGGAAATCACATAAATCCATGAATGAATCTGGTAATACTGCAGGCAGACATGAGAACAGGCATGGTTAGGTTAGATCTCTGCATGGCCACCACAATATAAACGTGGCAATGAGTGTGTGTGTGTGTGCCAGCACCAGCCACCCTGCTCAGTTTACACACGGCTGCCCTGGGCCAGCCGCAGAGCTGGACTCCATTCCACCCGAAAACCACAAAGCACATGGGAAGCGCTCCCCTCCATTACTCACTACTTTGCTGGGTCCCAGACAAGCGGCCTAGGGAGACAGAACAAAACCCCCACAAGGACACAAGGATCTCTGCCAGAATCAGAATTTTTAATGACCACACGACCGAGGTTAGTAGAATTTGCTTTCGGTACAACATCGTAAGTAAGCTCAAATCAACAGTGTCCATAACATTAGCCAGAACTGCCCCGGGCGATTCTAGCCCATCCTAATTACAAGGACCACCAGCCTGAAACTTTACAGACACTAAACATTCAATCACTCTTTTTCAACAGTTCATGTTTCACGGATTTTGTTGAGAAGACATGTAACAGGTCTCAATCTTATGCAATGACAGCTGCCCATATAGGTTATAAAAAAAAAAAGACGTTAGCGTTACTTCCCCTTTTAAAATGCTGTTAGGAACAGCCCATGAAAACATGAGGATGGCACTGGTGAGGAAATGCCTCCATCTAGTGGACATTTTAAGAACCGTCAAGAGCAGATTAAATACAGCCTGGCGATGTATGGAGTCACAAACCTGCAATATTGTTTAACAGACTAACCACTTTAAAGGTGATCACTTTACTTACGACAAACAGTAGAGCCAGAAATGTTGCCCAAAACTCACGCACCAGTATCAAAGGCCCACAGTGAAGCACAAAAAAATAGTTTTCAGGGCTTCCTTTAATAATCCACATAGCATTATGTACAAAGCAAACCAACTAACAGCTTTAAAAAATACTAAAATGACATTTTACAGAATATAAAAAGACAGAGCCAGATGTTTTATTTAGAAGGTCTGGTTCAACAGTAGGATGGAGTACTAACATCATACAGAATTACTAGACCGGACATCACAATGGACACAACGTGTGGTGAACCTTGAATCAAGACCCTTAATCAAATCTGCCTTTTAAACAGAGGTCCAGATAGCAAAATAACCCAGTGTGGGAACCTTACTCTCGCACACTCGAAGACCCAAATAGGAACGTCGTGGTTCTGCGCTTGCAGATATCCTGCTAAGCCGAGCGAAAATGCTCACCGGGAACATCTAGGCTGCGAGGTAATACCTGTCCACGGAGCAGCCCAAAAGGACTGCCTTCAGTCTTCACAGGCAATCCCCCCGACACCTGTCCAGACGGTCACCTCATTCATTTGCCAGCGCAAGCTTAGTAATTTTGGTCGAGTGATAGCTACAGCACAACCCGGCCGTAGGAAATACAGTAAAGCACATGCCACCTGAGCTATATGCAAGGATGTGCGTTGCACATGTGATTATGCGCGTGCGTGAACAAGCAACAAGGGGGTGATACGGTTACGACGGGCAACGTTCCCAAGGCCCATATTTCAACTTAACTTCAGCGCAGAAGCATTTGCGATGATTAGGAAGCAAAAAAAAAGTGTGTGTATATATATATAGATACATATCCCAAAGTCATCAGGCAACCCTATGCTCCCTTCCTTATCTCCCCGAGGTACGATCCTGGGGGGCACTCAAAGCACCTCAGGGGGTCTTTAACCGAATTCTGACAGACATCACTTTGTCCAACCAGTGAATTAGCATCCAGAGAGGGAAAAATAAAATTAAGCAATGTGTTAATGCATGTAAAGATGCACAAAATACACAAAAAATAACACACAAATTACACAGGAAAGGTGTCAAAAGCATCAGACCACAAAGAATTTGTCAAAAAAAGTTTGTATGCAGTTTCAGTATATTTTTTTTCCTTTTTTTTTTTAATAAGTGAATTTGAACTAAGAAGCTGATGACTGGTTCTTAATTACACTCTACAGAACTGGCCCTGATACAGAAAGGTGCTTCAGGGCAATTATCTAGTTAAGCATTATTTGCGTCGATTTCTGGACAAGTGTCAAAACTTCGGAAGCTTTGAAACATTTAAAATTTGCCAAAGAAATATTTAATTGGACACTGTCTACTCCTTTATTTATTATTCGTTATATTCCCACACATGGAGTCCCAGAAAGGCCTAAGGGTGTACTAATACTGAATTTGCACCAAGACAGTAAGTCATTCAGCTGCCCCGCCAGCAGCTGAAGGGTTTAAAAATGACTTAAAAGCAAAATAAAAGCAAAAATTCAAGTACGGCAAATCACAAGGTATCCTAGTAAATATGCTGACCAATTTGGTATCAATTTGGGCAAATAGTCTCTCCTTAGTCTCCAATTACCCCAGTGAGGTGTTGTGGTTGAGAACGAGGGTGTGCTGTTTTTCCTCCCCTGAACTCAGGTGGGCAGAAGAGAAACCTGGAAACGCACGTTTGTTGGGGGGACTAGAATGATGAAAGTTGCCGAATCCCTGGTTTGCACCCTAGAGAAAGTCGCTCTCGGCAGGTGCTTCCAACCTGGAAGGTGCAGGGGCAAAGACAGTTGGTGCTCTAACACTTGCACTGCAGTCATCTTGGTTGGTTGCAGCCCTCATCTTCTCTGTGCTGCATGGTTTCCTTCCATTGTCCCAGACACGCAGACTCCCTCCCTCCTTGTTCTGATCCAATGACCCTAATAACACCATGACGCAAGGCAAGAAGGCTTCTAAATGCTGCTCCTTGTAAGATGTTGCAGATGCAATCGGGTGCAGGCATCACAGAAGGACGGGGGGAGAGAGGGGAACGGGTAGGACTTACTGGAACAAGAAGAAAAGTGTTTAGCTGAATGAAAACCAAATTTCTCAAGTAAAAAAAAACTATTGTAAAAATTAACAGTGTAGCAGAATTAGAATCTGAGATTCCAAAGTAACCAAACCATCCGTAACCCTCTGGGGTCTAGGGGTAGGGAACACACTTTCACTGACTGGGGAATGGTCACATTTCATTCAATATCATAAACTTAATATATAAATTATTTTGGAATTAAACTCATCTTAATCTTAGTGCACTTTGCAAATGTCAGATTTATGTGAAGTATGAAATTTGACAAAGTTTAGACATTGCAAAATGCAGTTTGGAACACTTGCAGAAACATTATAAAAAGTACATAGCAAGCAATGGCGGCAGTTTGTTTCGATCCCAGATATCTGATCACCAAAGTCTTGGCTACATGAAGATGACTAAACGGTGCAGTGCCAACATTCAGTTGGACAAATAAGAAATACCTAACATGTCACTATTTTCAGGCTCCTTTCATTGAATATGTAGCAACTTATGTGTATGCATGAGCCATTCACACCTGGCCACACCCCCCCCCCTTTTATGGCGCTGATGGGGAAGTATCTGAATCGTGTTTCACCATCGCGATGTTCATCTAATTATCATGTGAATGCAGCTTGAATACGCGGAAATGCAACTATTTAGAATGCAAATAGCGATCTTCAGGTGAGGGCAGTACTACACGCCCCCAATGCAGGTAAAACAAAGAAAGGTGAAATGGTTTACTTTTTGCCGATTTAACCTAATTTTTAAAACTTTAATACTTCTGACAACAGACGTTTTGAAAAGACAGATTACGGATTTAGTCAGCGTTTTTTTTCATGTTTCAACATAAAGATTTCAGTGAGATATAAACTGAAATAAATGGGAAAAAAAATACGCTGCATCGTCAACGATGCACTCAACCCCAGAGGGTTAACCCATGGAAGATTAAAGAACAGTAAAGCTGCATGATAAGTTCTGTGAGAAGGGTGGTCTTACATCCTCGTCATCAGAAACATGAGGCTGGGCAATGGCCATTTCCTCCTTGCTCTCTGCAATTTGCTTGCACTTCTGCAAGAGAACACAGACATGGCATTATACATTCCATCACAGTGACACTTGTTAACTATAACTAGCAACGGTTCCAAGAAACAGGTCTTGCCATTTCTAAAAACAACACTTGTATAATCCTTCAGAAGAGAGAATTTACCTCTGTGAGCTCCTTGATGCTGATGCTGTTAGCCGTCTGTGTCACCTTCCTCTTTGCCTCCTCAATATTAGCGGTGTTGGGCACGGGCACAGGCGGGGGCTTGTTTGTTATAGTTGGCAGAGCGGGCATGTTCGCCAGGGCGCCCATGTTGGTCAAAGCAGCTGTCATAGTGGCAGCCGTCATGGTGGCCATTGCCGCATTCATGCTGATGTTGGGCATGCCCATAGGCAGACTCATGGGAAGGTTCATAGGCAGAGGCAAGGGCAAATTCAGGGGTGAAGGAGCAGGGGTTGGCAGAGGCAACTGCAGGATAGCCTTGGGTCTCAGGCTCTCTGGGATAGGCATCCCTGCCTTGGCACACATGGCAGCTGCATTTGCCTTGGCAATCTCCAGCAACTGGTCCTTGTCTGCAAGAGACAGGGCAGGACATTAATTTTCATGAGATCAGTTTCACAAAAAAAAAAAATTATGATCACAAAAACAAGACTGAATCAACACAAACCTCAACATCAAAGAAATTAATATTCAGCTACTGGAAAAAAATCTTTATGACCAACAAATGTAGTCTTACCGAGCTCTGTGAGCCGTGGTGGGGTTTTGCTGGAGCTGCGCCTAGAACGGGAGGCGGACCTCTTCTTGCGGAGGATGAGAATGGGGGAGTGACTTGGCTCACGCTTCCAACGGTCCCGTCGATCAAAAGAACGACTGCGGAAACTTCTTCTCCGTCTAGAGAGTGATCGCGACCTCCTCGACCTTGAACGCCGAGTCCTAGTTGCAGACCGGGACCTTGTCCGTCTCTTCCTAGTGGGGGAACGGGTTTTTGAACGCTTCGATTTTTCTGCAGATTTGGATTTCCTCCTTCGCGTGGCAGACCGAGATTTTGAGCGCTTTGTTCTCCGAGGTGAGCGAGACTTCGAACGGTTCTTTCTCACGGGAGATCTGGTTTTTGAACGCCTTCTTTTTGTAGACCGAGACCTTGAACCCTTCACTCTTGCTGTAGATTTTGATCTTGATTTTCTCCTCCTGGTTGATCTGGATCTTGAGCGCCGCCTCCTTGTGGGAGATCGAGATTTAGACTTCCTTTTTCTACTGTGCGATGGAGATCTGGATTTCCTCTTCCGCACTGGAGATCTGGATTTTGACTTCTTCCTTCGAGTATTAGAAAGCTTTCTAACAGAAGATGAGCTGGATCTTGAATGCTTTCGACGAGTGGGAGATCGTGACTTTGTTTTCTTTCTTCTCGAGGAAGATCTAGACTTTGAGAGTGTCTTTCTGGAGGGGGATTTCGAGGACCGCAGTTTAGGTAGTTTTTCCTTTGGACCTTCAGATGGAGATTTGATTTCAGATGGCTTCTCTTCACTTGCACGTTCAACTGACTGTGATCTTGAACGATCTAGCTGAATTTTAATTTCTGGTATGTACTCTGTTGGGGTCCCTGGTGCAGAACTTCTGTGGTCATTGGGAGCTTGTGTGTCAACTGCAGGTCTCTCAACTTCAGCAGCTAAAGAATCTGGCTCTTCAGCCACAGAGCTGTCTGGTAACTCAGGGAAAGGTTCTGATGGATTGTCAGAATGTGGTGAGACAGACCTTGATCTACTGGTAATGAGCTGATTTCTATCCTCAACGGCACATGGCCATTCAGTGGTGTGGAAATCATTTTTTTCAGAGACTGGTGACTCAATTTCAGTGTGCAGAGGCTTAAGATCAGATAAACCCTGCTCATTTGATGAGGTTTCAGGAAGTACACACTTTTCAGTGAGACCCACTGGTAAACAATCATGTGGTTGAATTTCAATTGTAATTCTAGCCTCAGAAGATGGGCTGAAAACAGATTCTGTGGAAACAGGTGGTTCCTTACAGATACTCAAGAAAGGTACGGGCTTCCAGAAGCCTGCAGTCACACTTGCCTCCGTATCAACACTACTCTCCACTGACACATTAGAGGGCTTTTCCTCAGATACAGAAAAGGTTGAGGCGATTTCCTCTTCCACAAACTGTTTCACCGTACTCACAGTTGCAGAACTTATTTCTGTGAAAAGGCTTGGTTCCTCATTGCTGACATGAAAATCATCTTCCACCTGAATTTCCTGTGTTGGGAGATCAACATTTTCTAGGGTTGGGGATGTTGCTTTAGGGCCTTGTGGTTCCTCAGCTGAAGACTGACTGGCTTCAGATGACTGCTGCTCCCTGGAAACAGATCCAGATTTCGATTTGGGCTTACTGGGAGAAGCAGATTTTGAGTGTTTACTTCTCTCAGGTGATTTAGATAGTTTTCGGTCACCTTTGGGAGATTTAGATTTTGACCGATGGCGTCTGCTTGGAGACTTCGACCTGGAACGTCTATTGCGCTGAACTGATCTTGACTTCGACCTGTTTCTCCTCAGAGATCGAGATTTTGACCGTCGCTTCCTCGATCGAGACCTAGAACGCCTAGATCGCCGCGGTGACCGAGTTTTAGATCGTCGTCTTCTCAGGGATCTTGATCTGTTCCGCTTTAAAGATCTTGACCTTGATCGTCTGTATCTTCTTAGGAGAGACCTTGATCTTGATCGCCTGAGGATAACAATGGATCTGGAGCGAGTCCTTCTGGCCCGCCTATAGGACCTAGACAGTGACCTTCTGGAACGGGACACAGATTTCTTGTAATGGGACCGAGACCGGGACCTTGAACGTCTGCCCCTCCTTGCAGAGCGTGACCTACGACGAGAACGAGATCTCTTAGATCTGGATCGCGACTGTCTGTACTTAAAACGAGATCGTGACCGAGACCGACGCACCCGCACAACCGAACGGGATCGGGTACGTTTGCGTCGCGGAGACCTTGACTTTGACCGCCTACGCGTGCGAGAGCTGGATCTTTGAATCCTCTTGGGAGAGTAGGATCTAGATTTGCGCCTTGACCTCTGGATGGATCGAGATCTAGATTTACGTCTCCTTGAATGAGACCTGGAGCGCCTCCGAGGACTGTTCCTCCTCCGTGAGGTAGATCTAGTCCTCCTTCTGGATGATGAACGATCTTTTCGAGTACTAGGTTTACCAGAAGCTCGTTTTGGGCTTCGAGACTGGCTAAGACTTTTTTTGGATAGGGTTTTTTGTGATGTTTCTTTTTTTGCCTTTGAGGCTGATCTTGACCGCGATCTAGAGCTGCTTCCATGTCTCTTTTCATGCTTGTCGCCTGGTTCCACATCTTTGTCCTTTGAGATAGACTCTCCTTTAACAGGCTCTTCATCTGGTGTACCCTGAAGTTTAGGAATTATATCAGGCAAATCCTGAGCTTTGCAAAAACTTACTTGATCCCCAGTATCCCCCAAACTGACATTCTCTGCAGCCCCCAAGGAAGAATCTTCAACAGGCGGTTTATGAATATCTGCAAAATTATGTTTTGGGGTCACTCCCTTGGTTTTAACATTCTCAGCCTCAAAACTAGTGCTCCCATTATCTTCACTAAAGGACAGCTGAGAAGCCCTCTCATGAGGCTTGTCTGAGCAGGGAATCTCTAATACATTTCCCCCACCACTGTCCAAGAATTGGGAAGACTCCATCACCCCATGCACTTCCAAGGATTTAGCAGAAAGCATCATGGGTATCTCTTTGACTTCCGAGCCATCCGGGGCTGTCATGGGTTCATGCTTCTCCTCAGACTTGTCTAAGGTTCTCTTTGGGGATGCTCTCCCTTCTGGCTTGTCCAACATTCTCACTGTAGAGTCCTTCACTTCAGGCTTGCTGACCAAGGCTTTCATGGGAGTCTCAACCTTGCCTGAGTACTTCAAAGGATGGGGTTGCTCCTCACGTTCTTTAATGTCCAAGGGTACTGTGGAAGGTAAGGAAGGCCTGGACTCTAATTCAGAGTCAGACCCAGAAACAGAAGTGCTCTCTGATCTTGAATGGGAAGGAGACTTTTTCTCTCCTTTTCTCTTTTTCTTCTTTTTCTTCTTAGAATGCTTTTGTTTCTTAGTTTTGCCATCCTCTTTTTCCACATACAGATCTATGCAATGAACAGCAATGAAACATTTAAAATGGCACAAAATTTTCAAAAATTTACACTACAATGTAAGTTACCTTTCTCATCTCACAAAACCTTGTGAAACTCACTGACAGTCCATCTATCAAGACCACAAGTTAAAAACACTGACATATTTCCATATTTGGAAAACACACTACATTAGATGTTTACCCCCATGTAACAGACAATGAACATACCAAAGTGGGTGTAATAAAAATTCACTGCTACATTCCTTTGAACAAAATGCTGGCTACCTGTGATCAGTCCTCCAGCTGAATCTTGAACATCATTACGACAAAATCTGCTTCCATCCTCTTCAGTAAGGGAATGGTTCTTCAAACTTTTCAAAAACAAATAGAATAATCTTAATTCAAATAGGTTGTCATTAGTTAATCAAAATAATTGTATTAGAGTCAAAATGGTACTTTTGCCGCCAAAACCTTTTTTGCATTGCAGTTCTTGTACTTCAGAAGTTCAGCACTTTTTTAACACTTGAATCATTCCACATGTACGCATGTTTTGAATATTGAAATGTTTCCATACACTTTAAAGACCGCTAAGAAAACTTACCTCGCCTGATTTTGTGCCTCTCGATCAGAGTCAACCCCCGATTCAGAGCTGCTCTCTTTCCCTTCCTTGCGTTTCTTCTTTTTCTTTTTGTGCCTTTTATGCTTCTTGCTTTTCTTACGGGATGTCTCGCTACCCTCCTTGATTGGAATCATTTCCGCAGGGTTTGCTGAGCCTCCCTCTTCTGGACAAGACATCACACTATTTGTTTTGCCATTCCCCTCAAGTAGTAGATATTATTCATTGATGCATACATTTAGGAAAGCAAACTATAAAACATACACAGGCAGGCAGAAACACGGTGGCATTCACATTTCAATACATATAAGAACTTTACCAAAAAAAGTCTTCCCAATATTTTGTCAGCTCAAGAAAACGTTTCTCCAAGTAGTCAGCAGCAGACTATCAAACACCAAATTTTCCCAGCACAGGAGACTAATTAAATGATAAAATACAATGCATAGCGGACGCAATTTTTCAGTTTCTACCACAACCAGACCATTATAAAAAGCCACAAACCTGGATATGTTTTTCCAGCAGATTCCATTGTCACAGCAGTGTGGTGGTGCATCGGTGCCTCCCCCTGGCTGTCCATGGTAACAGCAGCTTCTTTCATGGGCCCTAAGTTTTCCAAAGAGCGAGATACTCCGCCGTTTTGGTGTCTGTCACTCATCACTCTGCAAGAAAGCTAAGCAGTTAACTAACAGACAATTACCATGCAGCACCCATAATGCCAAATCAAGGAAGATAATCAGTGACTGACAGATACATGTGGTACTGGCAACTGTCCACAGAGACACAACAGCAAATAATGTATACACGACTATACTTGGTAAGAAAAGTTTTTTTACGAAAATTATTCAAGATATCTTCATACATGATCACCTGGGAAAGATCATAAAATTGATTCTTAAGTCAAAGCATATAAGGAAGCAGAAGAAAATAATGCAAGATGCAGTGTATTCATAACCCCCCCCAGTCACCAGATGTGAAACCCACAGACCACATTATCTGATAGGTTAGTTTCTGGCACCAAACAAACCAGAAGAATTCTTTGCAGAACACTGACACCAAACTTCCATTATCGAGCCTGTACACACCAGCTCAAGGGCCCAGTCAGTTACCACAAAAAACAAATGTATCTTAGGGCAGTTACAGAATAACAGTATTACACGATTTAATTTGCAGTAGTAACCAGAGCTGGGTTTTAAACGGGGACACGTACAAAATGAAGAGATTAACTTTTCCTAACCAACACGTGGACACTGAACTAATATGCAGAACATCACATAATGGATATAAAACGCGAGAAAAACGCCCATATTGCACTGCACTCATTAAACCACATAAGCCTGAAAAATGCAAATGGAAAAACACAATCCTTACATAAACGACACTAAGCAACATCAACTACCTAAATAGACCCTGAACCATTTATAACACCGGTGACGCCGAAACCTACACCAGTCCGTGATTTAATGCCTGTAACACCTCCACCGACTGCTAACTTATACCCGCTTATTAAACAACAAGAATAATTAAATCAAAGAATATGGCCAAATCGCGTTCAAGGAATTTAAATGGACCGGATACACAGCTACCGACGGCGGCCTATTCAGCACCCCTTACCCCCCAAACTGAAGCAGCCGGTCGGCCTCCGGCAGCTACGCCATAGTGAGGAAGGATCGGCGTCAAACGATGACACCATTAACCCAGCGCATGTGAGAGCTGATAAACAGGCGTAACCTTAACAGTGTGGCCCAGAGAAGGACAGAGGAGACACAGGCGCTCGACTTTGACCCCTCATCCCGCCACCCAGCGACCATTTCGGCGAAGCGGGAAAACCCGCCTCCCCCCGCCGTGCGGCTACACTACGGCGGGCCGCACTGCCATCCATTTTACACAGCCTATCGTGAGGAGGAGGCCTAAAACGCCGCTGAGTAAATCAAATGTCGACAAACTTCACTTAAAAACACTGCAACTCGAGACATTTAATCTGTAACACAGGCCTTTTCCGCGCGTTGCGCCGAAAATGACGCTTTAACGGGCACGCGCCGCGTAACCGCGACACCCACGTTAGCGGCCTCTGCTAAACACTCCAGATGGCGGCCGACTGTAAGCGCCGCATGCTACCGATGTGGGCTAAACGAAAGCGGCAGGGACTGTCTCATTCTCACCAGCTAAAGAAATAACCCAGTTGTGAGTTAACCATGCTCACGCCGCAAAATAACTAATGGCCAGCTAGCTAACGTTAGCTAAAACTAAGAGCGTTTAACCCGGACCCACACAGACGCGGCAAATGCTGGGTAAAGCGGAAAATTACCAGAATCGGAATTCCTTACCTAGTTAAACGTTTTTGGAGCAAATTCGGTGCGAAAGCTCATCTATAACTCGCTGCCCCTGTTGACCCATGTAGCTCACCATGGCGGGGAAATAACATACAAAGAGGCTGCTAACTGCGACGCGGCGTACAAACACAAAAGGCACGCCGTCCATCCGTCGCGACGGCCCTGGCCCGTATTTATCGTCCCAGCCGGCACTCGTCGCCCGCGCGGTCCTGCCGCGCACCTTGCAAGAACTACCCCGAACCCATATTTACCCAGTGCGCTGACCTTCGCCTTCGGACTCCTTCGTTGCATTCATCACGAACTCCCGAATAAGCCGTTCGCTGCCGGTCGCCATGACACTGACTAGCAGCCGGGTCCTCCGCTCTCCCAGCATGCTATGCGCGGCCGTCCGCCCCACCCGCTAGGCCACCGTGTGACGCTAGAGGGCACTCGTCTGGAGTCGCCCAACTCTAACGGAGTAGCTGTCCAAAATGGCGGCTGGTTTTTGTAGGAGCTGTAATAAATGGCTGTGTGTTTTACTACAATCTGCGTTCCTGTGTAGTGCAGGTCCTGGCATAAAAACGACGATTGTTTGTTATTTTAGGCTATTTATTTGGGGGAGTGAGAATACTTCCAGTTCAAAAGCATTTAGTCGTACGGTTGCTTAACGCCGATACACTGGGCAGCAGGGGACGCCCACTGTCCGTATTACTATTACGGCAGGCCACGAACATAAATTATTGCATCCATCAACGATAACGTTGGCAACGTGATTTTTATTCTGTCCCGTCCATCCATCTCTGATATGATTTGAAAAGGGGGTAAAGTATTATATAATTACTGGGGTGTATTTTAGTTGAAAAAAATGTTATTTCACTTCACTCATATATTTACTGTCGACCCCATTCATTCTGCACTCAGACCGAGTACATTAATCCTCCCTTAACATCAGTTATTATTAAAGTTTTACACGCACTGTTTGGCTAACTTTGGTTAAACTAACTATGACAAACTTACTCTTAATGGACAATTAATAACACAAAGCAAGCATAATTAACAGATGCCTGTACTGATATTGGTTTAATTCATATTACAAAAACTATGTCTGTTTTGGGTTTGGATTCAGGGAAATAAAAAAAAGAATATAATTTGTCTATGTTTTTTCTAGCACTTACTGTGTTTTTCAGTGTTTTGTGCAAGCATGAATTAGGCTGGTGCTTTTGATATCCATTAATTAAGACTGTGGCTTGTTGCTGTCTGTGATGTTATGAAAAACACTTAACATAAATGCATTTGTGATCACAGAAGTACTTTAATTGGCATATAACATGATTTGACATTTTATGAAGAGACTGTTGAGGGAGAGGCTATCCGTCACTCATGCTGCAGCAGGATAGGAGCAGATGAAGGCTCTTTTGGAGCTACAGTTCGCTGTGCTCCACCATCTCTCACCTGTCCAAAAGGAAACATAAGCTGAACTTCAATGGTACACAGAAATATAGCCATTCTCACCCCTTCACAGTCGCATATTGAAAAAATCTGGGGTATAGGCTCCCGTATGTCCTCCACAACTTTCAGTTTTACTTCTCAAGGCTAAAATCCTCTACTATAAATGATTACACATTTCTGACAGTTTGTATGGGCAGTGAGTATACCGGGGAAATGAGCTTCCTATTGCCAAAAAAGAGCAGTGTTTTTCCAGGTTTCCCTATTGGTATGCTGCCCCACTCTCAGAAGCATGTAATGTTCCAGCCCTTCAGCAAATCTCACCTTCCAGGCCCTTTCAGATGTTCTTACAGGTAGCGATGGAGAAGCTATTTTATATATGTGTGTGTGTGTGTGTGTGTGTTTATGTGCTCTTAGGTCAGCAACCGTTTGATCAAACTGCTTTCATTATCTGATTGCTCTCCTGCTCTTTAAAGCAATTACAAATCTTCAAAGCTGACAAAGCTGAACTCTGGCCGACGATAACCAGCAACTTGACAGCGTATTGTACTAAATTATTTATTTTATGGCATTGATTCAACGTCTATATTTTATTTACCACAGCTGTAAAATTCTTGATACAGCTTAACTGTTCAAAGCAGGACACTTTACTGGGTCACTCAATAGTTATGACATGTTTTATTTATGTAATCTGATATTCCCTCATCGGTACCGAGTGGGTATAAAAATGATAGAAATCTCACCGATTTTGAACATCTCTAGGCACTGCTTCTGGTCCTTCTCTGCTTTGGGCTGACCTGGCATCCAGTCACTGTATGTCCAGGAAGAGCCATCTGTCCATTGTTGAGAGTCAGCCTGAAGTAAACACACACACGCAAACTCTCCATTATGGCAAGTAATGCATTAATTTCTGAAATCATTTGGTTATTCAGATAATTAATGCCATTGTGAAATGAAGGATTGTAGTTTTTAGTATGACAAAAGAATATAAGAATGATGATGATAATCCTAACAGGAAAGTACATATTTCTCAGTCATAAATGTGCAAGGAACGTTAAACGAAAAGCTAGCTATTAAAGAAATACAGCAAGTTATTTAATGGATTGTATCAGAGATCCTTGCTTTTACATTTAGTTTTAGTTATTTTTGCCAGTGTTGTATTGTGCAGCCACTAGACAGACGTTCGTGTTTAAGTGGTTGTGTGATCTTTGTTAACATGTATTATGGCACTGATAGCAATAATGCAGAAGAGGAGTTTGTTCTGGGGTGGGGGTGCACCTGAACGACTCCTCCCAGCCAGGTGAGGGTGGGACCCTTGTTGGCCTCTGTCACCATGGAGGCGAGCCGGGAATGCAGCTGGGGACTCGTCACGGAGGCCAGGTGGCCAGTCGAGGATACGGACTGGCATATGGCCTGGGAGTATGAACATTCAGCTATCATACGTCATTATGAACCAGTTTAATTATTTATTATATTCATGTAATTATGGAAATGGAAGCAGTAGAATTGAATGCTTCTGCTGTGGTCAGTCTGCTTCTATCACACAATCTCTGGCACACAGTGGAAATGGAAATATGATTTTTTTTGGTTTGGTTTGATTTTTCTTCAGCCTGACTACGTGCATGATGGTACATAAACCGCTCTTAGATATACGTGACCACATGATGCCACGAGACACTATCACCATGGATACGGAGTAGCGTTCAGGGCGAATGCTTCACCTCCGCCTCGCTGAATGTCTGGGGACTGGAGAAGAAGAGGTAACACTTGCCGCTGATGACCTCACCATTGCAGGCAGGTTCTGATGCTGCAGCCTGTGGTTGCTGCCTAGACTTGTCTGGTGAATACAGAGTCCATATTGGGGCTCAGATTAAACATGGTTCCATGTATGTATTTCAGTATGTGAGTCATAGACTCCTCCAGTGGCAGGTGTGTACATTTGCACATACACTGTTGTCATTGGTCTGTCACTTGTGCCTGATCATGCATGTTTACACTGATTTAAAGTCCCTCACCATTTAGCCAGTAGCCTCTCTGCATCTCCCCAGCCAGATCTTGTGTTTCACCGGTCATTGGGTGCACCAAGATGGCCTGTGAGATCTGGGTACCTTGCCTGAACTTGTCCAACGAGGGAGGGACATACACTGGAAAAGTCAGAGTACCCCTATTTAATGTGGGCAGCCAGTGAACTTGGAAGAGGACAGTCGGTACTGCAGTGCTGAATATTGAGAAGAGAAATTGTGTCCCTGGTCAGCCATTTAACGCCCTACAGAAGTGTTTCTCAACCCAGTCCTTGGGTAACCCCAGACAGTCCACGTTTTTGCTTCCTCTCAGTGCCCAGCGCACCTGTACCAGGTATTCGGAGTTCCTGATTGGTGGGGGTGGGGAGCAAAAAGGTGGACAGTCCGGGGTTCCCTGAGGACTGGGTTGGGAAACACTGCCTTTCCAGATATAGGAAGTCTTGGGGTGCTTGCTTAATTCTGGAAAAATGTTCCGAATTTATTGATTTCATAACCAAGGTCCATTGGCAAGCGATGTTTAACGTATCTTTTGCAGATTTTCTTTTTATCGAGTATCATAATTGTTTTGACTGACTCATTCAGGTTCTGATCTTGCCATTTTGCTGTCAGATGCAATTGTTGTTATTGTCTGCCAAAGGGACACTAAACACAAATGTCTGGTGTTTTATATTATTGCAAAGGCGTTACAAATTAAAAAGCTCCCCAATGAGACTGCCTGTCAATGAACATGTTAATTCAGAACAGCTCTTTTAGAACTATAATCTGGGTTTCAATTTATTATTACTTGAAATTAATGTGTTACTTAAAGCTACTGGTTGTTTCTAATGTAATATCCATCCATCCATCATCACGACCGCTTATTCCCCGCTGGGGTTGCGGGGGGCCTGGAGCCTATCCCAGGAACAATCGGTGCAGGAGGAAACCAACCCTGGGTTGGTGCCAATACTCGCATAACTACAGGGCCAATTTCGACATGCCAATCAGCCTACCCTGCATGCATTTGGACTGGAAGACACTGGAGCCCCAGGTGAAAATGGGGAGAGCATACAAACTCCACACAGAAAGGACCCAGAATCAAACTCAGGACCTTCTTTCTGTGATATATTTTTTGTAAAAAAAAAATTTAATCATTTTTATTATAAAAACTAGTATATTTGTAATCTTTTTACTGAATTAAGCAAATGACCCAAGACTTTCTGTGAGCACTATAACACCAATAGATTAATTTACATGAGACTGCCTTCAGAATGCCTGCCATTCTATGCAGCAGCCGCTTGGCTTCTTACCATATCCATACGTTCTCTTCATCTCTCCAGTGGGATTTATGACTAAGCCTGTATTTAGGTCCACCAGGGTGGCTTGGGAATTCTGGGTGCCTTGTCTGAATTGGTCCGTGGTGGGAGGGACATAGACTGCAGAGAGGGTGACATCATTAACGTAAACACTGAGGAATCGTGCCAGTGCACGTTCGTACACAGATGGTTTCTGAGATGGTGTTTGGATATGGAATTGATGCCCAGGTGTGCATACACATTCCCATGTCTATGCAGAGGTATTAGAAACGGGCAGACATTCAGGGAAATGCAATTCCAGCCTGTGTTTACATACAGTCCCTGATTCTCCTCTGCATCTGGCTGATGTGGTCCTGGACCAGCCCGGTCCGGAGGTCGACCAGGTGACGCCGGGAGGGCTGGGTTCCCTGTCTGCGTTCCTCCACTGGTACAGCTTTCTGAGACCGGATTGGGCCAAGCGACATGGCATGGAGGCCTGCACAAATAAGCCAACACATGGGAAAAGACACAGGAGTGAGAGGCTTACACAAAGGGGAGATCTTATGACAAACTGGACTGCTTACACATAAAATCACTCACTATATAGACAGTATAAAATACCCTGTACAATATAATACACATATGACCTATAGTTGCCCAATTATCATGGTTAAATATCTCAGTGCCATCAGAAGTGATGGGACTGAAAAATCTTAATTGGAATTTAACTTTAAGCACTAAAATGAATAAGTAATGGAAAAGGGACCCACACTAATATATATGAGATATTAGGATTTTATTTCTAGTAAAGTATTCAGCTCTGTCCTGAAAGGCCAATTAAAGTGAGCAAGGGTCTTTAAATGACAATAAGTACTGGGATGATCAGTGTCACAGATGTTCTCTGTCATCAGGAGAAACATCTGCCTTTCCTTTACTATTTTAACAGTATATCGTATTTACTGTTTAATAAAATCCTGTTTACCAAAGACCTCTCCTTTAAAGAGAGACAAGTTTCTGTGAAGCTGGGGGGAAAAAATCAATGAGAAGCGTAGATTAAGATTGAAGGAAAATGAACGATTTGGAGAGTTTCCAAAAAAGAGAAAACTGCTCATATGCTTAGAAATACTCCCAGAATGAGCTCAGCATCTAGCAGTGATTACAGCGAAATGATCAGGGCCGTTCAGAATCAGCCTAAAACAATCGGCAGGTTCTCCACGGCTCAGTAGATGGGGTGCCCAAAAATCACAGAAAGCTAAGATAGGGTCGCAAAATTGCACAGTCGGAAAAAACTGGATGACGCTGTTATAGATTATGATTTCCTCAGTGGTGGGAAGAGGCTATGGGGAACAGAGGTTTATAGACTGTCTATAAATATATAAGCTGTATATGACAGGATAAGGGTCAGGGACAGGAAAGAGACCAGCGTCTGTCCTAATCCAGGGAACATGGTGGTGGACACCTCAAGTCCCTGCCTGTGGCTGCCAGACACAGGAAAGGGAGTTTTAGTATGAACAACAGGAGAGGAAAAAAGATGTACTGTAGATGATACAGTTTATCTTGTTTGGTTACTTATGGTTAAGGTTAGGGCTGAGTAGGGGTTAAGGTCGTCAAGTTAGGATTAGAGTTTTCCACATAGAAATGAATGGAGAGTCCCCACAAAGATATAATTACAAACCTGTGTGTGTATACATATACACACACACACACACACACACACACAAAAGTGATAATTTCCCAGCAATCACAAACGGCAAATCAGTATCAGCCCGGTCTGCTAATTCACGTGCAATTTCACATACTTCCCATTTGTCAGAGGCCGAGCTGATTGCAGAGGGAAGTTGAGCTGAAGTGAAGATGACCGCAGCAAAGGATTTACTAAAAAGTTAACCGTCCTGAAAGTTCACATCCCAGGAGATGAAGTGTCACAGACTTAGTCCAGCTTTTCTTAAGAAGCACTTTATCACCAGCTAATGATCGTCCCAACCTGGCATTTAATTTATGCCACCATGTCCCTTTAGTTATGGCTACATATAAAGAGCATCAGCAAAGGCTATGCTGCATTAATAACATATCTGCCCACAATGACATATTTAAACAAAAGGAACAGTCCATTTATAAGCTTTATTATAACCATCACCTCTTAAAATGCCCCTTACAGGGGATGTAAACTCTTACCAGATATGGCCAGAAGCAACACTGCCATCTTCTCCATCCTAAAGTACAGAGAGGAAGTGCATTAATCTCCTAGCTTCTTAATTTGAGGATGAACTGATTGTTGGCTGGTTCGAAGAGTCTGTACTAATTCTTTCTCTTGGGCAGAGATATTAGTGGGCTGAACACACCTGTCTGAAGGTACAGAACTGCCGGCTGCAGGTAACTTATTAACACAACATACTGTACTGGTATTAACTGATAAACAGGTTTAAAAGTTCTGATTGGTCATTAATGATGGGGGCGGAGCCTCGTGGCATTATCAGATTTTCCCTGATGAAACGCACCTGTCTGTATCTATACTGCAATTTTGTTATATTCACTGAACAAAGTCTTTGATAAGAATATCACATTTTCCTTGTACCTCAGACTGACTTTTACGGTCTGTTAGATACATAAATGCATATTTTTTTTACTGATAGCATCAGCACTCTGCCCCTAGAATAATCATTAGCATGAGTTTGAAGTACTTGGCAATAAGTTTTGTGATTAAAATCTCCATGGGCCAAGAGTGACCTATTTCTGGTTGGACAGAAGCACAGTGAGTTCTACCGTGCTTTACAGCAAGTACCCAAGGCACAGCAGCCCACAACAGCAGTAATACAAGCAATTTCAGCCATGGTCGCTCATATTTCTCTGTAGCGGGCAGGTTAGAGTGGTTCATACTGATACTTTATCTCAGTCACATCGATGTCATTGGCAGTGTCACACAGGGGCCTTTTCCAGCCGGTCTCCAAACTCTCCTCATGTGGTTTCCCCCTTCGATCTAAAACATTTCCACCAGGTTTTAAGTAACCCAGCATTTCTTATAAGTCGAATTGAATTTAGTGATTAATTGTCATTGTTCACACACCACAGCAAAATGTGTTCGCTGCATTTAACCCATATGTGACATAGCAGGGGGCAGTTAATTCAGCACCTGGGCAGCAGTACCTTGCTCAGAGTACTTCAGGAGTGCCTTACCAGTCAGGGATTCGAACCTATAATCTTTCAATTACAAGTGTGCGTCCCTAACCATTGAGCCAGTATTGCCCACGTAAATTACAATTCACCAAACCACCTTATTGTTAAAATAAAATTTGCGAGCATCCACGGTCACGATAAAGGATTACTATACCTTTATCAAACATCTCAACTGGGATTTTTGGATAAAAAAACAGCTGCTCGTATGAAAGAAACGATTTGTCAGGCAGCCAAAAGGATTTATTTATCAAGACTTTGCACCATTTATTTATTAGATAAAATAAACACAAGACATGTACAGTAGCAGAAGTTGTGACACCGATGTATGAAAAGACAAGAAAAGATACAAACGCCCCATCCTTCGCTTGCAGCCGTTAGCCAGGAATATAAGGTGTTCATAACCTCTGTCTGCAGTGCAGTGATAAACATAGCCTTAACCATACAGCCTGGCCCACACTGGCTGTATGTCCAAGAAGAACACCGAGACCCTGAGGCAGAAGCGTATTATCCAGCTTCTAAACATTTTTTTGCTTTTTTAGCAAGTACTTTTGTCCAACACGATGTACATGTTTTGTGAAAGCTGGGTCAGGTTAAGGGCCAGGCTGAAGAGCCCTGCGGTGACAGGATTGTGTGACATCACTCAACCTTCTGGGACCTTCTGATCATAGACACAGTGTCCCACCCCCCTATATGAGTATATGTCCATTTGCAGGTGCTCAGAAATAGAGTGGGCTATTGTATAAATGTACTAGCTAGAGCTCCTGCTCTCTCCTGTCAATCATTAGCCCACGATCACAGCACGAGTCACACTTTGAGCCGAGGTGTTCATACCTGTGATAAATGGCGAAGCCCTTAATGAACCGGGGGCTGGTGTGGTGTCCAATTAACACGATTACAATCCCAGAAGATATAGGACTTACAGGACCCCATGGATTATAGAATCTTCAATAACCATCAATTCCGATTCAGAGCTGGAATAACACAGAAAACAGACAGAAAAAAAACACTGTTAAGCTCCTCGGTCTATGACTGCCTTTGGTACAGTTCTCAGTTCTCATTGATAAGTTGCCAGGGCCTGAAGAAACTCTAGTTTAAAGCTATTTTATCTTCCATGCTAAGTATTATTTATTGTTTTATAAATATTTATTTTCTTAGCTGATATTGTCATCCCAAGCAGTATGCGCCTTCCTTTTTTTTTCTCCAAAAATCTGGGGTCAGGCTCCCTGGAGTACAAATGACCCATTGGTTTGAACCAGCAGCCTTCTGATATCCAGGGTAGCATCCTTAACCAGATGCAATAAGGAGATGACTCTGATGGGACTTGAACCCACAATCCCCAGCTTCAGAGGCTGCTGCCTTATCCATTAGGCCACTGAATCTTACATGTGGTCAAATTACATTTATGCTTATAAGTGATCTAATTTACCTAGTTGTGGGTTCCGTAATTGAAAAGTAAGTGGATATTTATTATTAAAATGTATACAGCCTTGATAATGCAAGAATTATCTAGAGTTAGACTTCCCACATATCAGCCCTGCAACAGGCTGCTGAGTGAGATCAATACCCCACTATATACTGTTTCCAATCAGGCTTTTTTAATGAAACTTTAATTGAGTCATCAGTTTGCTACTGATTTATCACAAAGTCACACACAAGCAGCAGTGGTTAGGACCATGTTAAAGTAATGATTAAACAAACAGCCCCGAAACGCACCAGGCAAAGAATCACCCTACAAACCGACACATACCCACAAAAAAAAAAAAAAAAACGGATAAACAGGGGAATTTTACAGGACAAACACGTCTATTGCAAAGGAAGATATTTTCACCACTATAATTTAGGAAGCAGATCCCAGAGTTAGGCTGCATGTGGACAGAAGCCGATTGTGTAAAAATAAAAAGGAAAAGAAATTGTTAGTAGAAAAAGCTGATTGCTCCTGTTTCTGTCCAAAATACCAATTTCGAGTGATTTATTACAATGTCAGTCTTTTATGCCGTTTATTTATTTTCTACCCATGTATCGTAGGCAAAGATGCTTTTCCATACAAAGATAAGTAGACGAGTAAAAGGAATAGAAAAATATGTTTTGAATGAATCTTGCGCAAAGCAATGACGTGACAGAATGTATATTTTCTTGATAATTTTCAGTTTGCTGAAACATTGGTACGAATGATCTTAGACAACTTTATGGATGCTGGAAATTACTTGTAAACAGTGTGTCTGAGCGCAACAGGTGCAGGTATAATAGGGACTCAATATAGTACCACCAACAACATATACTATACAACAAGCCACGTAAATCAAAGATAAACACTTCATATGCAGGAAATACACTTTACGATGTTACTTATGAATTTGTCAGGCACCCCCCCCACACACACACACACAAAAGCTGCTTACTTTTTAATGCACATTGTTAAAGGAAAGTGATTAGTTATCATTGTTGACACGCCACAGCACACCGTGCGCGACAACTAAATGTGTTCTCTGCATTTCACCCATATGTGGCATTGTGACATAGCAGGGGGCAGCTAACTCAGCACCCAGGAAGCAGTGCTTGGGGGCTGTAGCTTGCTCAGGGTACCTCAATGGTACTTCGCTGGTCGGGAATTCGACCATCAATCTTCTGATTTGAGTGTGTGTCCTTAACCATCACATTCTGCACTCGATCTATATGTATTTGACTATACCGTGGTTTTCCTTATCCCCATTCCAAATATTTACTACCTTTTCATTCTTTATTCATTCTGAACTTCCACTGTATTGTCCTGCACTGTCTTGTCTGGTATGACACTACTGTTTATCCTGCGTGGTCTTGTTTTGAATGTTTTGCACTACTGTCTTGTCTTGTATTACACCATCTTGTCTTTTATTGCACAACTGTTTGTCCTGCATATCTTATCCTGAATTGCTGTTCGTCTTGCACTGTCTTGAATAGTACTAGTGCTTATACTACTACTGTTTTGTCTTAACTGTCTTGTTCTTTATTGCAATGCTGTTTGTCCTATTGTCCCCCAATGCACCGGTCCTCTGTTCTGCAACTGTCGCACGAGAATTTCATAAGAAACACTCTGACAATAATGACATGTGACAATAAAACTTGAAACTATTGTTTACAAACCTGAAAGTTGCTCTAATGCTCTGCAGATTAAATATCTGGCTCTGGGGCATTATAATCGGGCTTCCTGGGGCTTAAAGTGGCAATCTTCAGATTATAAGTACCAATCCTCAACCAGCATGCTACCAATATAAGGATGCTAAAGTATGTTAAAGTGTAGCAAAACTGCAACTTTCTGTTTATTTAAGGAAAGATTTTGGCTCTAAAGTGCTGTGATGTGAATCCTAAGTAGGACACAAATTACATATTTTTGAGGGAGGTTATCTAATTTTAATAAGTACCAATTCCCTGTAGAAAAAGGTGAAAATCATGTCAGACTGCTCGAGATATGAACCTGTAGTATGAGTTACTGTCACTTGCTATAAAAGGCGCTGTAATGTTACATATAAATTTACAGATTTTCAAAGTTCCTGTGATCTGTTGCAGTGATTAATTGCTTGGCTTTAGGCCCAGTTTTTGAAAGCACCGCTGATCAATGAGAACAAAGCTGTTTTTCTTCAGAAAGGAAAGGATAAGCATTTTAAGGCCTACAGCTGCACGGCCCAGCAGAGTCTGACTCGGTCACTGCGTGATATTCTCTTAATGCACACTTTGATGTCTTGTCAGTGTTGCACATCCTTGCCCTGTCAGTAAGTTGCAGGAATTGTGACTCCTGGAACGTTTGTGATGCAGGATATTCTTGGTTGAGAGCAGCTGCGAGAGAAACGTACATGTGCATGAGAGTCCTGTCTTGGCCCCTGCGTTTCCATGTCTGTTGCAAGCTATCTCCTATAGAGGGTAGCCTTGGTCTGCGAATGCTTTGGTCCATGTTACCGGCATTATGGCAGCCATTATGAAATGGTAGCTGTCTGACCTTTGACTTCTCGGACGGTGATTACTGTAGTGTCTCCCTTTGGTGGGAAAAAGTAAGACATCAAATTCTGACTCTCCCTTTCTACAGGGTGCATGGTCACCAATTAGCATTTGCATTTTGTTTGTAATTACAATGCCTAATTAGATTAAGGTCATGTGTAATGAGAGGAAAACTGAGCTTTCTCATCTTGTGAAGTCGCAGTTTGATGTGCCCACGCAGATCCTAACTAGAATTAAGACTCAACCTACTGGGTAAAGGGCCTTATTGATTTTCCCAGAGTCTCTTTGCATTGTAGGAATCTGCATTAGTTAGTCTAAAGCTCACATTTTTTTTTATCAGTGTCTGACAGCAAATGACTGAATGAACAAATAAAGTAATGCAGTAGGAGTTAGTGGATTTAAAATGCTTTTAATGATTTGACCATTAGATTTGGTTTGCAAACCATACTCTGACCATATTGCACTGTTTACTTTACTTTCTGCTGGCTAGCTGGCCATGTGGGGCATTAATATACTTTTAATAATCGATGTCCATTTGACTAAATGGGTCAGTTAGGCACACAAAGAACCCTGATGTAAATGTCCAGCCTTCTTCCATCTGTGTGTGTAGACAGAGGTACTGCGATGAAGGTATTGACTAAAACGGGATATTCGCAAGGCGTAAACAAGCCGTGTGGTAACCAGTGGAGTGTAATCAGAAGCATAGCCACTGGATAATCAGAGTTGGGAAGCCGGCATGGTGTGCGCCCCTTCTGTGGAAGAATTGTGTTTCACGTGCTTGAAATACACTTGTGATAAATGAGAGTCTAGCTGAAAATATAAATGTCTACTGCTGGAGGGGTTGTTCCTTGGCAGAGGGGTGTGATGTGTTTTTAATGCACAGCGTTTAGGACGTGTAATGTGTTTTTAAAGCGAGCTTAGAGGCAGGACATGCGGAGATAAATCAGGGCTGGGATAAAGTGTGCCGGTCACTCAGGCTTCCTAAGAGCAGGCTCCTCGAAGCTCCTGAGGCACTGGGACTGAACAGCGTCCCCGTGGCATGGAAAACGATTTCAGAGCCCGGGACATGGAGCAGATGCCCACTTGGCGGTCAGGAAGTCCAGCATCGCAGAGAGGCTGTCCTTCAGCCAGTGAGTCCCGCAGAACTGACGTTTGTTCTGATATGTCTTACAAATACGAGGTCAGGTAGCTCCAAAATGCAGGGTTAAATGTGAAATTTTGAGGTTTGTTGGTTTGCTACCAGGTTTTAAAAGCAGCACCATGTCGCGTTGATACGCTGAAAAAACTATAACATCCATTAATTCAATTTATAATTTGTTTCCTAATAAATCCTATATAATTTTTTTTTAATGACCAGAAAAATAAAGGAACCGTTAATTGATGCACGACTGAATGACTGATGAAGGGAATTATTTGACTATAATTGAAAGGAACAATTCATTACCAAGTCAGAATTTCTTGTGTAAAACGTGAGCGGTTCCTTCATTTGTATGTGCAGAAGCATGCTGTGGAACTCGTCAAGAATATTGCGATGCGTCAAATCACATTTATGGCTCAATTGACAGCTGGCTCAAACCCTATTAATTTGGAGTATAGGGTAAAAACCAGTGTACCCAGTGGATCTTGGAAACCACACATGGAATCTGCTGCTGAATAATAATGACGATGCCTCAAACTCTGTCTCTCGTGAGGGACGTGAGAATAAGCAGAGATTTTTACGCTTAGCTATGAGCAAGGTCGCGCTAGTGTTAGCAAGCGATACAGGGGCTCTGTGGCCACACTGCTGTTGGAGGTTTTAATGAAATTTATTATTATTATTTTTAAAATTTTATTTTAATTTAGAATATTCACAGGTTAAATTCAGGTCTTTCTTGGGCTGACTTATAGGAAAGAACTTACAGCAATTTTTCAGTTTTTAAAGACAAAGAGAATTCCACGCATCCATCCATCCATCCACCCATCCACCCATCCATCAATCTTCTGTACCTGCTTATGCTATGTCGGGTCGCAGGTGCCCGTAACCTATCCCGGAACCCAGGATGGAGTACCAACTAGTCACGGAGAAAGAGAATTTGTATTTTTTTCCTTTTAGCATATAAAAGGAAGTACAAATCACCTTAACTACAGTGTGTGCATGTCAGCGTGTGACTGCAGGCACTTACTCCCAGCACATGCCCCGACCGGCTCCGTGGGCAGGGAAAATTCGATGGTTAGATGGCAGAAACGGGGCCCCTTTCTAAAAACGTGGCAAAGCAGGGGACAGACTGTGAATAGGGACACACTGTGCGCTGGCAGGGAGACTGATGAGGTTACCGGTGACATGCCGAATAACAAACCATGTCTCCATGCCATCAGGTTCAGGACACAGCATCCAATGGAAAAGACCCCAATTACCAGACCAGCATGGAGAGAGGGGGCGACTCGCCGTGCCAGGAAATGGTTCTGTGAACATCACATATAGAGTAATGGTGGGGTACAAGGCGCATACTGGCTTAGAGGCGACAGGCCTGTCCTGTGCAAATCAGACCTTAGAACGAACAAAGAATATTAGTAATAAAAATCAGGCAGGTGGATCAGCTGCCCTGACTGAGGACCCAGAGGGACAGAGTAGGCTCATGGCACCGGTCGTAACATCAAGCCGTGGTTCTTTATCAAGCAGAAACTAAATGAAATAAAAGCGAAACGCTTCTATGGGAAACTGCAATAAATAACGTCTGAAAAAGAGGAGCGCACAGGCACGGTCCGGCCCTCAGTTACGTGACCTATTCTCACCCCCCTACCCAGGATTTTAAAAGCAAATAAAAGCCACAGAAGCACATTAGGCAGAGCTGGAGGCGAAGCTGATAAAAATGATAATTAAGCAATCAGCGGAGGGTTATTTAGAGCAGATTAATTTGCCGCCAGGCTTTTCATCATCTGGAAGCTCCGCAGGTCGCTAACGAGCCGCTGGAACAAAGCGGCGACACGGAGCCGCTGTCACAGAGCCGGAAGCCTCCGTGGGCCCCGCTAAGGGGCCGCCGGGGAGACAGCTGGCCCAGTTCTGCCCGCGCGGAAGAGATCGTGGATTTGAGGTGACTGGCTCACTCCTGTCACTCTGTCAGGTAGGTAGGTGCAGGTGGTGAGAGAGACAGAGCCCAGCGCTGAAATGGATGTCATGGGAACAGTTCATCTGCTTCTTTTATTATTATTATTGTTGTTATTGTTGTTGTTGTTAGTGACAACAATCACAATCACAAGTACTGGGCATGTTCTTTAGGAGATCATTATCTCTTATCTTGCGAGATGATTAACCAAATTGCTCAGGATACATTGCAGACATCTCATAGATAGTGTTAATTAATGATGACGGTAATGATGATGATTGTTATTAACAACAGTACTGCTACAGCAACAACAATGATGATGACAACAATAATAATACTAACATTTCTGGGGACAAGTATGGCGAGATACAGCTACTTACTTATCCTTTGAGTTTTAAAGGGCCAAACACCCATTTTAATGTTCTGTTAGTCTAGTAACATCATCAGTGCTAAAGAATCTTCGCTGCTATGAAAAGGTAAAGAGGTTGTCGAAACAGAGGTGATATTCTCATAGGAGCTGCATGGAATAGAAAGACACTGTCTTAGATACACATGCCAGGAGGGGGAATACGAAAGTGGCCAAATATTAGAAATTTAAAGTCCTACTTGGAGTAGGTTTGCCTCTCTGTGTGCATGTAAAACAGTATAAAATGTCCCGAGTGTCAGTGGGATTCTCCTGTTTTATGAACCGCTGCCCTCCTTCAGCACCCGGCCTGTAATTCTGCATGTTCGTTTGGTTGTTGTTTATTTTGAGTGAGACCCAGCCGTCAGTCAGTATGTCTACATGCACAGTCAGGCTACGGATATAGCTGGGTGGCATTCTCCTTTAAGGATGTTTTATGAATGGCTGGCCTCTTATCACTTCAGCACCCGGCCTGTAATTCTGCGTGTTTGTTTGGTTGTCGTTTGTTTTGGGTGAGTCTCGGCCATCAGTGGGATTCTACTTTAAGGACGTTTTATGAATCGCTGGAGTCCTTCTGCTTCAGCACCAAGTCTGTGATTCTCCATGTTTGTTTGGTTGTTAGTTTGTTTTGGGTGAGCTCCGTCATATCACCTTGGCACGAGCCTGTTCTGCTGCTGCGCTGACAGTCTGGGCGCTCCACTCACGCTGTCGCATGCTGAGCTTCGCATTTCACGTTTCTTGTCAGTGAACTAGAGCGGCACCGGCGGCTGTCACGGTGCCGCAGTCCTTGCTGCTTTCACACTGAGCCCAGTTTTCACAGAAATGCACGTTATTAAACGTGCCTCTTAACCTGGATTCCTTCTGAAGCAAGCTTTGTTTATTTGGATCACCGGCGATACACACATGCTCTCATCAGTCCATTAATTCACGTTTCAACTGTTTATCCAGTACAGGGGTGAGGGGGGTTGCAGCCTGTCCCTAAGCATAGGACTCAAGACTCTGGTACATCATGGAGGAGATGTCAGTCTATTGCTGGGCACAGGTTCACACACACACTAGGGACAATTTAGGGATGCTAGGTGATGTAATTGTATGTCTTTAGACCGCGGGAGGAAACTGACAGGACATGGCGTAGAAAATACAAAGACCACACAAAGAGCAGCTGAAATATATATATATAACGCAAAATACGTTAACCCTTAGAACCCAACAAAAGCAAAATGAGTTGATTTTCGCACCCATTCATCTCAGGCTCATAACTTTGGATACGTACAACACACAGAAAAGAACCGCATATCTTTGGAATCGAGAGAACTTCCCCGATCCAAGTTGTTAGATTGTGTACTAAAGTATTCTAGAGTAATCCTCTGCACAATGAGGCATATACATATTTTAAACATTTTCCACTAAAGTGCTCCCAGGAAAACAAAGTGCATATTTGCTTCTGCAATGATCCATGCACTACCAACTATTGTCAGAGTGGACACTTTTAACAAAAGGAACGTATGTTACTCCTGATAGTATTTGTTTTGAGCTTGTATTAGGATTTGGTCTGCATTGTTGTTTGTTTTCTGTGTTTGTTTCAATATTTCTTCATTTCAGTGGATCATCATCTAAACAATGCTTCTCTATTTCAATTTCTTTCCGATGCTATAAAGAAATAAATAAAAAAAATAAAAGCATGCATTGCTGTCTGTGAGGTAACTTCAACAAGTTACCAAATGGATGCAAAATTATAGATATTCATATAGTGTATTCAAGGATACATTAACCATTTATTCCTTCAGAATACTAAGCCATAGAAAGGTCCCCAATGAAAACCCTGCATTCCCACGCCGTAGAGTTTCCAATCTTAACATTTATAAGATTATATTTGTAGTGGATGCAAATTTTAATTTTATATGAGATGAAGAATTGAGAAATTTCAATAGGCGCAAGTACAGTTTCCTCATAAAAATGATATCAAGACTGTTCAAGAAATCAAGCATTTACACATCAAATTATGACATATCTGAGTAAGCCAGACTGCACTGAAAACAAAAACATACTGCATATTTGGCTAACTCAAGTACGTACAATGTAACAAGCCTAAAATCAAAGGGATAGAAAAATGCTCAAGAATGGATAGGATTGAAAGGGTTAAAATAGCCACTGCGTAGCATACAGACAGCAAAAGACATTGGGAGGGTTTTTATAGGATTTAAAGTGCAAAGCACAGGACAATATAGCAATAAGAATGATGAGAAAGGACTGCTTAGGGCTGAAAAACAGGAGCTATCAGTGATGTGTAGACATGGTTATAAACTTTGATTAGTGGTGGGCCATATAAAATAGGATGTGGCAGTTTAACAGTAATAGGGGATTACATCACTAGAGCATGACCGCAAGTTAAAGGAAATGTGGGTGGTTTTGTAAATTAGAAGAAATGGAATAAAGGGAAAGTTATTGTCAACATGAGCTGATGGAGTATAGATGAGAATATCACTCTGAGGTGTGTTTGTAGACAATTTAAAAACTCTCTTCTGTTTTCCCGAGACCAGGCAAGCACTTGGGTGAAAACACAACTTTGATTACCAGACTAAACATACTGTACAGTACAGTACAGTCACCTATCTATTGGTTGGCATCTCACAGGATATCACCTTCATTCACATCTCACATTGACTAGCTGATGCCCTGTCATTGGTTTACGGTTCTTTTCTCCTTAGATCATTGTCAATAGTTCCTCACCATGGCTGACCATGCGCACCCCACAAGCCTCGCTGTTTTGGAGATGCTCTGACCCAGTTGACTGGCCATAATTTTTTGAACCTCATAAAGTCACTAAGACTCCTGCCCATTTCTTCTGCATTCAGCACATCAACTGCAAATACCAGCTGCAGGTTTGCTGCCTGAAATATATCCCAGATTGTCATGCCCGGCTCGTCCGCTCCTCGTGTGTGCCACGCCCCCTGATTACCCATGTGTATTTCCCCGATTGTACCCAGCTGTGTCTAGTTACTTTGAATAGTCCTGTGTATTTAAGTCCTGGTCTCCCCAGTTTCCCTTGTCCGTCATTGATGTCAGTCGGTGTGCTATGTTTCCTGATCCCCGGTTTCCCTTCCGTGATTAAAGACCCGTTTACCCCGTATCCCGCTTGCCTGCCTGTTCCTGTTCGCTCGCCTGACGCACCTACCCGCACGATCGCCTGCTTTGCCAGCAAGATCGTGACACAGATCATGACATGTGCCATTATTAGAAGATAGTCAACAGTATTCACTTCACATAATAGTCATAAGTATATGGCTGATCATGTGTATATAGCCTATATATGTACATTTGATGATGTACATTGTGTATACATACACACCGATCAGCCATAGCATTAAAACCATTAACTGATGAAGTGAATGACATTGATTATCTCATTATAATGGCACCTGGCAAGGGTGTCATTATACATTAGTACATGAATTGTTAGGCAAGTGAACAGTCAGTCCTGGGAAAATGGGCAAAAATACGTTCCTGGTATGCAGCGGTCAGTACCTACCATGACAGGTCCTTGGAAGGCCAACCGGTGAACCATCGACAGGGTCATGGGTGCCCAAGGGTCATTGATGCACGTGGGGAGCGAAGGCTATAGCCCATCTGGTCAGATCCCACAGGAGAGCTATTGTAGCTCTAGTTACTGAAAACATTAATGCAGGCTAGATAGAATGGTGTCAGAACACACGGTGCATTACAGCTTGCTGCGTAGCCCCAGACTAGTCAGAGTGCCCAGGCGACCCTGGTCCATATGGCTAAAAGCGCCTACATGGACACATGAGTATCAGAACTGGACAATTAAACATTGGAAGCAGGTGGATCGGTCTGATGAGTCACATTTTCTGCTACATTATGTGGGTGGCTGGGTGTGGCATCTTTTAACTGGGTAATGCACCCTGCCACACTGCAAAAATTGTACTGGAATGATTTGACGGACATGAAAAACAATTCAAGGTGTTAACTTAGAGGATCTGCCGCTAATGTCTTGGTGCCAGATACCACAGGACACCTTCAGAGGTCTTGGGAGTCCATGCATGGACAGGTCTGTTTTGGTGGCACAAGGGGGATTTACACAGTATAAGGCAGGTGGTTTTAATGTTGTGGCTGATCAGTGTATATATATACAGTATTGCTACAGTTACAGCTTGTTACAGTTAGCTTTGTAGAAGAAATGCTAGTAACTGGATATCCTTCATTGCTTGTTTAGAGCGAATAAATTCACTTTATTTCAGTTTAGACATGGAAATGGTGTAAAATTGAAGGACAGTGGAGCCCATGAAGCCCTCAGTATTAGACAAATTGGTCTCCTTTGGACTGAGGAGCTGTGAGGAAACCAAACAATACTGAAGAATTATGAAACAGATAAAGGACAGACGTATCAGTAAAAGTCTCACAGGTGCTGCAAAATCAATTACTTAGAACAAACAGGAGAATCTGCCCCGATATCAAACACACATTCGTACGTATGGACTCACATAAACACACAAGAAACAGAGAAAAAGGCCAATATTGACAAAAGATCAAAACGTAATCTTTTAGCTCAATGGAATGGTCACTTAGTGATAACCCAAATGCAATACTTTCCCCCTATACAATGAACTTGTGGAGAAACCAGTAGCCAATGATGGCCACTTCAGCAACCAATTGACATGGGGAAGGGTGGTGGTGCTGAAATTAATGAGCCTATCAGAGTGAGACTGATTGCTCCCTAGCAACAGTGAAGTATTAATCCTTGACACAAATGGGAATTTAGTAAACTGATTATAAAATGATTATATAAAACAAAGAAATGCTTATTACATATTTATTCAGGAGAGGAAGCAAATTCAATTCTAATTACCATTAAGGCATCAGCATGAGCAGTAATCTGTGGAAAGTAGTTTGCTGCACTCCAAACACCAGAGTAATAACCTTTAGAAATTGCAAAAACATGAAAAAAGAGTCAGTTTTGCTGTTTACGAGTCATGTTTGCATCCTACGGCAGGCGAACAAGTCACCTAGCTGGAGTGACAGGTCTGTGTTCTGGGTGAAAAATGGAGTCGCTCACTCCCAAATAAGTGCTGCCTAATAATAATAATAATAATAATAATAATAATAATAATAATAATAATAATGAACCAGTGTCAAAAGTGTGAAACCTTGTGACTCTATCTGGCTTCTAGGATTGACACAGTATTGAGATAATGTGGAAAATGAGTTTTTAAAAAATTACTGGCCAGTGCCGGGTCATGTTTTATAGTCCAGCAAAGGAGTATACAGTACTCCCTGATTATCTCATTCTGCCATTATCCTTCCCCAAAGCTATTTATTTGAATTTCCATCAGTTTACACACATCAGTGATTAAATAAACAGATTAAATAAACAATTTTCTTTCCAATTTCTACTGATGTATTTTTTCTGTTGTTTTCATTTCTTGTATATGCTGTGATGCTTTTTTTCTTTAGCTTTTTCTGTCAAAATAGCCTGCCTGCCTCTAAAAGTTGGGCTTTCAGTGACTTCCCATGATGCATCACTCTGCATGATACCCTTATCTGGCTCAAGCGTGATTACTTCTATCTGTGACTTCAGAGGCACTTACAGAGGACTTAGGGGGGACAGCCAGGAGTCTAGGAGACTCTAAAGGTGCATTTTTCAAAGAGGAAAAATGAGGATGTATAGAGGAAGCAAACAAGCCCAGTTTAACAACGTCACATCGGAGTTATACCTGTAATCTGAAAGGAAAGTGCGCTTGGATGAACAGATGGATGAAGGCAGGGGGTAATCAATCAGATACCGGAACTTACAATTACCTCCCTATGCTCCTAGCACACGTAGGTTATTACTAACCCCGTTAAAGGCACTTAGAGAAGCCAAATGGAAGCCATTTCAGTCCCACCTTTCGGAATTCATCTAACCAGCTGTATTTTATATTCATAAACAGGTGACGCACCGGAACTGATACACTGCATCCAATTTTAAACTGAAAACATCCATTCCTGTCTCCCTAGTGCCAGTGGTGATAATTTCAGCCCAGTCAAATTCCTGCGGTATTTACACTGAAGTTGTTTTATGTAAAAGCCAGAACTGATATCCAGTTCCACACCGATGGAATAAAAGCACGAGGTACAATTTTATTTTATTAACAACTGAACACCATTTTCCGTCATTAAAACCGTTCTTTCCTTTCTAAACAAAGGATTTCTTTTATTTCCATTATGCTCCCATTACTACCAGCTGATTTAAGTATTTTTGAATTTATGTGGATATACTAATTAAAGTATATATTTTCTCGCTGATATGTAATTTGCTGATGGAATATGAAACAGGTAAAGGTTCTAATACAGCACAGGGAAGGGGGCTGCATGATGGGTATAGAAATTGACTTGCACTACATCTTGAACTCTTCATTTTCCCTTTTACTCCCAAAAATAACAATGAAAATTATATGATTGTTGACAGCTGACACTGCAAGGGTGGCTTTGGCGCTATACTAAAATTGTGAGTCGACATGTAGCTTACGGTACATAACAGCAAATGTCTTCCAATATGTATATGATTCTTAATTGTTATCAATTTTTGCAGATTTTTTCTAATTTTCAGTGGATTGTTGCAAGTGTTTGGGAGGAGCCATGGCTTTTGAGAGACTGTAGATGCTATATGTGGAGTATATTCTTTTATAACGTGCCTTACACATTTTCCAGATGAGTGTCATCGAGGTTTCGTCAAGTGTTGTTAGGGATTTAATGGGCATGTGTTTGTGAATGAGTGGGTAAATAGATGACAAAATGGCTGCGCGAGAGGCTGAGTGTGTGGGTGTTTGTACATTTGTGTAAAGCAAACAAAAAAAGATTGTAAAGACTGTACCATTTGCACATTGGTGTGGGGAGGCAACACTTTTATTAGTCTCTCTCTATCTAACTGTGCTTGACCTCAGACACCCTGGGTAATTTTTGCAGTTGATTCCGGAACACATTTACTGCTCTGTGCTAGACCTCACTTAGCAGGACTCTTAAGGCCTAATAAGTGTAATGATTGGCTCCCACAATCAGGTGTTCAGTGATGGGCGGGGTCAAACATCACCTTATGACACAGAAAACAAAGCGATTGCATTGGAACTTAACGAGCACCGTTGGCCTGACAGCTGCCACCCGATGGCTGTAATCTCTTCTGACACTCAAGGCAAGAAATCCCATCAGACTTGGAGTAAAAATAATTAATTCTAAGGTTACGATTTTTTCATAAATATAAAATTTTATTGAAAGGGAGACTGGAGGGTTCTGCTACACCTAATAAAAACAAAGTCCTGCACCAGTGACTCTTATAAAATGTCTAGATTAAATGATTTACTTATGGAAAGACCATGCAAACTTAAAATACCAGGGAATTCAAATGATAACACTTAGGCTGACAATCAAAACAATTATATATAACAAGATAACACAGTGGGACCATAATTGACAATTAGTGTGATTATCTGAGACAATGACTGGGTTACAGTTATCTAACAGGTTCTGATTATTAAGAAAATACCTAAATTGCAAATAATCAAATCTTCAGAAATGGAGGTAATTAATTAAACTGATGTTTCCTGAGCAAAATCTGTTGCCTGAATCTAATTTTAATAATTATTGACCTCTGGTTGTCAGCAGCAGTTAGAAAGAATTTGAGAAAATCTTGCTAATTATATTACAGCGCTTGAGCTGAAATGATATGTTTAATTGATCTTGTTTAACATTTTTGATGCATTTCACATGTATCAGTGGTTGAGCGGCTTCAGTGTGTATACAGACACCTATCCTCATTTTAACGGCATGCAGTATTTCTGGAACAGTCCATGAAGATTAGCTGAATACAAATTATACCTAATTTTACCTGAAGTACCTGCAGTGCTCTTTCCATAATACAGTCCATCCCAAACAGATGGTTAATGCCTGGGAATCTTTTTTTACAGCAGTAATTAATACAAAGGTAATATATCCATCCATCCATCCATCCTACATATTGGTAAGAGATGTGAGGGTATGTTGGAGCCTGTCCCAGGCAGCACGGGACAGGTGACTGATGTACATCCCAGAGGGGCTGCCAGTCTATTGCAGGACACGCACTCACACACACAATCATACACCACTGAGATGCCAGTTAGCCTGATTTGATGTTTTTGGACTGCAGAAGGAAACTGGAGGACCTGAAAGAGACCCATGTGACATGGGGAGAACAGACAAACTTGGGATTAGACTGCAGAGTTCATTGACACAGCGTATGTAAATTCTAGAAGCAATATTTTAGGAAGAAAAGGTTAAGGTTTGAAAAATATGGCAATTACATGATTAATAGGGGGCTGCCAAGATGTATATTAAGAGAAATGTGTGTTAGAAAGACAATAAAACTGCATGTCTTAACTGACCATGACCCTTATTGGTAAAAGCAGACTGAAGATGGGTGATGGATGGATGAATAGACGAATGGATGTCTTCAGTGACATATGTAAGATATCGCATTTTCATTTTGCAAATATTTCTGCATGTACCACATTTTCCTTTAACTGATAACTTGCTTGCTTACGCTTCCAGCATTTTCTGTACGAAATGGTTTTGCCTGTGGTGCCGATGCGTACATTATTAAAAGCATCTCTGAAAATTGTGACTCGGTATGATAAAAGTAATCCGTATGTATTTGTTACTCTATCACTCTCAGCATTCTCTTCTTGTTACAATGCCTTTCTTTGGGAAGATCAGGGTCGAGCCGAACTCTCAAGTGCCGAACACACCACCTCCTGCATTTCCTAACAAGGGAGGAACAAAGAAATTTATTCAGATTCTGTGATTTACTAGTAAATTATTTTTCAAAAGCACAACTGTTGCATGATGCTGGGTATTGAAATTAATCTCTAAACAAAAACACAGAATAAGGATCAATTAAATTTTGTGTCCATATAAGATTCCACTGCAGTGGTGGCAGTAAATGTTGCTGGTGCGGCTGTAAGGGTTACAGAATTTCAGGTTATGTCATTTACTTGCCGTGATGGGGTCACCATGGAAACAGAGTTCCTTTGTTTTATTGTTCTACAGCAGTGGGGGGGGGGTGACTCTTTTTATCATTAATTGTTTCTTTTTCTCTTGCAGAGAAAAGAGCCCTGTAGGCTGTAATGACATGTCTAGTTGCCCTGATCTGATGGTAGCTTCACTCTCTCCCATTCGATTGACAGTTTCCCGTCAATGTTGAGGAGGCATTAAAATGTGTTTCGAGTCGGTACCAAAGTCTCCCTCTGAGCCCACTTGCTTCCTGAATTCGACTCTCATTTGACGCCATCTTCAATTCATCTTTTGACTGGAGGAATTTTTCTCTCCCCATATCTTCACCGTCGTAATATTACTGTTCCTCTCCGCACTCGTTCTACAGCTCAGTCTTTCCTGACAGTTATCTCCCAGACTCCATAAAAGAAGGCACCATTTCCTCCAAACTTGCACTCTGCTACAGCACTGCGTAGTACGAACCTCACGGAATCGTAACAGATTTTCACAGCACTCCTATAGTGCAGAAACCCTGTTTTCAGATCATCGCTGCAGTTCTTGACAAGGCATTTTTTGTGGCTGCCTGCTTGACACTCAGGGTTCACCACTGGGATAATTAAGAGATGTTTTTTTAGAGTAAGCATTATGTGTCAGGGCTGGTCTGGTGGCCTCACATTCATTCCCATTCCTGCCTTGTCATGTTGTGCTTCCCTCAGCCTGAAAACACACACGCTGAATGTGTTTCTGTAAATTGCCCATAATGTGTGTGATTGCATGTGTCCCGTGATGGCTGATATCCCATGGACGGGGTCTCCAGTCTCCTGGACGTCCTCCAGGCTTACTGTCACCTTATATAGTGCTCAGTAAATAATCCATCCATTCGACTTATTTAACAGACTTTCCCATACAGCTCACAGAAAGTCTTGGGATAGTTCTATAAAAATGTTGTAAAGTTATTGGTTTCATAACAAAAGTCCAAACAATGTTTAACATATCTGTACATATCTTGCACACAAACATTTTCTTTTTATTAATTTAATATTTTTTGTTGACTGACTCATTCAGTTCTATTCTTATCATTTCGCTACTAATTGCAATTGTTGTCATTGGCTGCCAAAGGGACACTAAATACAAATGTCTGGTGTTTTATGCTATTGCAAAGGCGTTATTACTTTAATTCAGAACAGCTCTTTTAGAACTAAAATCTGGGTTTCAATTTATTATTACTTAAAACTACTGGTTGTTTCTAATGTGATGTATGGTTTTTTTAATTAAATGAATAAAGTAATGATATTTGTTATGAAATCAATCAATCTTCAACATTTTTACAGAATCAACCAAGCATCCCAGGACATTCTGTGAGCCCTGTGTGGGAAAGTCTGTTAAGATAGACGAATGGATGGATTATTTATTACAGTCCCTACTAATTACAGCCTATAAACACCAAACCCTGCATTATGGTTTTTGTTATATTTGTGAAACTGAGCCGACGATATAATCTCGTGTTTGGGGTCAACAAAAGACCATAATGGACGTACCGCTATTCTGATGTTACTTGTGTGCCGCTGGGCACTTTTCAAATGCGTTGAGTTTGGCGGCTCTATCTGTCACTGGGCATGTTAATGAAACGGAACGTTCCGGGTAGCTCGCGGGGCTCCGAGCAGCCTGGGAAAATAACGCTGACCGCTCCACGTCCCGGTGGCTGAACTGCGACGTTAATCCGAAGCAACTTAACATTTTATCACTCGTTTATGCATGCGGATGGTTTAGTGTAGAGATTTAGGCCAAGTTCAAGCACAAGGGTACTACGGAGTGGGGGTGGGATGGGGGGGAGGTTCTTTAGGAGACTGTGTGCTCAGCTGTACTGCAGCAGAGATGCTGGGGCTGTGAATGTTCTGGAGTTTGAGGACAAGGGCGTATAACCCGAAACTCCCAAGAGACACCATGGTATATCACAATTCGGAAGAGGTATTTAACCCGAATTACTCAGTTTGAGCAGGGAGAAAAACAGTAGCGATAGTCAAGGTCAGATTGAGGTAGAGAGAGAGAGAGGGGGAAGAAGGATGAGTGGAGAGATGTGTGCTGAAAGGTATGGGAAGTTATAACGGAAGAATCATTTTTAGGAAAATAAGCATGCTTATTGTGCCTCTGTGTGCCTGGTCTGTGACACACTGCAGCACTAACATATTCATCTGCGTGCTGTTCACCGTCTGCTCCGATTCAGGTCACTAGGAATCAATGCTGGATCCCTCTTTTAAAAGTGCTAAAAACAAGCTTCTTTTAAAATACCACAATGTCACTGGCCCGTAATAACATCCACATAAGACACGTCCCCTGTAACAAGCGACATGCGTTGTCCTCGAGTGAGGTGATGGCCAAAATCCGTCCGACCTTCTGAGTACGTATCTTTCACTTCAGCCAAAGCTATGCTATTAATCTTTAGGCTCCACGCTCAGTGCCGGCTTAAGTACATGTGAAATTGCATTTCTTTTTTGTCAGGCACTGTCTCCAGTTAACCGTCCCCCAGAATGCACTGCAGGAATCCCATCAACCCCCTGGGTGTACAGCATGGTGCCACGTTGCTGTTTACATGAGTGCACTATGGGAACTTGGATGTGCTCCTGTAGTGCATCTGGCCTTTCCACCATCAATCCACTGGGAAAAGCCTTCAGTGTTGGGTGCTGTCAGAAACCCAATTACATTCGGCGGAACCAAACAGAGTCATTAAGGGTGACTTTCAATGACCGGCTGCAGGGTCATTTTTAAACCTTACCTTTGCTTGACCTTTCAAACAGATTCTGCATGCTTGAGGACACATGGGTATGACTGCAAACAAAACACGCTATTAAGTAAGAACTAGCTCTGCTAATTAAGATCTGAGCATAATATATCCCTTTCAAAATATTGAAAATTAATTATATGATTTATGGAGTTAATCTAATTAAAAGTTTACTTGCAAATGAAAATTCCCTGGTCGTTAGTGTGGTAGCATAAACTCTAGACCCTAATTTTATGATGTTATCCATAAATAAAAGCGTTATTTATTTGTGTGCACATTCACATAAATATGCTGAATTCAGTATTATTCAGGGTTCGCTAAAATCTGCGTCTATGGTGAATCACGTTCTCGGAGATGGCTACGGGCAGAGAACCAGCAAAGTTACGAAGGGTTTGACATTTCCGTAATGGAAAGATTAGCATTAGCAGGATAATTAGCCCTCTGAAGTGCTTTAGAGGGATAGAGATTACAGAATATATTAACTGCGCAAGGTCTGGCATGGCCAGTAAGGATCTCAAAGAATGGAGACATGGCATGAAAGAGAGCAGGTGGGGATGGAAGAGTTGTGTGTCACTGTGTTTCACTCAAGGAAATAAAAACTAAAGTTTAGCTATTTCCCTGAAGGGGGCGGATGCCCAGTCGACAATCCCAGTAAAGCCATTCTGTGAACCAGTATATGATATCTCTGCTACCCTACACTATTCCATGGTCCTGGAATTCTTTCTGCTGAATAGCTGTCCTATTAGGTTCTTGCTTTGTTTGGAAGATGTTGTGTAGCTCTTACTCCCAAACTGCTTACAATTGTACTTGGGGCGTTCATTGGAATTTCAGCCTAGCTACACTTATGCCTAGTCAACTTGTAAACAAGTATGTTTGCAGCATGTTATTTGCCTCATATGAATGTCACTTGTGAAAAAACATCTGCTAAATAGAATGTGAAAAGTAAATGTACCCTCTAGTTGTCATATGGGGTGAATGGTATTTGGAAAAAGAGGATTTATTCTCAATAAAAATCATTTTTGCACATATCTGTTGTTAAATGCCAGTGACCAGTATCTAAACTGATTCTGTTTATCTAGTCCTTGAGGAAATTTTCAGTTTTTTTAAGCTACAAAGTAACTTTTTCAGAGCAGGGATTTCTCTGGCATTATTTGGGATTTACTTACTGGCTATTGCTGTCACTGAGGCATAGTGTAGAAACAGTGATTAGAGTGACTGAGTGATTCGTAATGAAGTCATTGAGTGACTTAATGAGGGTGGTAATTGGCTTCTGCATTTGAGCATCAAATTAACAGTGGTGTTGAGGATAAATGATTATTAACAGAGCTATGGAGCATTGTCCGTGGTTTTTAGAATATTGGGGTTTTTTTGGCCTTAAAAATGTATTGATTTTTAAATGGTTCTTGAGAACAGGGTTTGGCTGAAAATATAAAATGACTTTCAGACCAATGGATTTTATGGTATTTATTGATGTTTTTCTCTTTTATTGTTTAATATGAAGTCCACATTTGAATGGCTTTGTGTGTAAAGCTTGTCCTTATCATTATTCAATATGATTTTCTATTTCAGTTGCATTTTCCTAATTGCTGTTTTTAAAATATCTCTCCACACTTTCCCTCTTGCTGGTGAAGCTGGACACCACTGAGGAAGTGAACATCCAAGACAGAAGAATGACATTTACAAGACAGAAAAATGATAAGGTGGAATAAAAACAGATATCAGTGATACCGCCCTGGTCTGGAGGTTTGGTTACAGCAAAGCAGATTTCTGGGCAAACGGGAAACACATGCTTGGATTTGAGGGATCAGGGATGGAGGATTTCTGAGGCCAGAAAGGGATTAGGACTAGATCTGTCTGCCTTGCATCACTTTCTCGGGCCAGACAAGCTTCGTATGATCGCCATGTGACTGGAAATGGCAGCGTTCGGACAGCCAAAAAAATAGGAAGTGCTTATAGGAAGAGGGAATGTGATGGCGACCATTCCGCTGGACACGTCTGGTGAAATAATCATTGGGATTTCCCTTAACGTGCTTGTTACAGTAGACGATGCTCTCTGAGTGGCGATCCCACACCTAGATGCTGGTCTTGCCCATCTTAAGGCAGGATATTCCCCCTGAATGGGATTTAGCTAACCTGACATTCATACGTATCACAGACTTACTGCACTCTGTCTTTTATAATTGCCTTCCTCTCCCCCACTTTCTCTGTGTCTGTCCTGCTTTGTAGAGTACAGGAGGACGTCTGAAATTCCTGATGGGATGTTGTATCTGTCAAAATAAGTTCAGACCCTGCGCTGTGGTGGACAGACTTGAGGTTAGTTTCAGAATACCTATAAAATAATACCTAAGACAAGTCTAATTGTGGCTTCACCACTTAGAAAGAATATATTATGCTAATTATGGTTTATTGTTCATTTGTGTTACACATTCGGTTGTAATGGCCTCTATATGGATATCACTGAAGTTCATTATTTCGAATTTATTATTATTATGCCTGGAGATCTGGTCTTCTCATTCAATAGAGTGACTAAGCATCCATTTATGCACTAAACACAAATAACAGACACAACAACCTACTGGGGTGTTGAAACTAAATGATCCACCTGAAACACCCCTACCTGGCATTATATCATCTCTGAATAATCTTATTATGAGGGGTAGCTCAATTAACTGCACTGTAAAAAGTGCTACACCCACAAAGTAGGTTTTATATACTTTAAATATTTGTAATCTAGTTTATTTTATTTGTTTTTTACTAAAAGATCTCAATATACTTCCTCTTTACTTAAAATATATCAGTTTTTTACATAACTATATATTGTAAATAAAACAATTGCAATTTATTCAGGTTAGTTATTTGTATGTGGTTGTTGTGTACAAGAAATGTTATAAAAGTGAGTTGACATACACATTTTATTAGAGCAGCTGCCGATGTGGCATGTGTGTTCATCAAACTTAAATATTTAAAAATTATTGTAAGTTGGCATTATCCTTTTTTCACTGGCGGGGACTTTCCCACGCAGGTGCAGCATTTTTCTCGGCTGTTGTTTGCTGCAGCGGATCTGGATTTCAGGGACTGGTTAACACGGTAAGTTGAGCAATTTAACCAAATGATTGGTGATGTAAAGTCACGCAAAATCGCTACTCCACTAAGGAGCTGAGGTTAAGTTTGCAAGTTGTACTGTATAGCTAACTATCCTGCACACATCGCACGCGAAGTTGGCTGCACAGTGTAGAAGCAGTGTGGTCTTGTAGGCAAGACGGCGGTTGAGACCGTGTTGTTAATATGAAGTTAAATAAGTGCTGTAGTCATGTATACTATGTGTTTCAAGGCTACTTTGGTTTTAATTTTACCAATAATATCACTTTTAATCGTAAGTTAGCGTTACTTTAGACTAGCGTAGAACTAATGTTAACGTGTTTTGTCTATGACGTTTGCCTTACAGTTTAATGTCAAATATTAGTTTAAGTTAACGTTAACTAAAGATTAAAAAATTAAATCCAAAGTAGCCTTAAAACGCATTTGTTTAATTTCATATTAATGGTCTCATCATCGCCACTGTTACAACATGGACGTGTTTGAAAACGCAGATACGTAGTTAATAATTAGTTGCGCAAATGTCCTCAGTTATATTTTTAGGTTGCACAAATTTAAATTACGGGCTGAAATGCAATTGAAACGGTCGCAATTTCGAGCCTTCAGGCAGTAGTTGTGCGGGCAAATAAGGGAAAGTAAGCTTTTCTCTACCATGGACAACAGGCAAAACGAGATGGAATTTGACATGATTCTGGAATCAGAGAAAGCATTTGAGGTGAGAAATAGACAATGTACTTTATAGAAGCTTGATTCATATTAATGAACACAGCCTACTTGGACAGTTAAATCTCAAATTTGTGAATTGTCCCCTTGACGTTTTTGAGTAAACAACATGCACATGCAATATGCTTTTTTGTTTTGTTTTTTTGAGATGCCGGTGCTAGTGTGAGATCTTGTAGTACAGAGCTATATGTATAGTAGGACCTTTAACAGCAATCTGACATCAGGCTGTGAATTTTGATCAGATTTTACTTTTTGACAGGATCCATCTGCCTCTGTGGAGAAAAGGAGAGAAGTGGTCCTGAGATGCCTGATTGAGTATATGGGGGAGAGACAGGAAGACCTCATCAGTGTCCACCACGTATGTATCGTGCTTAGAGCTACTTGTCTATTTTTCTGTTTGTATGTATTCATATTGTGAGGTATACATATTTATCTCATTACTTGTTTGTCTGACCAAACTCTTGATTCTTTTTTGTCTCCACCAATAGAGTCATGATGAGACAGAGGTGCACGCTGAGCTTGGCAGCTGCCCACTGAAAATTTACATATGCCATCAGCCCGACACGATTGGGATCATCATAGAAGGACAGCCTGTGGTCAGAGGTGTGCCAAACCTGTTGAAAGCATGCTGCCTCCTGTTTGGACTTACCTATGCCCTCGACCTCAAGTATCCCTCAAAAATGGTGTATACTTTTGAGATATATCAGAGGCTCTTTGTGGGATTGGACCCCATGCGTCCTAAGCCATCATCCAAATATGCAAATCTCCTTACCAAGTTGTCTTAGATTATTTCTCAGTGGCATCTGGCATTGTTTGCCGTCATTAGAAAAAATTCAGTCACTTTGGTAGGTGATTTTGCTAAATGCCAACATAAACGTACTGTAACATAATCAGATAATTTTATAATATTCAGGGTGATATAAATATTTGTCTCTGAATTTTACCAATATTTTGATTTGAAATAATTAGTTTTACAGATTTCTTTTGTTTGTTTTTGATCTTAAAACTCATTGGACAGGTACAAGTTGCTCAGGTAATTTGGTTATTTTCCTTTTTTGTTCATTATTCAGTGCCTTAATTAATGTGCACTTTGGCCTTGTTCTGTGCCGATTATTACCTCATAAGGTAAATACTCAACAGTGTTGTGTGCACAATTTGGAAGTTCTTAAAAATAATGGTCAAAATATAGAAATACTGTAATTATTTTGGACAATGCAGTTCCAGTGTGATACAATGTGATGTTCTGGCTCACATTTACCTTTATCTAAACATTGCAGATTGTGTAGTTTGGATATTTCACTTTATTGTTCAGAACAGGTAGAAAATACACTTAATACACTTATTGTGTACATTTGCGGCCACATTTATTGGCTGTTTTGTAGTCCCTGTTAAAAGTGAAACTGGTTGACATTGAATAAATGTTATTGTTTTCAATCTATCCTCCCATCTTTTTCTTCTTCAATTTAATTTGTAACTGTTTTTGACAAAGTCTGTTTATGTACAGTTAATCACTGAAGTACTTAGACTATATAGCCATTTAGATTTTTTTTCTGAGGTTATAGACAGGACTCAATTAAAATGTTTATTCACATTTGATTAGGTTAATTTTACTGAGAAAATAAAGTCAATAAAACCTAATTAAAATGAGTACAGGTTACTTGTAGCAACCCATAAATAAGTTACCTGTACCAATAAAAGTAGGTTTATCTAACTGAGCAATACTAGTACTATTAGTTAACTCAACTTCATTTTGTTGTGTTTGTATTAAGTAATGTTACAGTGTTTATTACACTTAAAAAAGGCTGCAAGTTGACTCAACTTAAAACATCCAATGCAGCCACTTGCCTCACTTTTTACAAGTTAGATCTAGGTATTACTTTTTACAGTGTGGGCTTCTGCTCCTGGGATCAGAAGCTTGTTGGTGTAGTAGCCACATCTCCTCAACCCTGCAAAAAATGCTCCAGGGGAACTGAATGTATGGCTCATCCTGCACTCAGACCTCAATCTTTCTTGTCACCTCTAAGTGAGCAAGAGAGGAAGATGGGATATATGGGGGAAAATACATTCTGGTGTCCAGTACAAATGGCAAATAAAAAGTTTAATTTCATTACGAGGCCTTTATCTGGTCCCGCCCCTACAATGTGATACCCCCCACGTGTCACTGTGGGTATCGTTAAAGTAAGGAAGTTGGAATGGAGAGACTTGAGAAAGGGCCAGAATGCGAAGGACATGATGAGGTTTTCAGATGCAAGTAAACATGTGTGAGCTGTTTCCGCTGAGCGTGGAAGTTTTGGTCGGTTGGGAGAGCCTGACATTCCAAATTACGTATGGCTCAGAAAGATTCCTGTGTGAGTTTCAGACTTAATGTCTTTGTTAAGGACAGTTTTTACTAGGAAATTAAATAGGACGTTAAATGCAAACAGAGATAATGCTAACCCGAAGCTTGGAATAAGCAAATATAACTTACGCAGCTCGGAAAATGAGTTTTTTCTTCCCTTTGAAAGCGGTGAATATGCTGTCATCAGACTGGTTCAGACCAGTGTATCCAATCAGTGTGTAATAATAAAAAAAGCCAGTAGTGAGATGAAATGAGCACTAATCCCTGCTGGAGGGCAGAGCACACAAAGGGGGTGTTTGGCGTGTGGTAAGCAGCTCTGTGTGGGACAATTAGTGTAAATGCTTTTATTGTCGCATTTTCTACCTGAATAAGTACACAGACTCTATTCAGACTATATCCATTAATAGGCCACGTGTGTGTATTTTCTAATAAATTCTAGGGCCTTTCAATCTCTTGTTGACCAAAGGGCTCATCTAACTGACTGCACCATAACAAGTCCCATAGCAATATCTTACGTTTTTTAATTATTTCAGAAGCGAAGACCTGTGGATTCTAGAATGTGTTTTTTTTTTTTTTTTGACAGCTTCTTTTTAACATTCCGTTAAATACCAAAACCCGACCAAGCGATGGAGGAGCTGGAGATCTTGCTAGGATTAAATGGGACTGACTCTGAGTTTCCCATCAGTGAGAGGGACACATAAAAAGAAATGGGATCCGTGAAGCTCAGTTGGGCTGAACTGAGATCTCCAAAAAGTGCAAGGTGACAGTCGTGGCCGCCAGCCAAGCACGCTTCGCTAGTTAGGAGGGAGATGCATATCTGGCTCCCGCCAAATCACTTCCCATCTTGTAGTAGAGGCTGCCGGGTGCTGCTTGGCAGGAGATCAGAGCCTGGAATAATGTATATGACATTAAGTTCATTACGCCCATCGGGGGGCCCCCTTGAGCCCACTCTGAGTGCTGCATTGTAGGCTACTTACACCGCCAGTTAAGGCCCCCCCTTCTCCCAGCCGTGTTCCTCAGACATCTTGAAGAGTTCTCACTGAGTGACCAGCGTTGGATCAGGTCCGCGTTTCTGTGTTGACACTCGGTGCACCGTCCAACATGGATGTGCTAACCAATGTCATTCCCCTGATTCACAGGTGTCAAAGCGTGACGTTTTATCTGTGAAACTCATGTTTTTTTTTAGCCCATGTTACTATCCCACGTGCACAAAATGTGGGATGCAAGAGAAGAATTAGTCTAGAGATTTCACAGTTAAAATTTCACAAATTTCACATTGGTGCACCACTGTGAATAAGGAGAACCGATGCTTTTATTTTGATGGCTCAATGATTTCACCAGATTTTGCAGGTTTTTTATAACCCATCTCACTGCTTACATTGCAGCTGACTTGATGTGTATGTTGATATGTTCCAGACTTAAGTACATTTCGGATTGTTGTGCTCATTAATACCCAGAGAGTTCCTCTCGCGATGATCTCCACATCTTCGTCTCTTCCTTTAAAGGTCCTGAAGCTCGTTAGTGCCACAAGACTGATTAGCATTAATGAACTTGAGGCATCGTGACTTGTCCTTAAATTTTTAAGATTCTGTTTATTAGCATTACCTCATTTTTGAGAGAACGGGAATGTACAGCAATAGGAGGCAAAAAAATGGCATAAAAGAGGAGTGAAAAGACAGCTGTCAGCGTATGAGTTTCACGAGGAAGGTTTGTGTGCTCAATATGACTGTTTTCCATGCAGTCTTCATCTGGTTACCCCCACAGATGACGAGCAGTGCATGCATTTCCTGCATGTGATTCATTTCATCTGTGTCAAATGTCTTGGTAGAAAAGCATCCCATCTAGGACTCTAGTGCAGGAAAAAATGGGACAAATAACAAGGAACATGGAACATGACATAGTCACATTCTCAGCTTTGTTGTTGTTTTATTTGTTCAGTGAAAGTACAGCTATGTAATCCATACAGGTGGAGCCAGTTATAGTTGCTATGGCCACAATGCTCAAAGTCACTCTTCAGTAGTCAACCTTTTCCCAGACATACTCACAGCATGTAACTCAATACATGGAAACCATGTCCAAGCTGGATCTGTGACCGCGACTGTGTCCGGAATATCTGCATTATTGAGCAACACCTTGGGAAATGATGATTCACCTTGGGAAAGATGAGTCATGCTGTAACCACGGTTGTGTGAAAGGGTAATGTGACATCATCAGTTTGGGGGTGGGTCTTTCAGGAGGCGTTAATGTGACTGTGTATGGGGGCATATTATTCATGGGGGAATTAACGTGACTCGGGGGAGCATGTGACACAACGATATGGAGGCATGTCTTTCAGGCGGTTTTAACAGGAATTGGGGCGAGCATGTGACATCATCAGTATGGGGGCATGTCTTTCAGCAGGTGCAAACATGTCTTGGGGAGGGGGCGTGTAAACAGAAGCAGCTGCTTCTCGTACCTTGAAGTGAACGGATCATCAAAAGTTCTTTTCCCCATATTATTCCCAGTGATTCCAGACCCCCAGGGTTACTCCTCTCCATTAGCCTCCATTGGGCCAGCTTCTCTTATTCCCACTCCTGCAAAAGCCTCCCTTCCCACATAAACAACAGCATTAATCTCCAGCCCTGCCGAACCAAGCCGCTCCATTTAATCTCGCCTCCGCATTCTGTGTCTCCCCCTGGCTGCGGGCCGCAGAAACCCAACAGGACCCACTGGCTTCCCGTGGCTGAGGCTCCATGTTTATGGGGGGGGGGGGGGGAGTGCTACTCACGTCACACAGTAAGTGGGAGCTAGGTGGAGAGAAGTGGGCCATCTTCTTTGCATTTTAGATGTTTTTTTCTCTTTTCCTTGATAGTTCCAGCACTGTGGCAGGCTGTAATTTGTGGAGCACCAGCCAGGAGTAATAAATCATGGCATCTGTTGATGACAGTTCTAAATGAGCATTCTCATTGGGCCAGACAAGTACATCACTTTGTGTGTTATTTACTCGGGGCTCCGCCGTGCCATCTGTAGACATGAAGCTGGATGATTGCGTCTCCCGACATCAATAGCATTTTAAAGAGAGGCCTGTCTCCGCCGCCGTCTCTCTCCCTCCTTCGACTTTACTGTCACTTAAAGGAGGCCGTCAATCCCACCGTTTGAAACCACTGCTGCAGAATAACCCTGCATTTCATGTGATTCTGCACCTGCCTGTTTCCATTTCCGGCATGATCTGTGATTCGGAAAATGATCCCGCAAACAGGGCTTTTATAAGGTGACGTTAAAATATTAAAAAATATGTTGACTGGGAGATTATAACTGTTTAACGAGTTTGGTGCAGGTTACATCTATAATCCAGCAACCCACATGAGCTGGTGGGTATTCCTATAATGTAATGTAATCTGTAGACTAAGATTACAGCTAACGAAATTGGGTGATTTAAAACGATGTAGAATTTTGAATTTGCAGACAATTTATGGTAGGAATTATTGTTAAGCTGGGGCCTACACCTAATTTCATTAAAGAAATAAATCTTAAGCTTGAGAATATTACAAATTTTTCTTTTCCTGGTCCTTCAGAAATCCATCTTAATTTTGCCCCAGCACTGAGTACACAGATCGATGCTCAGAGAACATTAAATGGTTAAATAAATGGTGGGCAGCTTCAAGAGGCCAGGAGTGGTGATGGAACCTGTATTTTTGTGTGTTTTTTGTTTCTTTTAGTGGGCACCTACATGCATAACTGCAACAGCAGTGTTTACCAGCACTCAAACCCACTTGGGGGCCTCGAGGTTTGGAGTCCCCCTTCTGGCTGCAAAGAGTCACTACACCTTGGGGCCCAAAAGTGAGTTTTTAAATTGGGTCCCAAAACAGCAAACCTGCCCTTGCATACATCTGGGAATTTGTGTGAAGATCTCGTGGATGGATGAGGACACATCCAGAATCGAGTCGAAGGGTGAAAGATTATTTCAGTCACTCGCTGAAGATCCTGTGGTTTAGCAACGCAGACTGGCAAAAGCTCATTGGTCTTTCCTCACTTGTTTTGGATGATGTCATTGGCCGGCTTCTTGCTGGTGCAGGGGGTGGATGAGGGTTGAGTGATGGGGTCAGAAGCCCCCCCTGCCAACCATGACTCAAAGTCCTCATTTAACACATTCAACCAGCAAAGGAAAACTCAGTAGGTATAGAATAAATTCAGAAGAAACTGTACAGGGAATGAATTGCTTCAGTGCAGCGCTGACTTGGGGTGACCGGCATCCCCCCACCACACGGCACAGTGTATGCAGGCAGGTTCAAGGGCATCGCAGCCTACACTAGGGAATTAGCTCACGGGCATTGTGAGGGCAAATGAGAACTCTGTGCTGCAGTACTGGAGACTTAACAGCAGGGGGCAGTGCTGACATGCCGGTCTGAAGAGCAGGAAAGGATACAAACCAGCTGCACAAAAATAAAGACAGACTTACTAACCTGCCGCCCCCTACTATACTCTAAAGCTTCCAAAACTACTTAAACTGCTCACCTAGAAAAATGCCTCATAAACTACTCAGCACCACAACAAAGTGCGGAAAAAAGCCCTGTATAAACTCTTTACACCCACCAACAAACGTAACAATTTTGTTGCTATAAAAAACTCACTTTCAGATGTGGACATGATTTAAACAATGTAAGATTTTTAAAACATCATGGCAGAGTGCGCTGGGGTCAGGAATGTCTTGGGAGGCTGGGTTTGACACGCTCGAGGAGGTACATGGGTCATGGACTCCATAGGAGCCACTTCCGTTGCCGTGGCGAGGCTCACATTCAGCCGTCATGGGGACGGTAATCAGCGCTGGGGAGGCAAGAGCTCACCCTCCCTTTCACAGGGATCCTGTTCAAGGAGAAGAACGCTGTCGCTGGCTAACAGCCTCTATATCTTCTTTTTTATGTACTCCGTTTTTAAATCACCCTGAATGAAAGCAGTCGAAATTGTACCATAGAATCGCTTCAGAGGGGTCAAGGCATCAGCAGATTTAGAAGCATGAACACACAGGGGCACCAGCCCCAGCTGGAAGCTGATTGGCTCCTGGATTGCCCCCTCTTCAGTCACTCACCAAGTGAAAACCCTCTGTATGAATTATGGCCCCTTTTATGTCCCCCACCTTAAAAATTCCTAGAATCACTCATGAGTCGATTCCTCGATTAAACACGCTTGATTGTTTAATGGTGTATTGCCCAATGTAGGTAGCACCCCCAGGTCTGTTGTTTAATCCGCAGTCCCTAACCTTCCTCCTGACCCTCTGTAGCCGGACTTTCCAGAATAAAATAGCCTCAATTGGGGAGTGAATACCTTGATAATGTACTAGCAGTATAACAGCCAGCTCTGGCTGTGTGTGGAATCATTAATGGCGTGTGGCAGGTCACTGAATAGCCCGCGATACAATAGCTCAGAAGCAGGCTTTACACATGGACTTGGCGCTCCGAGATGTGACTGAAAACACAATACTGCCACAAAGACTCATATCTGCCTCTGAATTTCATTACGAACTTTTAGCGCTGCGTGTTCCTCTCCTGCCCCCTTCCTCTTGGCGGGGATGGCGATCCTGGGCTCCGATGCGGGATTGGAAAATTAATTATGCGGGCTGTCCGGATGACAATGGGCAGCTGCTGATGTCTGCCTCGCCCCAGACCGTAAGTCTTCTGACAGAACGTCACAGTGTATTGTGGAAGAACAAAGGAGCTCTGTCTCTACTTCCGAGGTTCCATGCCTAACCCTCGACGGCCTACCGCGTTACAGTGATTGCCACGATGCTGGTATGTTGTGACGGTGGAAGTTTCCAGGTGATACCCTCCCCTACTTGCAGAAGCACATGTGTCGTCGGCATGTTGGGAATGGCTTGTGTGCAGATTAGAAAGTGTTCGGATTACACTGGCATGCATTTCCTCTATCTGCGGGCGAGGGCAGCTCCTTTCATCCGATCTGTGACAGGAAGAAGGTCACTTCAAAAAGGGAAGATCAATGTTTCCTGTAACAGTCGGCCGATGACTGGGAAAGAAACAATGGTCAGCAATGGTATTATTTTTTAAAACGTCATTCTCAACTTGGGTGAGCTCTGCTCTGGCAGTCTTGATGTTTTGACTGTGATCTGATGAAGGACTGAGGTCTTGCGGGATGGAGAAATTCATATGAATGCTTCTGTCTGTCATGAAGGTTGCAAACTTCCATTCTGGCTCCTCTTATGCTTGTCTGATCGAACGCAAGCTGATTCAGGACCCAGCTGCTCATCTGGTCTCAGTCTTTCCTAGATGCTCACGCATCTCCACCCTTTTCTTCTTGCACCAGATCGCAGCCAGAGGTAATTTAAAGACTCTGGCCCTGGTTTAGCCAGCAGACAAAGGCTTGGAAACTTACTCCTGTGCTGGACAGCATCAGCCCCACACCCCTGCCAGACAGCTAAGATCTGTATTGGCCGGATGTCTAATACTCCTAGCGTGCAAAAATCACTCATGCAGAGCTCATTCCCTGACCGGTACCCAGAGCTCCCAGCATCTGTCAGTGCCACCTTTCTCTCTCTCCCATTTTCAGCAGAAAATTAAAGACCTCTCATTCCAGGCGAAATTAAAATGGAGTACTTTAGCGTTTTAGCACCAGAACACTTGTGCTAGCTGTCTGCTAGCAAAGCGTGACGCTTCGGTTGTCTGCGCGTTGCATGTACTACATATGTGCTTCAGCGCTCAGACGTGTTGCTCCGCATTAATCTGACAGCTAAAGGGGAACAGGGACATGGCATGAATGTGAAAGACGGCTCCTACAGGAACACTTTGGCCACACAGTGTAAAAAAGAAAAACAGAAGACAAAGATATGAAAGAAAGCGCGTAGGAGCGTATTAACAGATCATGTAGTGGATCACGGACACGGGGGACCGATCACCGACCACTAAAAGTGCCCTCCTGAATGACACGGCCTCATATGAGGGAAGATCTGAGCAGGCATCTTTCCAAGCTGCCCCTCTCACTCCTGACTCAATCCAACAAGACACCAGCTGTATAAGGACACTCTTTCTTTCAAAACAGGAGACCAGAGACACTCTTGCTAAGTAAGCCCAGGGGTCCAGCTGAGGCTGTGTAACAAATACAAAAGTACGCACTCTGACGCATCCTTGGGCACTAACATCGCTGTAAAACATATGGTGTGGTATCCTGCGGGTGTTTGGGAGCAGTATGTTTTACGCTGCGTGATAGATGCGTAAGAGATGAGATTCAAGATTCGAGATTCTTTATTTACCTATATCAGTACATTGAAATTCTTACTCGTGCCATCCATTCAGTAACATATAATTTGTAACAGAGTTAAACAGCACAAAATGAAACAAAGGCGATCACAAGCCATCAGCGTAGCAATATAAGGAGTTTCAGATGTACACATTTATGGAATAATTACCAAATAAGTAGAAGAAATGGCTGCGATGGGCTGGGTTGTTTCCTGCCTCGTGTCCATTGCTTTCGGGATAGGCTCCGGACCCCCCGTGAACCAGTAGGATAAGCGGTTTGGAAAATGGATGGATAGATGGATAGAAGAAATGGCGGAAAAAGGAAGTATAGCTAAATAAAGTATAAATATATGAAATAAATTCAAAGGAAATTACTGAAATAGGAAATTTTGCAGTATATTAGCTGTTGTAGATGACAGGGTCAGAATGACCCCAGAGTGTTTGTGGCCACTGCGTGTTTTTGCTTGGTGTTGATTGTAGCACCAGTGTCTGTCTGTACCAATGGTATCGCAGTTACAACCCCTAGAGACGTCTTACCTGTTTCCTGGTGTAATTACACAACATCTGTTATGCGAGGCCATCACTGCTGGAGACTGTCCGGTCACGGTCCATTGGACTCGAAACTGGTCCCACAGCAGGGCCAACGCAGGACTAAAATCTTAAGGGCTGGTGGGGGGGCCGAATACCACGGGGAATATCCCATAATTCTCCAATGCACTTCAACATTGGTTAACGCTAATTGCGCATAATATGGCTGGGCGACGTGAGATACTGGTTTCATTAAAGCCAGTATAGCGAAAAGCAGCAGCACCGACGCTGGGCTCATATCTCGCCCCAAGAGGCTCGCAGAGACGACAGCGGAGACGGATGAGCTGAGCTCCAGGCCGAATGGACGAGTGTAAACACAGGCGGATCGCAGACTAGCCGCTACGCTAACACTCTGCCTGTTAGCTAAAGACAACAGCACTGAAACAACAGCGCTACTGCTATTAAATGAATAGTTAGTGCAATAAATTACAACTGGGTTGCATAGTAGCAGCTGAGTGCCTGTAAATTAGGGCACGACCTGTACCAGCTAAATCATCTCCCGCCTCTGTCACTCATCATTTTTGTCCAATGGACTTAAGATATTTTGGGAAATCCACCTGAAAGTAAAAGCCAGCTAATCTGCCCCCGGCCTGCTTCCCTCACCAGCAAGAATTTGGAAAAAAGGGGTGTCCAAAGGCATAAAATGCTTCTAAGCAACTGGTAGACCGTAATACATCCTTAATATAAAATTGCAGGTTGTAGGATAATTTAAATAGTTTCAAGTTTCGGAGAAAACAATGAAATCCTAAACATAGTGTTAGCTGGTGTAACAAAAGACAGTGGCGTTGCTCAGCAAGGCAATAGTACACGTTAAAGATAATACTGTGTCATGGACAGGAAATACAATAAGTACTAAACAATGAAATGTTGCAAACAGTACAACAGTGATGGAAGAGAATTGTGAAAAAAATGTAGCAATAAATTTGTAATAAATTACACTACATATACACAGTTTTACAGAGTTATAGGATGTTTGCAATCCTGAGAGCCCATGGAAAGAATCTGTCTGTGAAACATGTGGCGCTGGTGTAGGTGACGTCGTAGAATTTGCCACAGGATAGCAGTTTGTGGGGGACGTGAGCAGGGTGGCTGGTGGCCATGATGATGGTGTCAGACCTCTTCTGACAGCGGGTGGTGTAAATGCTCCAAGCTGGAGACTCTGGCAGCTGTCCTCACTGTTCCTTGGAGCAGTTGGAGATCCTGGGCTGTCAGGTTGATGCATCAGTAAAGCAGCCTCTCAGAACGCTGTCCATGGTGAGGCGGTGGAAGTTTCTTCGGATCTTAGCTCCCACTCTAAGCTCTTTAGTCTGCTTGGGAAGAACAGCCTCCCTTGTGTCTCCTCTTCTTGAGCTGGTGTTGAGATACCATGAAGAAGCCTGGATGTCCAGGAACCTGACGCTAGTGACAGTTTTCACAAGTGTACCGTTCCCAGGATGTGACTTCCTCTGTTTATCTTGAAGCTCACAATGATCTCCCTCGTTTCTTCTATGCTCAGAGTGAGGTTGTTCTCCTGTCACCGTACAGCCGGGTCGTTTACCTTCCTCCTGTAGGTGTCTTCGTCATCACTGCTGATGAGGCCGATCACATTGGTGTCCTGCATAAGCTCAGCGATGCTGTTGGCTGTGTGCCTTGTTGTACCGGTGTAGGTGAGCAGACTGTCTGACAGGAGATGAACTGGTGTAGCAGATCCAGAACTGGTAGGTGGAACTTGGCAGGTGTGGGTCATCTATATCGATGTCTGCCCATGACACGGAGATTGTGAAACTCAAAACACACTAAGCCACACAACTCATAGCACACTGTGGATTCACGTGTGGGACCTGCTAATCAGTGTCTGATTGTATTTAATATTTCTGGGTACAAATAGCATGTAAGATTTGTTTACTCATCTACAGGTGCCCATATAATGAAAAAAATTCATCAAAAGTCATCATCGAAAAGACAGCATCAACTTGATCTCCTTCCTGCCCATGTCACGCACTGTACAGTCTGTCACTGCTTCAGGGTTATGTAGAGGATCTTCCGGAGGGTCTTTATTTGCGTAATTTTCCCCCCCACATTCCCAGGCATTCGCCGTTTATCAGCAGATGTGGCATGGACGGTAATGATCCTGTCACCGTTGCAGGGCCCTACGGAGGAAATGGATTTTAAGAGAACATGGACGAGGAGAGGAAAAGAGTGAAGGTTTTCAATTATGAACGCGGAGAGGAATGGGATGGCATTATTTTTCCCCAGGCTCCCTCACGATTGGCTGAAATGATGGGAAATAAGAGATACTGTTCTCTTGACCTCATTAACAACACCAGGATGGGGGGGGGGGATCTAGTTCACCCCAGCCTGATCCATCTGCAATGACACTCCAGCTATCAACAAGGCAATCGCTGGCTACCCATGGGGGGGTGAGGGGTCATTTGCTGCTGTGTTCATTCACCTCAATCATCGTCTTTCACTTTCGTGCCACAAGTTTTTATGTTTGTTTTGTATTTGTTGCCATCTTACCTGTGCATCTCATTGGACATCCCAGTCTCTTTCTCCACGTTGTCTCCACCAATTGCTTTCCAGATAGTGGTGTTGTTGTTGTTTGTTTTTTTTTGGTGGTCAAGTGCAGATCATGGAAAACAGTCAGTGCCAAACCGAGATACAGCATATGTGCGATTCTAGTTTTCGTTTTTTCGTTCTATCTCCCCAGCTGGCCCCTTCTCCCAAGACGGGCTGGATATTGGCCATGCTTCATGGATGTGCCGATCGGGGCAGGGGGGTAATCCCTGCAACCACTTTCCCTTCAGAAAGCCGCCGTGGTTTTTGTTTATACTCTCATGGCCGTTTTATACTATGAAGAAAATCGAAGCAACCACAGGTGGGACATTTCCTCTAGGAGCACTGACAACACAAACAAAGTGGGATGACACAGTTCCAGCTTAAAAGTACTACAGTTTCATTTATTTTTTTTCTCAAAAAATATGAAACTCAGAGAATGATTCAGAGAATGTAGGGAAATTTTTAGTCTATTGTTGCAAATTTTGTATCAGATGTTTATCAAGAGAATTAGTTACTTGCTTTTTTCTATGTCTTCTGTTCTTGAATCCCTTTCATCCCACCTAGTAAATAGTCTTAATGCATCAGTAACATCCCACGGCAGATGCATTAACTGCGATAATGTACTTTTAACTTTGGGTAGTGATTTGTTGAATCTGTTGACTTCCATGTTTGCCTCATATATAATTCAACGCGGAATATATAAAACTCTCGCCGAGTGGCATAAATTAGGGTGCAGCGGAGATCCTGAGTTTTTGCAGACGATTAGGCGGGATGACAATGTCGAAGCGCTCCGTTATATAATTTTTATTTTTTTCTAGTCTAAAAATTCCTTCTGCGAGGTAGGCCTGGGTATTGTGCCAGAGCATTTCAAGCTATAAAAATCAAAAAGTCATGTCAGAAGAGGCTGTACCAGGGGGACCATGCATATACATATAATAAACCACCTGGCTCATTGCCCTGCATAAGAAGCTGGGGGGGGCACAAGAAGACATGATACTGTATTAACACACACACACACACACACACACACACACACTAATCTTTCTAGATGTGTTCATGTGTCAAACCCACATGCCATTCGTATTCATCCACAACCCAAACCCCAACTCCAACCCCTTGCTGGCCCCAGAATTTGCCTCCAGCTTCAGCCGACGTTCCCTCTGCATTGGTGTAGTGAGCCAACGCGTTCCGGGGCCCTCAGGCTCTCCAGAGCCGTGGGATGCGGCCCCATCCATGCACTGCCACGGCCGCCTGCCGCTACAGCCTTGAAGATGCTCCCGGATACAGGCACCTCGAGGGCATGCAGCCTAAGCTCAGTGCAACAGTACCATCAGGAGCGCTAACGGCTGTGGTTAGCATTACGGCTCTAATGAAGGAACATACCATCCATCCAGCCAGCCCCGTTTGTGATATGCAGAAGTCTGGAATCTATCCTGGAAGCTACAGGCACATGGCAGGGAATGACCGAGGAAGGGCGCCAACCCATTGCATGGCAAACAAGCAAATTTTGGAAATTCCAGTTAGGAGGCTTTTGGACTGTGGAGGGGGGGGGGGGAGTAGAGAACCCAGAAGAAATTCCGTAACAACATAGGAGGGATATGCAAACTCCACACGTAGGGCTGGGCCAGAAACTCAAACCCCAGTCCTAGAGGTATGAGAAGATTGTGCTGCTCGTGCCGCCCCAAAATGAAAGTACCTCTGGAAATCAACATACGATGAGCATGAATTAATAAAATGGCGGCTCCGTATGTGATTCGCAGCCCCCCCACGAGCCAGTCGAGATCACAGCTACGAATGATGGATCGCTGGTCTATCGCTATTGTGACTGCTGCCACTCACGGCCATGATTTGTCTGTCACATCATATGTAGTTATTTCCTAGAACTCATCTGCAGCCCCAGGACAGGATGGAGAATATTCTGGAATTTGAATGTCCTTAGTACCCCCCCCCCCCCCGCCACCCACACACATAAACACTCCCACACCAGCTAATAACCTCTATGATATTACGGTGTCCGTGGTTACTTAAAATCTCCCCCCGGCATAAATAAGGGATGCATTGCCGCTTCTCTTTCATAAAAAAATGCGCTTTCTGGAGTCTCTGCATTTCGCAGGTAAACAGTTTATCGATGAGCACTTTCAAGTTTCGGCTTCTCCCTAATACCCTGACCTCATTCATATGTAAACTACTCAAAGCAACACGGGGACTTAAAAAAACATGCATCATTTACAGTTCCGTGGCTTTTAAGGGAAGCTTGAATTTATATTTGCCGGGATTTATAATGGATTGTCACTTATAACAGCCGAATCTGCCATGCTGGACAAGTCTCTTATGTTGCGTGTGAGTTGGGCCATTAAAGTCCGAACTTCTGCGAATGGGGGACAGGTGAGCTAAAAACAAGCAGACTATGTTCCATGCTGAGAGCCCCCTCCCCAATTTACAGCTTTGTCATGTGATCAGTCATGTGATCAGTCATGTGATCAGCCTGTGTCATTTTTCAACCCAAACACCTCCAGATCCAAAACCAAGTCCACATCTTCCATAGTTCCTGTTTACTGTTAATTAATCTGCAAATTAACCCCTGCAAACTATTTCTTGTATTATAAATACCATTTATTTTCAATGTACTGTTGCCAGGTGAATGGTGTGTGAGTGTGCCCTGCGTTGGGCTGGTCCCCCATCCTGGGTTGTTCCCTGCCTCGTGCCCATTGCTTCCGGGATAGGCTCCGGACCCCCCGCGACCCAGTAGGATAAGCGGTTTGGAAAATGGATGGATGGATGTTGCCTTATTCCAAATATCTAATTCAGATATTTTTGTATACTCTGTATCAATGTCTTTTTCCTTTTTCCCTTTTTCCTGACTTTCCCTTTTTTTTCTTGTCACTAGTGTCAGCTTGGATTCAATTCTGTTCCTATTACGATATGAACCCTGCCTGTCATGACGTTTTTTTTTTTGGGTTTCACGTCATGTGTTTGGTTTTGTTAAAATGGACCTCGACTCAGTTCCTTACAGGCTGACCGAGCTCCTCTGCAGCCCAAACCTTCCTGGATGCAGCGCTCCTCAGTACACAAAGCAAACGCATCATTTTCTGTGTCTCTTCCAGAACATCTGCTGCTGCTGCTCAAGCCATTCCTCCCGCTTGGCAGGAGGGCAGGAGGAAATGCGATGGGCTTTCGACAGGGACATGTATCGTTGCTCACACACTCCATTGCATGCCTTGGCGCGCATCACGCGCTCAACATCCGGGAAGGTGTTTGTGCACGTGTACGTGTAATGTGCAGGACGGACACTGCTGATGATCTGTAGGAAGGCCCTCCCCTTCCCTCCAGTTTCGGTCCTTTGCCATAAAAATGAAGTTGTCCCTCTCTTATCTTCCATTCATACCCGTGTCACAGTTTTAGCTGTAATAATACTCCGGCTCATTTGCAGCCTGTAGCCTTAGTGAGGCGGCCTGACGGATATTTAATATAAATTAGATCTGTTGTAATGCTCGACATGCTGGCCAGTTACTCTGCTCTCTCCCACAAGACGTGCGATTAGGAGCCGTAACGGGGGTAGGGGGGAGGGGGGGGGTCTGTGACATGATAATGCAGTTAGTGTGGGAGGGGGGAGGGGTCAGAGGCTGAGCCATGTAACATTACTAATCTCCCGGGTGTTGAAACCTGGCTCAAACGAACAGAAACCCAATTATCAGAGACACTCTTTCCGTGTTATAGCATATTAGATCCCATTAGCTGACTGGTACATAAAAAGTGAAAGAGAGTCTGGGTTCAAGACCCAGTCGAGTGAGACTCAACCACAACCACAAACTGATGACCTTGGGCGACTGTCAACAGGCATGGAGATTAAACACATACGTTATGTATGTCACTCCACGCCAGGCTGAATGGCAAACAAACCTCTGTACAAACAGACTGTTTACAATTCAGTACAATAGACTTATATAAAAAAACTGGACTTATATTAAAAAAAACTGTCCGATATACATAGAGAAAAAGTCGACATACGCCAATAAATACTGTAAGTACATTTAAACTTTATCTTTTCTTTAATCTCATATGTGTTCTTCAGTGTGTGTTACTGGTGTGATTTGGCTTTTGTGTGCATTTGCTGTAAGGTGTCTTGAATGGTGTGGGAAGGTAAGTCCGACGTGCATATAACTTGATTTCTGTACGGGTTTGTGGAGCACATTACAAACGTAAGTCGAGAATTACCTGTATTTCTTTCCTCATGATGCGGAAACCTAACAGGCAGAAGCAGCAGAAGCTGAAGGCAGGATTTATTACACTGCAAAGTCCAGCTGAAAGAGTCTAACATAACACAGTCCTCACACATTAACCACATGGTCCATCAGTGACCACCAGCACATACTGGAAAAGCACATCTTATTAATATAATTTAATGACTCTTTATAGCATCCTTATATTTTGAAGACAAAAGTCTTTATCTCTGGAAAAAAAAGTTCTGGAGTCCCTGGTTCTGTTCTAATCTAAAATTCTGGCAGGTGTGGTGTCTCGTAATGCTGAAAATAGCTGCAACAGCATTTAAAATAGACAAGCAACTTCAGACACAATAAATTATTACTATGCAGTCAGTCTGAAAAGCTTAGCGGTACCTTAACGCTTTATCCGGCATTGAATTTTGAGAACATTTATTTAAGAAGATGATCTGTCTCTTTCAGAAACTGGTATTTTTGTACACAATACAGTGATTTTTGTACAAGTTAAAATTTGTGTACATTGTGAGTTTAAATTATGTAATGAGTATAAATTTGTTCATACAAGCTATGTAGTTTTTAAGTGTGAAAACACAAGATGTCACAATATAATAGTGTAAGGAGACTGTCAGTAAAACCATCATCCATCCATCCATCCATCCATCCATCCATCCATCCATCCATTTTCTGTAAGCATTGGTGGGTGGAGATAAAGCACGGGGACCATGAGGTGTGATGTCACCTCAGATGTGGTGACGTCTTCTTTTTGGCCCCTTCTTGTCATTATAATCACTGACTGTCTTTGTCTGACATACAGTTCTTTGATGTGTGTACTTTGGAAGATTTGGAAGAAAAAAATTATGTCGCACTAGAGTGAGCAAAGGTTTTTCAATCAGCGTCCCCCACATAAGCATCAGCCCCCTCCCCCAGGTAGTTCAGGAAACCTTATACCCCCCCATATGTCTGCTTTAATATCACATCGCGTACTGAGCACTGAGTGACCCGGCATTCCCTTGCAAGTGTGATGGAAACTCCACCCACTAAATCAGCTGACAGCCTTTGAGAGCATATCCAGCAAACATCACATAGCACTCAGGTCACAGAGGCTGCTTTCACACTGCACACTCCCGATTTTTTGCTCATTTGTGACACCAATCACATTTTTTTCATGACAATGTGAACAGCACAAGTCACATGGAATCCGAATTTTTCATTTCCGATTTGGACCACTTCAGTATATGGTCATAAATCGGATACATTTTTTGACAATGCGACCTCAGTGCGAACAGCAAAATCAGAATTCATGCGACCTTTACGTCACTTTCTATCGACAGCCGTCACAAATCTGCGCAGGCGGAAGTTGCCATATGTCTCCGTCGGAGTACCAAATGTGGAGGAGAGCGCAGAAGCTGGCCAGTGGAGGGACAGTGAGGTGCTGGATTTAATAAGTATTTTGGGAGATAAATCTGTTCAAACAAAACTGGAAGGTTCATATTGTAACCAGGCAGTTTTTGAAACAATAAAGTGACGTCTTTGTTTTTGCGCGTCATTGCGTCTTTGTTGTCTTGTGTGCATGTGGGCCAGTTCAATGTAGTGAACCGTTCACATTGAAATCTAATATTGCCCACATTAAACAGAGTAATGTGAACAAGCGAACAAAAAATCCAATCTGAGCAGAAAATCAGAATTGAGCATTAAGGCCTGCAGTGTGAACGTAGGCAGAGTTTCCTCATGGAAGTGGACGTGCTATCAGAGGTGGGATGGGTCCAGAGCATCGCCTTTGCATGGGGACTCTTTGACCATCGCAGGGTGAAATGTGATCACTTCCTTTCTTTTGGGGAGGAAAAACTTAAGATGCAAATTTGTTTGGTTGCAATGTAACTTTGAAAACCAATCATCTCAAGAATGATGCTTTCTAGATATTAACCTGAAATATACTATATAGTCAACCAGTCCATATTCACAGGGATGCACATAACTGGGTCAGAGGTACACATTCACCTTTAAAAGCGATTCATGAGGCAATTGATTGTTGGAACAGCGCGAATGCATACTCATTTTATGTGCATTTTCACTGATATGACAAGAAATGAGTGTGCATTTTAATCTTTATATGGTAATTCATACTTCATTTGCGGTATACAAAGGACTCCAAGGCAGGCATTTGGGAAACAAAGCAGGTTTTATTGGGGTTGAAACAGGGACAAGGAAATAAGCAGGACTGTGAGGAAGATGAGTATCGTGAAGTACACAAGCAACAAGGGGTCTGACTTCAGTGACTGGACTGGGGCTGATAAGACAAACAGGTAATTAAATACACAGACTAACAAGGGGTAACAAGGAACAGGTGTACATCATCAGGGCCATGTTAGGGAAGAGACAGGAGGGTCAGTTGGACAGGCAGGATGTTATAGTACGTATGATTTGGCAGCCTGTAGATGTAACAAAGCTGGCTGTCACAGGCCTTGTGTGACATTATTTAATTCAGATGTTTTCCATGCAAACTCTGTAATATGTGTCGGTAAAGTTTTGCATCAATGCTGTCTCTTTGGAAGCTTAGCCCGCTAACAAGGACAGCCATGATGCCCTGGTTCATCTGAGGTTCAGATGATTATTCCATCTCTGATGCATGTACATGGCATAACCCCTGACACTTACGGCCGCTTTTACACTCCACGAGCATCATGGGAATGCTCTGAAACATCTACCGGTGGGAACCTTCCAGCTGACATAATCAGAAAAGACAAGAGATGACAGAACGACCACAAAATCAACCCTCTACATCGCTATAATGTCGCCTGAGTAATATCACATTGCCACAAATATTACTGTAAACTCTGATTTTACCCATAATGACAGGAACACCTACAGGGGGAAGAGGGGGTGGGGAGGTGTGGGGGGGGGTGTTTAACTTTCTGATGGTGCCTGATGTCAGGGCCTCTTTCTGCAGATTCATGGGCTGCAATGAGGCAGGCAGAGGAACAGGAATACCTACCAACCTGGACTACTGTGGAAAGAACAAAAGAAAAAACAATGGGGCTGAGATTGTTAATTGTCTACTGATGAAAGCATATGATCCTCAGCAAACAATGGACCCAGAGTGGGAATATCTTAGACAGAGGGAGCTTCTTCACCACATCATCAGTAAGTGGAATCCTTGGAAGCTTTCATGAGTTCTCAAAGTCTGTAACCCCATGACCATCACCTTGGTCAGTTATTTGCCATCGGTTTGCATTAGACGGGTAGTGGGGCCTCGTAGATGGGACAATGTGTTTGACATGGTGGTGGGGCGTGAACAGAGACGTTAATAGGTGGCAGAGGTGAGCACCGCCTTCAGGGCATGTGAATAAGAAACCGGTCTCACGATACATGAAAAAGGGGGCGGTGCTTGATCGTGGGTCCAAGGCATGACCACTATCCAGGCTGCTGAAGGACAGGTTAGGTCAGCTGTCAATCATGTGGGGCAGCAGTGTATTGTGGGTCCAGAAGCACTGTCATGGCAATATAGGTAAAAGGCAAATACACGTAGATTTCCTTATAAGGACAAGTGTATATTACAGATGTCAAAATGGAATAACGGTGGTATTTTTGAGTACAGAAAACCAATCCTGTACATCTTTAACAAGTAGAAAGACTTTTCTGTACACTGTTTTTGCTGATGAGCTTTACTGCAGGAAGAGGAGCATAGCATCAGAAAAAGTGGTGAGAAGAGGAAGGATCTTTTTGTGATTGAATTCTCGGGGGTTTCATGTATATGCTGTTTGTTGTAGCTGTGCAGCCTATAGCCTCCCTATAAACAGTCGTTAACCCTTAATTCCTTTCGATTGAGGAAATACATGTTGTTTTATAGTAAGAGAGGAATTGTTGTATATATAGCCGCAAAAGAGGAGTCGTGGGGGAGTGGGGGGGGGGGGGGGGGGGCTGTGGTTTTTCTGCCATTTTTTCTGTTCTCCTTGAGGCATGGGGAGGCCGAGCACAGGGATAGTGGGGGTTGTCTGGCTCGGCGGTGTCCTTGTAGGTCCTTGAAGATATTAAACCCAATGAAAGATGTCTAATCCTCCCCAAGAAACAATGCAGTTCAGGGTTCAGAGTGCGCAGCAGTCCGTTATCAGCGTTTCGCTTGTAAAGGGGAGAATGTCACATAATCCCTATGACAGCTGGGCCACCTGCGGGGCGATTCTGTGGCCGACCCTCCCACCTCACCTCAGTCAGATCAAAGGCTGCCTCATCCTGGCCGCTGGGCCAATAAAGGACCTTTTGAAGGTCTAGTCATATGGGGGAGGAGGGGGGGGGAGTGATTATCACCTCACCAGCAGACCCAGCACACTTTATTTATTGGCTGGAATGGTCAGGAATGCTGTTCGGTGTGTAACCACAACGGGTTGCAGCCTTTTCATTAATCAGCAGGAACGCTATTAATTACAATGGTTTGCATAATGTACAGGTATAAAGATTTATAGACCCAGTCTGTTCTCACACTTTCCTTGATGTCTCCATTTCCTCTCTTTCTTATTTGTTATCCATCACAGATGTGTTTGCATTAACTCTGCCACTCCTCAGATCAGCTTCAATTTAAATATCTCACATTTGTGTACGCCTCAGTGGCATTGTTCACCACCACTCAAACAACACATTAGCATGGGGCCCCTGGTGTTTGGGCAGCTCCTGTTGGCCGTAAACAGTCACTACACTAAATATTAAATTAACGTTCCTTTGTTAGGAGATGCTGAAGCAGCATGTTTTGCTAACCAGCTAGCTAGCTTAGATCTGGCTAGCTATTTATTTAGATTTTTTTTAAACTCCAATTAAACAAGGCTAATGCTATCTCTTTCTGAGAGGTTTTCTCACAGGCAATCTTATTGTGCCATATGGTAAAATCAGCTGCTGAAGCTAACAATCCAGGCTTCTGTTGCTCCACGTAACAAAAATTCATCAGCTTATCTTTTCCTCAGTCTCCGGCTCAGTGCCTTCTTGCATCCATGCCTTCATGTCTGGACCCTTTCATTCTCACATTGATTGGGTATTGGTGCTTTTAAAAGATATGTCAGACCAATCTCCATTAGACAGATAGATGTTGATCCAGGAGATCACAGGTTCTGAAAAATCACCACTTTGAATCTAATTGTGTATTAAAAGAATGTTGTACTTCTGAATCGGATTTCTGTAAATTGGCTCAATTGCTGAGGCTCGTGTCTTGTGCCCTATGCTGCATGGATAGTCTCCAGCCCACCGTTCAGTAATATTATTCAGTGCAGATGCTGGACCATCTCCTGAGCCTTTGGAGGGCTTCCCACCATTGTTTATAAAACACTGCATTATGAGGCCTCTCATATCTTCTCCTGCACCTACTGTTAATGCTGTCTAGCAGAGCTATAGTGCGGCAAGATATTTTTAGCCCATAACAATGAAAACTCTCATAAAAATAGTGACAGATCGTCCTCTCTTCTTATCGATGTTCTCTCCTGACTTCTGAAGGAGCTTCTGGCAGCTATGTGTTCAGACTATCAACAATTCCCTGGCTCGTACTGTACCAGAGATTGGATGAAACTCTTATGATATTAGCATAAGACAGACCCCCCCTCCGGTTCATATGGCTTTTGCCAATTATTGTTATTATAAGAAATGATCCAAGAACTAAAGCATAAACAATGCCGATAGATATAAACAGCGTTGATAGATGCAGGGCTTTTTGCTTAATGTAAACCAAAGCCTGAAAATGAAGCAGAATGGCCGTGAGAGATGTAGGGGTGGCGTGTCGAGCCTCCCAGCCACAGCAGACAAGAGCCTGCTGACGTCAGTCCATTAGTTAATGAGAGCTTCTCTGTCTAATTGGAATAAAATGACACATAAAAGACATTTATGGATGGCAAAACAATAAAAACCCATAATTATGACTAATGAGGTTAATTTACAGCAAAAGTTGGCTTTTTTATGTCAGAGAAAGCTTGCTTAGAGAGCTAATCTTTTTCTGCCGCATGGAATACTCATGAAATGATTAAAAACGATTGAAGTGGATATTACTCCTTGGACATTGCCTGTCAACATCACCTGCGTAAGTTACATGGGAAAAAATGGATGGATGGGTAGCTCAAACATGCTTCCAAAACTTCAGTTAACCAGCTTGATTATTTACCACTAATTCTGACACTGATGGCAATGCATCCCCACGATCCACACCTCACTGCAGGGATTGGGGCATCATAAACAATACAGAGCAGTGGCCATTAAGAGCTACAGGGACGATGAGCCATATTGTGAAGCATCCATCATAATGCCTGTGCCACAGTCTTACCAAAAGTATCTTGGTTGCTTCTTGTGTCCTTTCTGTGTCCTTTCTGTGATTCCATGGTCAGGCTGGAAGCCGGTGATTGCATTAGATTATTGCAGATCCTACTTACTAGCATTTGGGTGCCATTACACTGTAATAGGAGTGCATTTAGTCCTATTCCAGGTGACTGAGCACTGTATTTAGAAAGGAAACATACTGCTAAACCTATGCAGGTACTTAAAAAGTTCAACAGTCAATCATTTAAGTGCATTGAAAACTCAGCCCTTCCCTGTGTTGTAATTCTGAGCCAGTATAAAATATCAAGACCATTTTAAGTGGGTGATATTGTAAATTCCCTTGAATTAAACTCAAATTACCCCAAAAAATGGAAGTAATTCAAAATAAAATGAAATATTTATATTTATTTCCCTACAATTGATACTGACCCTACACACAATCTTAGTCATTTATTGTTTAATAAGCTTGAATCTGTGTAATTTATGAGTTTACCTGAAAGTTTATTGTTTGTATGGTAAAAAAGGTACAGTTGAATGAGGACTCAAGGGAGAGCTTTAGATGCAAATCCTATAGAAGGTTTGAATCGGGATAAAATGCTAGACAGAAAAGTGAATGATGATTGGGCATTGATTACATCTTTGCATCTGATCCCAGGTCTGTTAGGATACAGTACAATAGGCCCACATCAATGTAATTAGACAGTGATTCCCACCCTGCATTTTGGTCATTGATTAAACTCATCTCAGTGTCTAATGGCTCCAGCGCTGAGGTACATCACACATAAATACGCCAAGGGTATGAAAGATTAGCCGTTAAAGGTCGTTTGGGCATATCTGTAATGTCACGGCAACGCCCCGGGAGGCTCGCTGGCCTGCCGCTCCGGCCGGCTGACAGGTGGTGCCGTATGAGTTTCTGCACCAGGGACAGTGACCACCTGTCAGGGTTCAGCGCTGTGGCGGTGACCAGCCAGACCCGCGGCTGGCCGCAGTCGACCATGGCTGGAAACCATGGGAAGAAGAAGCAGACAAACAAAGACCCTGATACCGGATCTCGTTACCTCTTCTAAATGCTCATGCCCACCACAGACGAACCCAGCACGGGTTAGAGGACCAGCCTCCATAGAACTGCCTCACAGACACTTACAAATTTACAGAGACAGTGATCTCATTGAAATGGTTTTCATATATTACACATTTGAGAGATGGTACGTTTTTATAGTACATCGTCAATGTTTAGCAGAAGATTTTATCCAAAGACTTGCGCATTTGGGGCTTAAGGGTCTTGCTGAGGGGCCCAAAGGTGACATCACCCTGTCAGTCCCAGGATTCGAGCCAGTGACCTACTGATCATAGGCACAGTGGCGAAACCCACCCCCTAATAAAGAGCCCATCTGTGTATAAACCGAATCATACTGCAGAAAGTGTTTTCATCTCCTTCCCAATGTGTACAGCAAAGTTAATCTATTTAATCTCACTTCCCATTTAACAGATGTTAAAATGGTAATAACAGATTCACCCACGTTTCTGGCACTTTGGTTTTCGGACTTAATTTGTTTGTGCTCTGAGATTTTTACGGTGGTATGTCACAGTGCTGAGGCTGCATATGCGTATGCACGCTGTGGTAATACGCTATCTGCCGCTCCAGCCCCATTTTGCATTTGATCTGCTATCCTGCACTCTCCCACTCTCTTTCTCACCCTGTCTTCTCACATTCCTCCTTTTTATTCATTTTTGGCTCACTCCTTCACTCCACCGCCTGCTAAGAAAACATCTTCTGAACTCCTGAGAAAAAAAAATCTTCTTGAAACTGACTGTAATTCATTCTGGAATTACAGTGAGGTGTTATTTTATACCTCTCTTTCCACAGATCATTAAACCAGTCAGCTGTCAGTCTTTTCAGCTAGAAAGGTTTGAACATCTTCTCACTGCTTTTCCGAGAACATTTTTATCACAAAGATAGTAGCTCCGGAAAAACAAATGTTGAGATGTTCTCATAAAAAAACTAAACCTATTATTTTTAATGAATATTCAACATGATATTCAGATGTTATGAAGTGGATTAGGAATCATTAATTAACCTTAAATTATTTATTGTGGGTCAGAGTCGGCAGGAGGTCCAGAGCCCGATAAAAAGTGCGTGTATTTCATGTGGGCTCATTTCAGACGGTCACAGGACTTCATTTCCTGCTCACAGAAGGGTTTATTGTGGTCTGTTAGTTTCAATAAAGTTCTCTTATTATGAAACTTTTCCCACTGAGTGCTTATGGGGTCATAACCCCTTTGGTGCGTCCCTGACTAAACATCTTCCAAGACAGAGAGCTGCATGGGGGCCCTCTGGATCAGCAGAGAAAGAAAAGCTCCCACAGCATCCACATAGATCTCCCACCACGCCCTAGGTCACGTGACACCACGAATCCGAAAAGCTGCTCTGGGTCACCAGAACTTTCAGTTCCATCTGATCCCTCTTTTTCTTGCTGCAGCACCTACGAACGTATCTGGCAACCACCTCAAACATTTTGAGGAGCTGGATGTGTGAAACCCGCAAAGTAGACACATTGGTGAATGCCGAGGAAATGGTTGCCATGGCTACATGATGCTTTAGCTCTGGGATGCAGCCTCTGTGTATCGCGGAGATGCTGACCAGTATGGCGCAGTTCGAGTCCCAGATTGCTGTCCTGGATTCTACTGTGTTAACCCAGGAGCAGGTTTGAGAAAAGAAAAAAAAAGCTCTTTGTGAAGTTTAGGCTGCAGAAGATGTCTTTCTCGAATAGTATTCAGCGGTTCATTCTAGCGGAAGGAAAAAGAGCCCAAACAGCACTTCCCAGCTTTTTGATTGGAGGGTCTTTTTCAGAATCCTTGAAGAAGGGGAGTCTGACACTGCACTGGGAGCCAGGGCTGGTGTGGAAACTCCTGATAAGGAAAACCTGCCTTGCTTTAGTTGCTGGATCGTGACTGGCGGAAGGCTCTGGAACAAACCCGACACCCTGGATGGGCATTATACCCAGACGGTTTCAGAAGTGGCCCCCGTGCATTCGTGGAAAAGGGGCTGCTCGCTCCGCTTTTGTTCCCCCAGGTCATCTGCTAAGATGGATTACACCATTTTTACGAGAAATTAAAAGCGCACCATTGTTTCACCTCACAGAATGTCAGGTGCAAACACTGAAAATTACATTCAGCGGTATCATCACTGGTTCCCGTTTAAAACTCGGCAGAAGTCAAATGCTTTTTTTCAGCAATGACATCAATGCTTTCCTCAACTCATCTTTTCTTCAGATGAAGGACTAATTTTACCCCCACTACATTACCCCCCCCTCCCCAGACCTGTTACTCTCCAGTAGGGCACTCCAGTTCAGGGTGAAGTAGCGAGGATCATTCTTTTGGTCAGCTGGACAAAAAGCCTTGCTCTCTCTCTCTCTCTCTCTCTCTCTCACACACACACACACACACACACACACCAGTGCAGGAAATAAAACCCTGGAAAATCACACCTCCAGTATGCAGACAGGCTTGGACGGGAGGCCAGTCACAGGCAGGTTTTTGCTTTTTTTTTTGAGGTTGAGGAGGCTGTAGGTTGAATCGAGAGAATTCACAAGTTTGTCGAAACTTGGAATGAGGAATGATGGAGTAGGATAATGTAGAGCAATGTAACACCAGACACAGAATTGGCATCATTAGCTTCTGTGGGAAAGTGCATGCATATCCTCTCAGATCAGATGGTAATATAATGCCTACAAAGTACAACTATGAAGTTTTAATACATATTTGTTGGCAGAATAGCTTTTCTATTTTTGATTCATAAAGCATGTTTCGTAATATTACCACGAGAGTGAAGTTAAGTCAACAAAATACCTTCAGAAAACAAATAAATCACAAATGAACACATCCCTTCAGAGAAATATTAAAGTTTCTGGGTTGTCTTAGCTGAGCAGTCAGCTTGCAGTGGCTGCAAATTGCTTGAATCTGTTAGGGGAATTCACACATTTTTCTGGTACATGAAAACAGCCTTTTTTAAAGGAAGGTTTTATAGTGTCTCTGAAATGTTTTTTTTTTAAAAAAAAACGTGACTCAAATTGCATGGAGTTTAAACTGCAATGATTTGCTAATTGCTAGAATTCTACTATAGATGAATAGTGGAATGTTGAATGTATAGAACAGCAAACAAATGCAGTTATTCCATTCATAATTTAAGTATGGTTGTGTGGCTTCACACCTCTCGGCCTAGAGCCTACCCCAGGGCAAAAGGTTGAGGTACACTCTGCATGGAAAGCCAGTCCATTGCCAGGTACATGCACTCATACATATAATCTATTTTATTTTGCACTATATTGTAATAAATTATGAAATGTGGAATTTTTAGATGCCGTGTGACCCTGCCCTGGATAAGCGATCAGAAGATGGATGATGGATGCAGGGAGGAATTCCCCGCTGACATATTTGCAGATAATTCTTATACATGTGCTAAAAGCATAACATTTTAATGGGCATATTTAACCAAGGTTGTGGTGAGCTGAATCTTATCTGAGGAACCCAGGTTACTCAGGTTACACCTTGCAGGGAATGTGAGTACATCTTGGGGCATTCACACACACACACACACACACACACACACATGTTGGGTGTACCTATCCTTATGGGGCCCGCTCATTCATTTCTATGGGAAAAATGCTAATGCTAACTATGACTATGTAGGGAGCAGAAATATAAAGTACAGGTATTTTATGGGTCCCACTGAAATAAAGGTAGCTGATCATGAAAAAGACCTTGGTGTGTATGTTGATGCTTCCATGTCCCATTCTCGCCAGTGTGGGGAAGCAATAAAAAAGGCCAGTAGGATGTTGGGGTATATCTCCAGGTGTGTGGAGTATAAGTCAAGGGAGGTAATGCTAAGATTATACAATTCCTTGGTGAGACCTCACCTAGAATATTGTGTGCAGGTTTGGTCACCATATCTTAAAAAGCACATTGTGGCCTTAGAAAAGGTGCAGCGTAGGGCCACAAAAATGATTCCTGGTCTTAGAGGAATGTCATACGAGGAAAGGTTACTTGAGCTAAATCTGTTCAGTCTCAAGCAAAGGAGACTGAGGGGGGACATGATCCAGGTATATAAGATTCTAACAGGTTTGGATGCTGTTCAACCAAATAGTTACTTCAGCATTAGTTTAAATACACGAACTTGTGGCCATAGGTGGAAATTAGCAGGAGAACATTTCAAGCTGGATTTAAGGAAGCACTTCTTTACGCAGCGTGTAGTCAGAGTATGGAATAGCCTTCCTGATAATGTAGTGCAAGCTGAATCCTTGGGTTCCTTTAAATCAGAGCTAGATAAGATTTTAACAACTCTGAGCTATTAGTTTAGTTCTCCCCAAGCGAGCTTGATGGGCTGAATGGCCTCCTCTCGTTTGTATAGTTCTTATGTTCTTATGACAACCTTAACTTCCACCCAGCCCTAACCATAACCATAAGACCAAGGCAAATACAAGAGTTTTTGGATTTTTAGTTTTTTCATCGCAGTCACCAATTTTTATGAAATAGAGTTTCATAAAAAATGGATGTTTTTCATGTTATGGGAACATTGTGTCCCCATAAGGATAGGTATACCCACTTGCACACACACACACACACACACACACACACACACATACACACACACACACACAGTCCTGTTAGTCCATTAACTCAAATGTGATCAATTACAAGCTGATGCTAAATGGAGACCCCACGGATAATGATTATTTTGTTTGTTTATGGTAAATAAAATGGGCTTCGGACTAGGGAAGTGACTTCCCAGTCTAATCCTCGGAGTTGGTCACACTCTGGCAGGTTACAGCTTCCCCCAAGCTTCACATTGATTTCACTGTAAATTACACCTGGATGCTTGTTGCAGTGTTTCAGGACCTAGCCATGAACAGAAAAGTTAAGTGGATGGGACATTCACATCCTGGAGCAGCAAAGCCGTGCTGCGCTGAAGGGCTATCTTGCTGTCCTGAACCTGTGATATTGAACCTGCTTTCTTGAACCTGCATTCCTGAGCCTGTGGTCCAGAGTCTGCGATCTTGAACCTGCGCTCCTGAGCATGCGATCCTGAAACTGCGTTCCTGAGCCTGTGGTCCTGAGCATGCGATCCTGAAACTGCGTTCCTGAGCCTGTGGTCCTGAGTCTGTTATCCTGAAACTGGGTTCCTGAATCTGTGATCCTGAACTTGCATTCCTGAGCCTGTGGTCCCGAACTTGCATTCCCAAACCGTTGATCCGGAACCAGTGATCCAGAACGTGCATTCATAAACTTGTGCTTCAGCAAATACAAAGCGGTAGGAACATGTCCAATCAGTCGTTTTGATAAAAGCAAATGTGGAGGCAGTACGGTGGTGTGTCACTCTGTGCCCATGATTGGAAGATTTTCGTATGTGGTTGGTGGAAGAAATATGTCCTTGAGCAAGACTGTTAACCCTACCCCCGAAAATGATCCAGTGGCACCGGATAAATGGTTGACCCTTGGCTTAGACCCCAAGCTTCACTCTCACCTGTATCTGTGTGTGGGTACCTCTCAAAAGGACAGCAAGATGTGTACTTGTGTAAATTGAAAATAAAGTATTTATTCTTTAGTTGCTAACTCTGGTATTCTTGTAAAGCAAATGCTTAAGAACACCAATTTTGCGTAGGATGTGTAACGATGGCTGAGCAGGTTTTTATTAGAGTTATAGTATATTTCGTTGAGGGTGAATGCTTTTGCCTGTCTTGCCTCATGTCTGTGTAGGAATTCTGGAAAGGCGACTGAAAATCCTGACGACTCCCTTACAAGAGTTGCTGATAAAGTGGCACATTCTTGTTTTGTTGTATTTCTGCAGTCGGGGGGTGAGGGGAGGCGGTCAGTCAACTCTGTGGAAACATTTGCTTATCTTGGTGCCAAAAGTAAAAAAAAATAAATAATGAAAGCCATAAAATGACCTTAGGTTCAGCGAGAGCTGTCCGTGTGAAATCCCATCCCACAATCTTGGGGTCATTTTCTAATTACGGCAGGCTGACAGCTGCTGGATGGCTTCCACTTCCCCTATCACGCTATAACTGGATAGCGCTCTCCTAGAGTGCTGTCCGAGGTGTTTAAAATGCTCCAAATGGATTAGCACATTACCATGAGAATGGGGTTTCTCAGCACTATCGATAAAAAGTGCTTTTAGCAGGTTGCGAGCTCTGTCTGAGTGCCTCTCCGCTGTCACATCATTGGGGACAGCACTGGACGAGCATGCGCCGTCATGGGTGTCAAGGTCTGGATGGGCGCTAGCTAAATCTACTTGAGGTGAGAAAGGTCCGCTTGTCATTTTGCCTTTTTTCTTAGTCTAACCATTTCCATGGACAAACCCCCTCACAGCTCTCACCCTATTGGCTGATTTTATCTAAATCCCCGAGGCCGGAGTGAGTAGCCCTAAATCTGAGCAGGGCCTATTAATTCTTAATCACGTTATCTGGAAAAAAACACAAGGGAAGTACCGGTCCTTGTTGCGTCCTGCTAAAAGTCCCTCTCCACTGTTCTGCAAATCAAGCTATTACTGTATGTTTCCTGGTTCTGATTCTTGCCATTTTGTGCCACAGCCCAAGAGGATATAAGAAAAGCAACTGCACACGATTTTGGGTCTGGAAAGACTTGGTAAAAATTCAGATGCTAATTGACTTTATTGCTATGCTAATGCTATGCTAATGCAGACCATTAGCTTGTCCAGACGCCCAGCATTGTTTTGTGGGGAACAATGCTGATGGTACAGACTCCCGGGGCCACAGAGGCACACATTGCATAGCCAGTGGTGCCAGTTTACTTTCAGATCATTTGGGTGAGTCCCTCAGCAGGCAAAACCCACTGTGTTGGCTACTGCTCCCTGAAGTAAGAGGACCTTCTTGTAGTGCACGCCTGAGAGATCCAACAAAATTTGTCATTGTGTCCATCATGGGGTACAAGGTGAGCCGTTCAAAGTTGGAACAAATTTCCCCTGGGGGGCAGGGGACTGCTGAGGGGCAACCGTGGCAACAGGAGAAACACTAACTGGGCCATAATGGCTTTTTCATGTTTCCTCTTCGCATCATTCACTGCCTGAGAACCACCACATATAAGCCAGTGAATAAACAGTACAGTGCCTACCGTTTGGGTTCCAGGAATTTGAAGTTCATTTATTGCATGAAAATGGACTGGGAGCCTGAAGACCAGGGCATAAGACAGAATATTCTGGAAGAATGCCATCTTACATGGTTGTCAGGACGACATTGACTTCCCAGTATTTAATAATAATAATTGAATCAGAATAGCAGGATAAGTTTGATATAGATTAGTGTTACACAGTTATTTATGAATTCTAAATTGTGCATGTGTGTGTATGCGTGCATTCTTTCATATGTGTGTTTGTATGTATGTGTCTGTAAGTGCATGAATGTGTGTGTGTTCATGAATGCGTGCATATGTGTATTTGTGGGTGGGTGTGTATGTGCGTGCATGTGTGCATGCATGAATTTGTGCGTGTGTCTGTGTGTATGTCACGTATACATGACATTGTGAGGACACCTGTTATTTTGACCATGTGGGGACCATTTTTTTAGTCCCGACAAGAGGAAACTCAATATTATATAAATCTGTGACCACAATCAAAAAGATATAACTCCCAAAAATCTTTTATTTTTTCGGTTACTAAAGGTTTATGTTAGGGCTGAGTAGGTGTTAAGGTTGTTATAGTTGAGGTTAGGGGTTTTCCCACAGAAATTGATGGACAGTCTAACAAAAATATGAATACAATCATGTGTGTGTTTCCATGTGTGTGTGTATCAGGTTTGGAGACACGGAGGGATTTTCTATGATGATGTGGTGGAGGGGGTGGAGGGGTGTCAATGGTAAATGCTGACAAATGGGAGGAGAGGGGAGTTCCCCGATGATATGATTTAAAAATTTATTCATCAATACGGGATAATCCTATGAAATAGGGGGCGGGTGGCTGATTAACTCAACCTGAGTCAGTCACATGGTGTCTGCTGGTTGCCATGGAGAATATTAGTTATCGGGTGGCATCTCTGTCTCTGTGTTAAGGGTGGAGAGAGGAAATCAAGCATAAATAATGTATTTATTAACCAAATATGAAAATATTCCCCTTGGTCAATGGGGAACTCCTGTGGATGCAGATGCATGGATTTGGATGACCAGGACCTACGGTTCTCATTTAGGGTTTGCATTTGGGCCAGAAATTCTTTAAAAAAAAACATTTTTCTGATTTTGGTTCCTCAAAAAAGAAAACACAGAGCAGATGAGGCTGTAAAGATAAAGTTGTTTGTGAGGACAACCCAGAGCCATCTGTTTTTTCTTGAGTTACTATCACCATGAGAACATTTTTCAAAAGCTGAACAAGCACGCACATATGCCCCCCTTGATCAAACCCCCCAGCCCCCCGCCCCACACATACACACACACAGAGGTTTATAATTACATATTTGTGGGGACTTTCAATTCATTTAAATGGGGAAAACTCTAATCCCAACTATGACAACCTTAACCCCTACCCAGCCCTAACCTTACCCTTAAGTAAGCAAACAAAATATGGGACTTTCGGCATGTTTTCTTGTTAAATCGCATTCACAGATCTTTGTTGGGATCTGAAAAATAGTCTCCGCAATGTCAACAAGTTTTTATCACATCGTGGGCGACATTTGGTTCCCACAATGTAATATAAACATAATCCACTGAAGGGGGGCTAGGTTGCGTGCTAAACTTTGTCACACTGAGAAAGGGGAACAAACTGGAACACAGGCAGGAAGAGAAGGGGGGCTCCAGCCCTCCTCGTAGTGTAAGTAAATTTCGGAAAGAAATTATAAAAAAAAAAAAGAAGGTACATTGACAGGGTCGTGGTGACATTAAGCTTACGCTCGACCTGCGGGGACATAACAAGGGAGGGGGTCGCTGACGCTGCTAAATAGATAGATAGATAGATAGATAGATAGATAGATAGATAGATAGATAGATAGATAGATAGATAGATAGATAGATAGAAACTTTATTAATCCCTCGGGTAGATTCCTCTGGGAAATTCGGTTTCCAAGAGCACAGCACCGACAGAAGTTACACAACGTGAGCAAATGTTATATATATACATATATACATATATATATATATACAAAGACAAATAAAATTTACAAAAGGGATATATAGAATAAATAGCAACATAACAAGACAAGGTAAAAGGGAACGGGTGTGGGGACTAACGCCAGCAATTTCAAAACAACAGTTGTATGTTACGCCAACTGGAAAGATACCAACAAGAACAGTAGACGCCCTAAACGGGGTATAAAAGCTAGACACAGACAACAGGGAGCTGAGCTTCCCTTGGTGTGTACTTTTGTGCATCTGAGGGTGGCTCCCGGATCGATCTGTACAACAAATAAAGAGAGCTGACTTACAACCATCCTTTGCCTCACGAATGCATCTTCTCCTCATCAACGGACTCGGTGGAGTCTAACTCCAACACCACACACACACACACACGCACACACACGCACACACAGGCACACACACGCACACACACGCACACACACGACCTTCCCCACAGGGGCTCCCTTTGTACCTTCCCATGCTTTTAAAGATACCCTCAGTGTTACCACAAGAAAACTTTTTATTGTTCACATGCATTGGAAAGTTTTCCCTGACGCTGAGGTCAGGTGATGCCACCGTGCTCAAGCTGCTCCGGTACCAAGCTGTTTTAAGAAGTACCTGGGTAGTTAAGGATTTTTTAATTAAAACAGCTTAATTTTTTACTGTGTTCAGGGTTATAAATGCTTGCTGGCTACAGACTGAAGGAGATTTTAAACGAAAATAAGCATCTGTCTCAGCTCTCTTAAAAATGCAGAACGGATGCTGAACAACTCCAGTGTGACTTAAATCTGCTACAAACATGCTTTCAAAATCACTAAAATGCCTGTTTAATTAATCAGCTGTGTCAGATTTCTTGGTGCCAAAATATATTGGTTGAAATATTTTCCCCTGGATTATGTATTATGTCTGTTTTTACTGTTTGTGCTCAAAGCCCCCCCCCCCCCCCCCCCACAGATACTTCTGATTCTATTATTCCTTGTCGCATGTGCACTGTTTTTTTTTTACCTCAATCCTCTAGCTACTAATTTGGTGACACATCCATGCAGGTGTGTCGTATGTCACCTTGCAGGGGACACTCACATGCGTCACTGCTTGTCAGAGTGTCGTCTGTTAAGGTTAATGAATATTCACGTTTGTGAGATTAATGACTTCCAAGGTCAAGGACCAATGGTGGTAAAAAACATCCTGACTACAGCTACGCCGGTTTAACACAATAAGGCAGCTGATTTCTCGGAGAGGAGGGAGCTGGCACATGGCATCTGTGCCCTGTGTTCCTGGACAACTGCCCAGGGTATGCCAAAAACAAAAAAAGGTGGCCAAATCTGCATTGGCACGCAGTGGAGTCTCTGGCTTTACTTCCAGAACTGTGACCTTGATGCTACTGTCCTCTGCTTTCAAACAATAAACAATATGCAGTTCAAGAAAACATCTCCATACTAGGCGTTAGATTAACCGTTTCTAGAATTTGACACAAGCTGACAAGGAAATGTATGTATGGTCAAGATTCAAGAATGGTTTTTGACTTTGATGCATCAGAACACAGAAATTCTTATTCCCACTATCCAATAAGCAACATATAACATTTAACAGAATTAGAGAACATGAAACAAGACAAAGGCTCTTCAAAAACTCCAAAGCAGACATATGACTGTAGGGGTAGAAATTTATGGAATAAATATAAAATAAACAGAAGAAATGGCAGAAGCAGAGGATATGGCTAAATAAACTATAAACATATTAAATAAGAAATGGCAGAAATATGAAATATGGCAAGGTAAAGTGCAATGTATGTATGTATGTATTTATGAGTCTGACAGGTGTTGTCAAAGTAATGATAATACAGGTACAGACAATGGCTTTACTCAAAAGCACAAAGAAAGGCTTTACTCAAAGGCACAGAGTTGGGCTTTATTCACAGGCGCAGAGAAAGGCTTTACTCAAAGGCACAGAGAAAGGCTTTACTCAAAGGCACAGAGAAAGGCTTTGCTCAAAGGCACAGAGATGGGCTTTGCTCAAAGGCACAGAGATGGGCTTTACTCAAAGGTACAGAGATGGGCTTTACTCAAAGGCTCAGAGAAGGGCTTTACTCAAAGACACGGAGATGGGCTTTACTCAAAGATACAGAGAAGTGCTGTACTCAAAGACTCAGAGAAGGGCTTTATCTAAAGGCACAGAGAAGGGCTTTATTCAAAGGCACATAGAAAGGCTTACTCAAAGGCACAGAGAAAGGCTTTACTCAAAGGCACAGAGAAAGGCTTTACTCAAAGGCACAGAGAAGTGTTTTACTCAAAGACTCAGAGAAGGGCTTTATCTAAAGGTACAGAGAAGGGCTTTACTCAAAGGCACATAGAAAGGCTTTACTCAAAGGCACAGAGAAAGACTTTACTCAAAGGCTCAGAGAAAGGCTTTGCTCAAAGGCACAGACAAGGGCTTTACTCAAAGGCACAGAGAAAGGCTTTACTCAAAGGCTCAGAGAAGGGATTTATTCAAAGGCACAGAGAAAGGCTTTACTCAAAGGCACAGAGAAAGGCTTCACTCAAAGGCTCAGAGAAAGGCTTTACTTAAAGGCACAGAGAACAGCTTCACTCAGTGGCACAGAGAAGAGCTTTACCCAAAGACAGAGAGAAGGACTTTACACAGTGATTCAGAGAAGGGTTTTATCCAAAGATACAGAGACAGGCATTACTCAAAGGCACAGAGAAAGGCTTTACTCAAAGGCACAGAGAAAGGCTTTACTCAAAGGCTCAGAGAAGGGCTTTACTCAAAGTCTCAGAGAAGATCCTTATTCAAAGGCACAGAGAAAGGCTTTACTCAAAGGCTCAGAGAAGGGCTTTACTCAAAGGCTCAGAGAAGATCTTTATTCAAAGGCACCAGAGAAAGGCTTTACTCAAAGGCGCAGAGAAAGGCTTTACTCAAAGTCTCAGAGAAGGTCTTTATTCAAAGGCACAGAGAAGGTCTTTATTCAAAGGCACAGAGAAAGGCTTTACTCAAAGGCTCAGAGAAGGGCTTTACTCAAAGCCACAGAGAAAGGCTTTACTCAAAGGCTCAGAGTAGGGCTTTACTCAAAGGCTCAGAGAAGGGCTTTACTCAAAGTCTCAGAGAAGGTCTTTATTCAAAGGCACAGAGAAAGGCTTTACTCAAAGGCTCAGAGGAGGGCTTTATTCAAAGCCACAGAGAAAGGCTTTACACAAAGGCACAGAGAAAGGCTTTACTCAAAGGCTCAGAGAAAGGCTTTACTCAAAGGCACAGTGAAGAGCTTTAACCAAAAATCTCAACAACAACAACAACAACAACAAACACAATAATAATAATAACAATAATAATAATAATAATAATAATAATAATAATGCCTTTATATACAGCACCTTTTATACGTCTGAATGCAGCTCAAAGTGCTTTATAAAGAGTGCAAATTGCAAATTATAAAAACAAAAAGAATGAAAACAAAAAATAGGAATTACAGTCAAGATAATAATAACACAAGAACACATTGAAACATTAAGAAATCATATTAAAATAATGTAAAATAAATAAATAAATACAGTCAAACCTCGGATTGTGAGTAACTTGGTTTGCGAGTGTTTTGCAAGACGAGCAAAAAATTTTAATAAATTTTAACTTGGTAAACGAGTGAGGTCCTGCAATATAAGTATTATGTATATGCTTTGTCTGCCGAACGTCACGTGATCACAACTAAGCCGATGGTACTTCTCTCTCTCTTGCTGTGGGATTGTGGGTAATCTTCTCCCATGCTTGGCCTCACTCCTATAGTCAAAATTTAGTAGAAAAACACCACCCGAATAAGCCGACTTGATGATCTTAAGCACCTGTTTGGAACATACACAGTCAGACACTGAAATATATGAAGGTGCTTGGCCATTTAAAGCGTAAAGAGTTTCGCTAAAACAGGGGTAATTTGCTCAGTTCTTCAAAGAGACCAGGTGAGTTTCGGGCACAGAAGATGTCACCTTTCGGAGTTGGAGGATTGATCCCGGTTTTTCTTCTCCTTCCTCGGGTCCAGGTGAGGCTCAGACAAGGTGACCTGTTTCAAAGTAGCTGTCGGTCTGTTCCTGTCCTTCCTCCCAGGGGGAGCACCGGAGCAGTGAACAGGTTCTTGTGAGGCATGTGGCAGAGATAGAGGGAAGGGAAGAGCACAGCTTTTCGGTGATTGCGTGAGACTCGACTTGAAAGACCCCAAAATCACAGAGCGGGACGGCCGTGGTCCGCGGATTCGTGATGGAGACTGCGTTGTGCAGATAGCCAAGGCTGGAAGAGGAGAGCAGAGAGGCCATTTAAGCCCTGATGTCAATTATCTGATTGAAGTCCACCTGGGAGGCACAGCCAGACAGGCAGCACACCACTCTAGGTCTGTATGAGCTTCTCTCACGTCGGTGAGAACCAAAAAAATAAGATATATTTGAAATATTTCATTTAAAACAAAGTAGCTGGCAACAGCTGTCTCTGTCAGTTGAAGCTCGAGCCAGATGAACTGCTGAGTAATCCCAGGATGAATTAACACCAGAATCCAGCTTCTGAGCCTTACATCATTCTTATGAGATATTTTCATTTTGGCCTGTCACTCTTTCATGTGTCCACAGTCCCCTTGGCGTAGCACTAGGGACTGTGCTGCTGTTGCCGAGATGAACCTGAGTCGATGGGATGACGATTGGCCACATCTGACAAACCAGCAATGTCCAGAAATTGCTAGTTATCCCTTTTATTAACAAACCATCAGCTGAAAAGATATTCATTCAATCAGCATTTTTTATCAATCCAAGAAATTGTATGAATGTATCACAATGTAAGTAAATAATAGTTGTAAATGTGAATGTAGCATTGGCAGATTTCTGGTCTTGGAGCAGGTGAAAAAGGAAATAAAAGTAATAATTTAGAGTTTACTCCTAAGCTAAGGGCCTCTTAGCCCCCTTGTCTGAAGTAGAGATATCCATGGCTTGACGAAGCCTTTTCCACGACATGGATACGAGGCCTGGGATTTATTTCATTGCCAATTTTCGCGGACAAAATGTCAGTTTCAGCAGGAGAACATTTAACTGCCCACATGAGAGGAATTTAAATTTTAATGACGAGCAATAATTTTATTTGCCTGTGGGCAAACTATATCACATTAATGAGAATAGATCCACTGTAGACATTTTACAGCAAAAAAGAAGAAAAAAAAATCTCCGCATCAAAACATGGAACAATACTCCCCCTTTGTCTGACCAAAATTTAATATTGGCAGTACAAAGGTACTGACTTCTCAAACAATAATGAACTCTAACACACCCTAACATAATAATAATAATAATACCAATAATAATACCAATAATAATAATAATTAATATGTGCTCTGCTCTCCCCATCTCATGTGGGATTCCTCCTGCAGGTGGGTCACCTGGCATCTCTAAATTACCCCTAGTCTGTGATTGTGTGTGAGGGCTTGTACCCTGTGACAGACTGGCACCCTGTGTAGAGTTTACCCCAGATGTGCCCTACGCTGTCTTGAATGTTCTTCAGAATCCCCCATGACCTTGACCAGGACAAGATGATAGATGATTATTATTACAACTGTTATAAGGAAGGAATCTTGCAAAATGATCAGTAATGACATAAATGCATGGGAAAGAGCAAAGGCTTTTGAATAGCCTCAAATCCCTGTTCCATTGAGAGGCGTTTGAGTTTGTTGCCAGAGGTGATGTCTGCAGTACTCGAGCGATATCGACACCCCCTTTTTTCATACTCGGCTGGAGACCTGCCAGTTTACACACAGGTGTCGAGGAGTCAACGCACCATAAAACCGTGTTGACAGAAGGTGTCAGACTATGTCGTCGCCTCTCTGAATGACATACGCGTTTCCAGGGCGCTAAACACGTACTCACAAGAATCGCTGTCAGAGGGAGGCTTTTCCTCTGCCAGACACATGAGATTTAGGAAGTTTTTGGGGGCCATTGAGGAAGAAATATGTACTTAATGGATCTCAGTGGCAGTGGGAGTCTCAAAAGGGAGGAACAAAGTGGAGAATCTCTGCCCATTTCTCATTTTTAATACAGCCATCAAAGGCATTTTGTCCTACAGGCAGCACATGTCTTTGGAAGCCAGTGTTTGTGTATAATTGTTGTATCACACAAAACTGACATTATCATTAGTCAGAAATGCTGACGCCTCTGAAAACATTGTGAAGAGATTCCGGTGTGTGGCGCGTAGATATTGTCTGTCTTATAGACCTTCGTGGGAGTAAAACAAAAAAATAACACGCAGAGCATAATGGAGATAAAAATCATGATGGGGTTCCGCTATTTGTGAGTAATTAGGCCTGTTCTGTAATGGCGTGTTCATGATTTTCTGTACGTTTGCCCGGAAAGAAGGAGATGCAGAGTCGGTCTTTACCGCCCGTCAAACCATTCATTTGCCAGGGCCCCCCAAGGTTTGGGACCCCCTGCTGGCCACAAACTGTCACTACACTAGGTTAATTGTGTGTGTGTGTGTGTGTGTGTGTGTGTGTATGGGGGTGGGGGGGTTACTTTGGGGTGTGGAAGAGAGAAGAAAGGGATCACATAAGTCTCTTTAGTCAGCAAATATTTTCTTGTTTTATTTGGACAGTGTGTTTTTATAGCTCGGTCTGCAGTGAGTGGACCAGTCTGTCCGGGTCTGTGCTCCCCATTACGGCTGAGACCCGCCGCTCTTCCGGTCATGCTGCGGTATGCAGGGTCAGGAAAAGGTCGTTACGGAGTGCAGCCAGGAGAGTCCAGGTTGTTATCTCTAACTACTGCCCTGATAGAAGCCAGCCGTCCCTTAATGGTGCCCTAAGAGGGACTTCACTTAGAGTGCCAGCTCTAACAGACCCACTGCACTGTAACATCCGTCTCCTGCCCTGTTATTGGCCGTCAGCGGCCAACGTCGTCCCGCATGCTTCATTCCATCTCCCTCGTTTTGTCTCTGTCCCTCTATCTCCCCGAGTGCCTTAAAAGAACAGATTAGGAGCAGGGACTAGAATAAAGCGTTTTTTTTTCTTCTCTTTCAAAGGGCCCCTGAAATTGATCATAATGTATCAAGCGGTTGCCAGGAAGCAGAAATAAACTGGTTTCCACGTAATTGAGTTTCTAAATTCGCCCGTCGCTCGTGTAGACGAGTCGACAGAATCCCGACGGCATGCCGCTGATAACTTGAGCGCGGTTAAACTTTTGCGCAGTGCTGAACGCTATCTCAAATTGTGTTTCATTATAAAGTAACACGATCAATATTGACTGTTAGTTACCCTCAATTTACCCTCTACATTAGCATCTGTTCACTCTGGCAAGTTCCGTAGCCTCGATTGCAGGTAGAGCTCATGCTGGTGAAGAACAACCCACCAGCTCCACGACACAATGACTTTTCCTGTGAGGATCTTCAACCCAAAAGCCAAAAAATCACATGTGTTGATGGGTTGGCCGTCGCCAAACCATCACATTGCCTTCACAGCATTATCTATTAATTGTTAATCTCATTTCTGAAATCGACAGTTTAATCTTGGTGTTGGGGAGTTTCACAGGTGGGTCTCGTCAATCACATTATTGATAGCATCCCCTTCATAAGCTGTTTTTTTATGAATTATTTATTTGAAATTATTAATTTAATTAGCCTGTTTTATTCAGGTGAATATTTAGCTTCAAATTTTATTTTTAGCTCTTAAAAATTACAGACGACCGGACCTCGATGACCTCATAGCTGGCTGCAGCCCTGGTCCTACCCCTGTACCAGGATTACATGAGTTTTGTCTGTCACTACATCCCGTCGCTGTTTGCCTTTCTTTCCCTCTCTTTTTGGGGAGTTTATTGTGTTCTGTCAGCCTCCCTCCCATCTTGCTACCCATGGAAACGATGCAGAGTTTCACCAAATAAAAACCCCAGCTATGTCTTGTATGATTTTGCTCTCTACCCTGAATGGAGTCTCGCATCTATCTCTCAGCACGGAGAGCGGTCATGAGCAGTGTGTGCTCATCTTTCACTGGTCAAGCAGTCCCTCTAAGTAATCCTTTCTTGTGATGATTCATCTGGCAGACAGTGCTTTGGCTGTTGATGCCGGTGCTGTTAGTGCTGGTTCTGGGTCTCTCGCTGCTGGGTATGATGGTAGTGGACCTGTTGGTGCTGGATCCATCTGTGCTGAGTCTGTCAGTGCTGGGTCTGTCAGTGCTGGTGCTGTCAGTACTGGTGCTGTCAATGCTGGGTCTGTCAGTGCTGGTGCTGTCTGTGCTGGGTCTGTCAGTGCTGGGTCTGTCTGTGCTGGGTCTGTCAGTGCTGGTGCTGTCTGTGCTGGGGCTATCGGTGGTTTGCAGGGAACTGCACAAGCGGTGTATGCAAATCAGGGAAGAAACTGGGATGCAGGTTAATGTCTGGTGAGTTCTGAACAGAGCGAAAAACAGGCAAATTCCTGGCAGCTTCCCGGTGATGCAGGTCCGCACCAAGACAGGCTACACGATATTATTAGTTCGGGAATCTCTAAGGATAGCTGCTTCCTAGCAACTAATAATACTGGAACGGCAGCGGTGTCGACTGGGCTGCTTTTGCGGTTTCTGTCAACCGCACAGGGAAGGAAGCATCTGCAGGTTCCCTCGTCGCCGCGACAGTTTCTGCTCAAGGCGAGAGGATATTGGACAGAATCGGCAAGCAGGCTTAATTGTGTGTGTGGTTTTCACGTCTTTTATCAATGGGATTAGCAGCAGATAGAGATGGGCTTAGCCTGCATCCTCTGACTGTCCGTCAAAGCAAACCAGAAGAATTAACAAGACTGGCATGTACACCACAGGGGGATCCCAGCACATATTGATAAATGCAGCATGTAATTTGGTTCATACTCATGCAGAGATTTAAACGTCATGAATGACATTGAAAAGTTCTCTAGCTGTCATTTTCTAATTGCAAATTACAAGTTTTCATCCTAAATATTCCAAAATTAGCAAGAAAATATTGTATTACTCTTCATATAGCTACTACTACTCATACTACTACTACTACCACTACTACTACTACTACTACTACTACTACTACTACTACTACTACTACTACTACTAATAATAATAATAATAATAATAATACCATCCATCCATCCATTTTCCTAAACCGCATAATCTGTTCAGGGTCGCAGGGGGTCCGGAACCTAGGGAACCACTCAAGATGGGGCACCATCCCATCACAAGGCTCACTCACACACCATCCACTCACTCACACACACACATACACACACACACACATGTAGGGTATACCTATCATTATGGGGCCCGCTCATTGACTTCTATGGGAAAAATGCTAACGCTAACTATGACAACCTTAATCTCCACCCTGCCCTAACCATAACTATAAGTAACCAAGCAAAATACAAGAGTTTTTGCATTTTTAGTTTTTTCATAGCAGTCACTGATTTTTATAAAATAGAGTTTTCCCTTGTGGGGACCAAGAAACCAGTCCCCATAAGGGAAAAAAATTTATATTTGTCACGTTAGGGGGACATTGTGTCCCCATAAGGATAGGTATACCCGCATACCCACACACACACACACACACACACACACACACAGACAAGTTGTTAAATGGGGACTGTCCATTCATTTCTCTGGGAAAAACCCTAATCCCAATCACGACACCCTTAACCCCTACCCAGCCCTAACCGTAACCATAAGTAACCAACCAAAATAGACTTTTGGCACTTTTACTTTTTTGATTGCATTCGCAGATTTTTATAAAACTGAGGTTATCCAAATGGGGACCTGAAGAAGTGTCCCCAAAAGTAAGGAAGTTTCAGGTTTTTCCACACTTTGGGAACATTTTGGTCGCCAAATGTGATTTATGCAACCCCCCCCCCCCCCCCCCCACACACACACACACACACAATAATAATAATATTTTCAGGTAATTTCAAAGTGTACAGTGTGATTGCTGATTATTGTGCTTTTTATTTCAATGTTTTATTACATACTAGATAAAAATTTATCCATCCATTTATCTTCCAACTGTTTATCCTGGTCAGGGAACAAACTAATTTAAATCAACACCAATTATTGAAAGTGTCATATTCTGAAGTTACCAACACCGGTCTTTTCATCCAGTGTCAGTGAAATGAATCAAGAAGCAAAATGCACACGGATATAATTGACATGGGTTACTAGCAGTGGCCTAGAATCGGCAGCATTCAAACCTATAAGAAACGAAAGCTGTATATTCCCTACCTAATGGGTGCCAGCCGCTGCACATACTTCCCATGTAATACAATTTAATTAAGCTAATGTTTCTTTGGCTGCTCAAGACAAAGTGTTATTTTAGGTCGTATAATCCAGTAATATGAGATCATAACCACATTGTTGCCCTGAGCTCATAGGCTCTGGACCCCCATAACCCTGAGTACTGAAACTGGCGTACATTCCTGATTTTGGTGACAACTGTAGCCTGCCTTACCCTGCCCTGATTGTCAGAGCCCTGTTACAAACCCACGTTTGCCATGCCATACCTACCCATGCTCTGCCCACTCAAATCCAAGCCCCGCCCATTCACCCACCCATGCTCCACCCATGTCATACCAACCTCCCATAATGCCTCAACAGCACCAAAGCAGCACTTCCTTCCTCATTATCCGGTGATAAGATGACTGTTTGTTTTATGTGACTGATTGTGCTGTTGTTTCATTAGTTCCCTGATTTATAATGCAGTGCCCTGAATGCATTAATTCTGAAGCTTATTCCCCTTTTATTTAGCCTTCTCAAAGCAAACATTGTTCATTTAGCATTTCCCTAAAACACACCAATTTATTATCCAGTCCTTAACACACCCTCGCTCACTGCCAAGTCTTTCTACCCATCTCCTGATTATTTACCTCCCTCCATAAATTTTCTCATTTACGGCAGTTAATAAATTACATTTAATGTATCAGTTAAAAAAGCATTTAAACTGTATAATTTAATTTACAACTTGATTGCATGAAGATTCTAATGGCCACCCCCATCTCAGAAACAAGGAAATCTCTTTCCCTAAGTTGTTTTATTAATAATTGTTGTCTTTGGAGATTAATGTTCAATGATATTCTAAAGATAACATTAAAGATTCGCATGAGAAGTAATGCTGCAAAGTGATGGGGCCCCGTCCTTGGTTATTCCCTGCCTTGCACTCGGAGCTTCTGGAATTAGCTTCAGACCCCTGCGGCCCCACATGAGACAAGTGGGTACAGAATATAGATGGATGGATGGATGGATGGATGGATGGACAGAGGGAGTAATGCATGGACCATTGCAGATATCCCAGGATGCACTCAAGGTATCAGTGACACTGTAATGGATTCTGATCACAGGCTCCCATCTGTGATGACCCTCTCTGCAAGGAGAGCTCAGGCCCACAAAGATAAGGCCATTAGATGGGTCATAATTCATACAGAGGGGCCAACCTTATCATTAACCAATGATATGCTTTTAATTTATGATCAACTTAGAGGCCACTCTGGGGCCCAATCAGCTTTCGGCTGGGGCCAGTGTCCCTTTGGCTCCACCTCTATTTACGCCCCTGTGTGCATGAAATGTACCACTGTGCATTTGATGCATGTTGCCCAGTGTTGTGCCCCGTCCCTATATATGCCCCCAGGATAGAGGTCAGGGAGGAAGACTAAATCTCTTGTGTAGTCATGCAGGACATACCTCCACTTAAGACCACAGAGTAATGGCTGGGGGAACATGATGAGTGAGTTAATGCAGTTTTCCGCATGATATAAACAGCGCATTTTATTAAAAGCTTAACACTCATTACCACTGATCAATAGCAGCACTGTGCTCAACCTTGAAAGATCTAGTGCCACAATGGGCCAGAAAAGAGGTCTTCATCACTGAGAAGAGGAAGAGGAGGGATTCCTTTTCTGACCATCCCAGGAGGTCTGAGCTGTTAATAAATCCATGTAGATAATGCCAGTGTGCAAGTGAGCTTCTCCCCACAGATTTTAGGGTTATGTGAAAATAAATTAAAATTAAAACGCTGGAATATACCGCTATAAATTTCCATTTCTCTTAACCCAAACTTCCTTTCACCAACTGGACCCTAGAGGTCTTCTAGGCTCTCTTATTGCAGACCTGTTAATCTGAAGGACATTTGAATAGTTTTCCAAGCTTAAATTTCACTACATGTGCTACAAATGCCATAATACATTGCTTAATTCTGAAACATTTAAGTTGATTGATAAATGTTCTCGCATTATCGTGTCAGCCCAGCCCAGCGCTTAACGTATCATGTAGCCTGCACTGGATTGAACCACATTTTAACCATATCAAGATTTAAGTTATTTTGTTGACATGCACAAACATTAGGTACTTTCACACCACTGGAACTTTTTCTGGAACTGGAATCTTTTGCCGCAACAAGAAACTTTGTTCGAACGAGAACTACTGGGGAGGTGCTTGCAGTGATAAACTTGCTGATTGGTTGACCACGAGCACCAACACTAACTTGGAAGTTAAGCAGAAGTGCCGAAAAAGAAATGTAGCTGAACGAAAATTGAGCAGATAGAGGTATTTTTGTACCCCAGTTACATTTTATGCATCAAATTATGCATTTTTTGCTTGTGTCTCCATATTTCTGAATCAGAAATTTCGATCGCTAACCAATATACTTTTGTCTGATATCGCTGGTGCTGGCAGAGAAACCTGCCAGTGCTTATTAGAGGGAAAACTTTATTTATTTATTTTTTATTCTGTGGAAAACCGAAAGATCAATGAATTATAAACATGCTGCGAGTGAGTAAAATATAAATAAATGGCTGTGTCCCATTTTGATCATGATTGACCCCCAATAACTAACAAATAACTAACAAAAAGATTTATTGGTCCTCCATTGTTTTGGCCTGTTGGTGTAGTGTCATATGAAACTATGTGTGAAGTTTAACGTGCAAACTTCTCTAGTGCTTATTTTACATAAGGATCCCAGTTCCTGTTGTGTGGTTTGAAAGGGACGCATAAAAGTGGCCAGAAGCTACAAACTTTCCAGGTCAAAGACAGACCAGGGGCTTGTAAACTGGGACCAGGTTCTTCAGTGTGTAAATGCCTATATATTGTACATCTGAGTAGTGAAATGCTTTTCCACCTGCTTCCTGTATTGTACTTGAAAGGAAATGTGCAATACAGGGAAAAAATACTTTAATAAGTTTAAAATAATAAAAATAGTGAGCAAGGAGTCAGTAGTTGTAAAATGAAGATGTATAAGGAAAGTGTGATATGGCATAAAGTATGCTGAGTAAAGAGGCGCTTTGGCAATAGGACTCTCAGTTCTGTAAGTGATATTATCTATAGGAGTCCCCGTTCAGTAAATGGTGTTTTAGCTATAGGAATCCCAATTCAGTAAGTGATATATTAGCTATAGGAGTCCCTGTTCAGTAAGTGGCGTTTTAGCTATAGGAATCCCAATTCAGTAAGTGATATATTAGCTATAGGAGTCCCCGATCAGTAAGTGGCGTTTTAGCTATAGGAATCCCAATTCAGTAAGTGATATATTAGCTATAGGAGTCCCCGATCAGTAAGTGGCGTTTTAGCTATAGGAATCCCAATTCAGTAAGTGATATATTAGCTATAGGAGTTCCCGTTCAGTAAGTGGCGTTTTAGCTATAGGAATCCCAATTCAGTAAGTGATATATTAGCTATAGGAGTCCCCGATCAGTAAGTGGCATTTTAGCTATAGGAATCCCAATTCAGTAAGTGATATATTAGCTATAGGAGTCCCCGATCAGTAAGTGGCGTTTTAGCTATAGGAATCCCAATTCAGTAAGTGATATATTAGCTATAGGAGTCCCCGATCAGTAAGTGGCATTTTAGCTATAGGAATCCCAATTCAGTAAGTGATATATTAGCTATAGGAGTCCCCGATCAGTAAGTGGCATTTTAGCTATAGGAATCCCAATTCAGTAAGTGATATATTAGCTATAGGAGTCCCCGATCAGTAAGTGGCGTTTTAGCTATAGGAATCCCAATTCAGTAAGTGATATATTAGCTATAGGAGTCCCCGATCAGTAAGTGGCATTTTAGCTATAGGAATCCCAATTCAGTAAGTGATATATTAGCTATAGGAGTCCCCGATCAGTAAGTGGCGTTTTAGCTATAGGAATCCCAATTCAGTAAGTGATATATTAGCTATAGGAGTCCCTGTTCAGTAAGTGGTGTTTTAGCTATAGGAATCCCAATTCAGTAAGTGATATATTAGCTATAGGAGTCCCCGATCAGTAAGTGGCATTTTAGCTATAGGAATCCCAATTCAGTAAGTGATATATTAGCTATAGGAGTCCCCGTTCAGTAAGTGGCGTTTTAGCTACAGGAATCCCAGGTCAGTGAGTGATATATTAGCTATAGGAGTCCCCATTCAGTAAGTGAGTGTTAGGTGTAGGAGTCCACATTCGGTAAGTGGCATGTTAGGTGTAGGAGTCCACATTTGGTAAGTGACATGTTGGGTGTAGGAGTCCACATTCGGTAAGTGACATATTAGGTGTAGGAGTCCACATTCGGTAAGTGACATGTTAGGTGTAGGAGTCCACATTCGGTAAGTGACATGTTAGGTGTAGGAGTCCACATTCGGTAAGTGACATGTTAGGTGTAGGAGTCCACATTTGGTAAGTGACATGTTAGGTGTAGGAGTCCACATTCGGTAAGTGACATGTTAGGTGTAGGAGTCCACATTTGGTAAGTGGCATGTTAGGTGTAGGAGTCCACATTCGGTAAGTGGCATGTTAGGTGTAGGAGTCCACATTTGGTAAGTGACATGTTGGGTGTAGGAGTCCACATTCGGTAAGTGACATATTAGGTGTAGGAGTCCACATTCGGTAAGTGACATGTTAGGTGTAGGAGTCCACATTCGGTAAGTGACATGTTAGGTGTAGGAGTCCACATTCGGTAAGTGACATGTTAGGTGTAGGAGTCCACATTTGGTAAGTGACATGTTAGGTGTAGGAGTCCACATTCGGTAAGTGACATGTTAGGTGTAGGAGTCCACATTTGGTAAGTGGCATGTTAGGTGTAGGAGTCCACATTCGGTAAGTGGCATGTTAGGTGTAGGAGTCCACATTCGGTAAGTGACATGTTTGGTGTAGGAGTCCACATTCGGTAAGTGACATATTAGGTGTAGGAGTCCACATTCGGTAAGTGACATATTAGGTGTAGGTGTCCACATTTGGTAAGTGGCATGTTAGGTGTAGGAGTCCACATTCGGTAAGTGACATGTTAGGTGTAGGAGTCCACATTCGGTAAGTGGCATGTTAGGTGTAGGAGTCCACATTCGGTAAGTGACATATTAGGTGTAGGAGTCCACATTTGGTAAGTGGCATGTTAGGTGTAGGAGTCCACATTCGGTACGTGGCGTGTTAGGTGTAGGAGTCCACATTCGGTAAGTGGCATGTTGGGTGTAGGAGTCCACATTCGGTAAGTGACATGTTAGGTGTAGGAGTCCACATTCGGTAAGTGGCATGTTGGGTGTAGGAGTTCACATTCGGTAAGTGACATGTTAGGTGTAGGATTCCACATTCGGTAAGTGGCATGTTGGGTGTAGGAGTCCACATTCGGTACGTGGCGTGTTAGGTGTAGGAGTCCACATTCGGTAAGTGACATGTTAGGTGTAGGAGTCCACATTCGGTAAGTGACATGTTAGGTGTAGGAGTCCACATTTGGTAAGTGGCATGTTAGGTGTAGGAGTCCACATTCGGTAAGTGGCATGTTAGGTGTAGGAGTCCACATTCGGTAAGTGACATGTTTGGTGTAGGAGTCCACATTCGGTAAGTGACATATTAGGTGTAGGAGTCCACATTCGGTAAGTGACATATTAGGTGTAGGTGTCCACATTTGGTAAGTGGCATGTTAGGTGTAGGAGTCCACATTCGGTAAGTGACATGTTAGGTGTAGGAGTCCACATTCGGTAAGTGGCATGTTAGGTGTAGGAGTCCACATTCGGTAAGTGACATATTAGGTGTAGGAGTCCACATTTGGTAAGTGGCATGTTAGGTGTAGGAGTCCACATTCGGTACGTGGCGTGTTAGGTGTAGGAGTCCACATTCGGTAAGTGGCATGTTGGGTGTAGGAGTCCACATTCGGTAAGTGACATGTTAGGTGTAGGAGTCCACATTCGGTAAGTGGCATGTTGGGTGTAGGAGTTCACATTCGGTAAGTGACATGTTAGGTGTAGGATTCCACATTCGGTAAGTGGCATGTTGGGTGTAGGAGTCCACATTCGGTACGTGGCGTGTTAGGTGTAGGAGTCCACATTCGGTAAGTGACATGTTAGGTGTAGGAGTCCACATTTGGTAAGTGACATATTAGGTGTAGGAGTCCACATTCAGTAAGTGGCATATTAGGTGTAGGAGTCCACATTCAGTAAGTGGCATGTTAGGTGTAGGAGTCCACATTAGGTAAGTGGCATGTTAGGTGTAGGAGTCCACATTCGGTAAGTGGCATGTTAGGTGTAGGAGTCCACATTCGGTAAGTGACATGTTAGGTGTAGGAGTCCACATTCAGTAAGTGGCATGTTGGGTGTAGGAGTCCACATTCAGTAAGTGGCGTGTTGGGTGTAGGAGTCCACATTCGGTAAGTGTGTGTTAGGTATAGGAGTCCACATTCAGTAAGTGCCATGTTAGGTGTAGGAGTCCACATTCGGCAAGAGGTGTGTTAGGTGTAGGAGTCCACATTCAGTAAGTGGCATGTTAGGTGTAGGAGTCCACATTCGGTAAGTGACATATTAGGTGTAGGAGTCCACATTCGGTAAGTGACATATTAGGTGTAGGAGTCCACATTTGGTAAGTGGCATGTTAGGTGTAGGAGTCCACATTCGGTAAGTGACATGTTAGGTGTAGGAGTCCACATTCGGTAAGTGGCATGTTAGGTGTAGGAGTCCACATTCGGTAAGTGGCATGTTAGGTGTAGGAGTCCACATTCGGTAAGTGACATGTTAGGTGTAGGAGTCCACATTCAGTAAGTGGCATGTTGGGTGTAGGAGTCCAAATTCAGTAAGTGGCGTGTTGGGTGTAGGAGTCCACATTCGGTAAGTGTGTGTTAGGTATAGGAGTCCACATTCAGTAAGTGCCATGTTAGCTGTAGGAGTGCACATTTGGTAAGTGGCATGTTGGGTGTAGGAGTCCACATTCGGCAAGAGGTGTGTTAGGTGTAGGAGTCTCCGTTTAGTAAATGGACAACCTGACAATAAATACTTTTTCTCAGTCTTCTAAGAAAATGGGCATACATACCAATTTAGTCTGAAGCTGAAAAATCATAAATGTAGGTTTAGGAAGCTTCTGGTCTTGAGCTTTAGAGAAAGCCCGCTGTTACTGACACGCCACCGGAAGTTAACAGATGGCAGGGCCACAAGAACAAATATAGCAGACTGTGACGCACTATCAGTGTGCTACCAGAGCTCTGCCTTCAGGTCACACAGAGGATCTGGGGTTACAGCAGTCATCCATCAAACCGACATGCACAACAGCTCGGATTTCTTACTTACAGATGGAGGGAGGTGGTGGGCATCTCTGGGGGAGGGGACTATTCCCATAACCGCAGGTTAGCTATCGATGGCAGGTGTTAATGGGGGATAATGGCAAGAGAAGGACGGTGTAGAAGTGTGCTTTATAAGCCGCTAAAGTGCCCGATTCCCACATAGCACCCTGCAATTTAAATCCGAGCCGTTGGGATGGCCGTGAAGCGTTTGGCCCAAGACTTCCAGACAGGTTACGTTTGTACGAAAGGAAATTACCAGCTGCAAACAGTTCACCAGCTGTTTAACTAAAAAGTTAGTCAAAACAGGTGCTGATGGGGAGCTTTGTGAAAAGAATTAGCCCTCGAATGATCTGTTCTTAGGAAAGCAAACCTAGATTAAAGTAGATTAAGCTTGATCACCATGGTACGCAGCACAAGTGCTCAGACAATGAAATGCAGTTTGGCGACTAATCTGAAAGTGCAAAATAGTTGCGGTAGAGAAATTTCTTATCTAATGTCATTTAAAATGACAATAGAAGCTATTTGTTCACTGGAAACTGTGAAGCCATTAGAATGGTTATGAGAATCTGAGGTATCAACCAACATGCTCCAAAGTGATCATTTCAGTGGGTTTGTCCTGATGTGAAGCCCGTACATTGAGACGTGGCATTAAAGACAAGCAAAGAAGTATGTTTAGAGGTCCGGAATCAGAAGAGACACTGGCCATATGTCTGCTGACTGATCTTAACCTGGCTGTATCCTGTCTCACAGCTATCTGTACAAATGGCCCACTCCCCATTCTCAGCATGTTTGCTGAATTCATCAGGGACACCCCAGATCGTGGCCATGGTGCGTGGGCAATATCACAAAATGTCGATAACCAACAGTTTTAACCCACATCCTACTGGTTACATCATCGATTCACAATTAGGGACTGATTAACCCATGATCGGTGAACCGAACTATTGTGAGTTTTAAAGTCTCACCCCCCCCTCACCCCAAGTACAATACAGTACTTATTTACAGACACTTCAAAGTACGTCATTTGGAAATCACATTACTGAAGACCTACAAATTACTTCTTAGGATCTGACACCACATTACAATACACAGTGCTCATAGAAAATTTTGGGATGCTTTCTTAATTCAGTAAAAATATGCTAATTCACTGGTTCTTTGGGCTGGGAGGTATATCAGTATATTCATTTATACCAATATATTTTACACACGGTATAAAATTTTGTTAAAACTTTGCTAGCACACACTTTATACCGTCCTCACATTTAGGTCTCAAGGAGTTTCTGTCGTCAGGGTCTCTCTGTCTCTCACTCACACACACCTACATCCCGCCCCCACTGCGCGTGCGATTAGTCACGGCTCTAATCTCAAGCCAGTACCATGGAACAAAAAGGTGCCATCTAAGGGCAACACAAATGAGAAACAAGATCTGGTTTGTAAAAAGTAAAGCAGTGGTTCAATAGTTTGGACGTGGTTCGGATTTAGAAGAGCAGACGACTAGCAGAGAAACATAATTTATAGAGTATGCCACAAAGAGGTTACCTCCAAATCTGGAAGCACGTCAAATCTCTATCACCATTTAGAAAAGCGCCACAAACTACGATACGAAGAGTGTATTAAATTTCGGTCTGCCGCTGTCACAGCCACAAAACCTACTCAGCCAGCGCCTGGCTTAAAGACCTCCCTGCCTTCTACCCTGACACAAAGCTCGCTGCAGGCTACATTTACCCGTGGTGTGCCTTATGAAAAGAGAAGTGCAAAGTGGCGCGAAATAAACGCAGTAGCTTACTTGCTAAAGATAAGGTCCCCATTGCAATAGTGTAGAAAGAAGGTTTTAAAAAAACTACTAAAAATGCTTGACCCTAGGTACCAGTTGCCCACGCGCAAGTATTTTGAAAGGGAGGTGCTACCAGAAATGTACACGAATGCCTGGAAGACACTTACTGACCGGCTCGCTAACGTGATGCATTTTTGTACTGACTACAGACGTATGGTCAAGTCGGACACACAAGCCTTACGTATTGGAACATGGGCACCCCTGAAGCCTGCTATTGACGGGCTTGTTTTTCTTCCAAAAAACCTGTGAGAGAGGTTATGAACACTCGACCTACCTCCACAGGAAGTTTAGCTTTTAGTTTCCATTGTTACATGTAACAGTTCTCCTGTCATAAAAGCATATCTTATTATCATTATTTATGTATTTGCTATAAGAATACATAACGGTTTCAGAGACATGCCTATTTTGTATTTATCTTTTTTTAAAGGAGGTAATTTGTGCAGTTTTTATTTTCATGATTTTGGCAGCTGAATATTTTTCTTACTCAGTCTTTTTAATCTTTTTTCATATTTTATTCCTAATTATATATATGTATTGTTCTTATTGCTATATTAATATTCCACAACTGTAGACCTCTGTTATGCAAGAGTATATTTTAAAGGCAATGTATTTTATCTTTTATTTACATAGTAGTGACATATTATTTACTTCAGTAATTGTTTGAAATAAAAAAAAACAAACATGTCAATTATAACCCGTCTTTTATAATAAACATTTTTATAATATCACATATGCCTTTCACTTTGAATTCAAACTGAATCTTGTGTAAAATAAAATACCGGGATATAAAAAGTACATCGTGATTGAGCAAAAATATACCTGGATATGAATTCTGCTTGATATCCCCCAGTCCTGCTATAACAAAAATAATTTTCTTACAAAGTAGATATATCACATTATAAATATCAGTAGTTTTAAGTAAAACATTCATTTCAAGTAGTAACAAACTGACACCCAAATAATAGTTGTAAGACAGTTGTTCTGAGTTAAAAGTTAATTGACAAGCAGTCAAATTGGGCACTTTTTTGATTAGTAACACCTTTGTAACATAAATCACCAAACATTTGTGTTTAGTGTCCCTTTGGGAGCCAATGACTACAATTACAATTAATAGCAAAATGGAAAGAACAGAACTGATTCAGTCAGAAAATTGTCACTTGAAAATTCTGTGTGGAAGATATGTGCTAGGTATGTTAAATATTGCTTGTCAATGGACTTTTGTTATTAATGCGAATGTGTCTTAAACATAAACCGAATACAAAATGAGTCCAACTGGAAACTTGTGAATCGAAATCAAATTGAATCGTGAGATCAAGGCCGATTTCGGTGCCCTAAACAATACCCGTATTTCCCTTAACTAAAAATATTTCAATCTATATTTTGGCACATATCTTTAAGTTTAAATCCTTCTGAGACATGGTACGTGAGTTTTAGACTTCTCCAATTTTATTTTCAGCTACTGTTTTCGGTCATAATAAATTTTTTGTGCTTTGAAAGACACAGGTTGGTGTTGTTTTTAAGGAACTATACCCATATGTTCTTCAAATAATAAAAAAAAAAATTGGTATACAAGTATTTGGCCTTTCTGATTTTCCAGTGACTCTACATCTGTAAATTTGTGTTCCATTTAGAGCTTTTCAAGCATCTCCTCAAATATCGAAAGTTGCTGTATAGTACTTCTTATCTCATTCTGTCGGACTGATATCACACCAGAATCGAATCGGACTGAATCGAATCATTAACTTGTGAATCAGAATCTAATCAAATCGGAGCATCTGTGCTAATATACAATCCTAACTACTACTACTACTACTACCACTGCTGCTACTACAAGTCAGTGGAGGGGCATGAATACAGATTCAGGGGACCCAACACTTGACAGGGGCCCTTGAGTATGTAAAATTAGGCAGGGGGGTCAAGGCGACATTTTGTCAGAGGGTCCTGAATTACTAGGTACACCCCTCACTACTACTACTACTACTACTACTGCTAATAATAATTCTAATAGTAATAATATTAACAACAACAACAACAAAACAACAACAACAATACTAATAATAATAATAGCAATAATAATACAGGTTCCGAATTATTATCACTATGGAACAAGTAACTGAGGGCTGTGTTGTTTCGGAAGATGGCAGATGTTTGACTTGTGTTCTGTCATGCAAGCTAACCTCTCTAAATCACCGTTAGCTGAAGAGTAATAACACCCTCCTGCAGGGATGCCTTTTCAGTCCTTAAAACATCTTAGCCGGCCTGACAATGTGACTTCACTTACTCAGACAGCTTGATGTTTTTTTCAGAGGGATTTAGGTTTAAGTCCCTTTATCAAGGTCACTGCAGCCATAGGTTGCTTCGTTGTCCCCGGGGGGGGGGGGGGGGGGGGGGCACTTAAAATGTTTTAAAAGCTAAATAAATACCTAACTAACAGAGTCAAAAGATTGTAAATAACTAGCTGAATAGCAGGACATGCTGCGTCAGCATCTCCAAAATAAGGAACTGTTTGTGTCCAATAGAGGACATCAAGGCCTCCATGCAAATAAGTGACTGTAAACACCGTCGCTGACTGTAGCAGGACACCACTTGTGATTTTATCCAGTAACCCTCAAAGCTTTAACTGCTACACCACCTGCTCCATCCTCTGGCCGCCTGCTAAACTGCTAGTTTAGTTTCGTGTAGACATGCTGAAGACTTCACTATACTCCACAAATGCTGTGAAGCGATTGTGGTATTATTGCTCATACCCAAAATCGATGATCTGCCCTGAAAATGCAATCTCCACGAGCCTGGTAAGGGTCAGCAAAAACACTTTCGCTGGTACGCAGAGTACACAGCGGGAGCAGCAGGGGACAGCAGAATCTCACATTTGCGTGGTATTCTGTCAGAGTTATTCCAACATTTATACCAAGTTCCTGTCCACCATGTGGTAAATTGCTTTCTCAAATTCAGCCGAAGCACTCAAAGTCTTTCATCGTTACGGCACTGATGTCACTTATAATATGGCTGTGCTACCTCTGCAGTGTGCAATGGGATATGTTGAATATTTTGGATGAATGCCGATGTTTGAATTTTAGGGGGCCAGTGATGGTAAAAATTGTCACTAGTGTTTGGGGGGGCGGGCCGGGGGGGGGCTGGTGGTGATGGAAATTTAACGATTCTGTCAAATCAATGATGATATGATGATTGATTAAATTTGGTCTGTCACTTTTGGGTGGGCAGATGATCTGCTTGGGTTGGCTAGCCAGCCTATGGTGGTGTGTGTCTGGAATTTCATCATGTAAAATATTTCGGCAATGGCAAGATTTGGGTGGAAACTCAGGCAGGAAGTCACGCGACAAGCACACTTGTTAAGTTCACTGGATATTCCAGTTATGGCTTCTGTTTCCTGTCACACCTAGACCCCTATGCCTGACCCCACAACTGAGCCGCATCCCTGCAACTAGAATCCTGCATTGTTTCTTGTTTGCCCATTATGATTGAAAAAATCTGCTTCTCTTCCCCCTCTTTTGCTGCGTTCCAGATCCCCATCTCAAGATCCGGTCCCAAATGCACTGCCTTTTCCTTCCTACCATTCCTACCATGCTCCATGTTCCATCCCACATTCAGCGATTCTTACAGCAACCTACAATAAATAACATATTTCTAGGAAGTAACTGGGCACACACACTCAGACACACACAAAACACGACTCTACTAGTGCTCAGCAGTACATAACCACTGTCCATGACCTTATTTAGCTTAAGTTTTTCTTTTTGCTTCTGAAAAAAACCCATCTGAAGAGACCCTGAAGGGATCGTCACTGACCTTTCCATGACGCCAGAAACGAACAATTTCAAAAGTTATTTGACAAGCCAGCGGTGGAAAGATTAATTTTGGAGAACAAACATTAAACATAAAAGAAAATGTGTGACGTAGACACCAATCAAGCATTCGCTCTTGCAAAATTGTATAATTTCCGTTTGACTGAAAGTTATTTAAATTGAATGACGCCAGCGAGCAGTTTCCGCGCGACCTCCCTCGGAGGGCGTTCCGCGCGCTAGTCGCTCCTCAGCCGCTCCTTTCTGTGACTTGTCAGGTCATTAATATTTCAATTTCAGTTGCCAAGTCTCGATACCCTCCATAATTCACACATGATGCTCTGCTGGTGTGATTCTTACATCATATCCTGCCTACTTCAATCTGGCACGTATATGTAGCAGGGTAATGCCCACTAAAAAGCACATTAATTAGGCCGTGTATCTAGTATTATTTTAGCATGAAAACACAATATCTACTTACGTTCTATATTTAAATATTTCACCAGATATTTCATTTTAATTACGTTGTGTTGAGCACCATTACTTTGTATTTTTCTCCATTTTTTTAGGAATGTCCTGACATTTGTCAACTCTTATCGGGCTTTCCTGGCAAGCAGGATTATCCCGATGTGTGCGAAACCTCTCAGGATTTGCTATTGACTCAAAGATTCAAACAGTTCTCATCAAGGGAGGAGCATGATAATATCCAAAACAGAAGCGCTGATGTCCAACAGAATCCATTCAGATAGAATGAAAATGCTTTGATATCAATCAAACATGCGATGGCAATCTGTGTAATGGGAAAGTGTTTATCAAACAGAGTGATATTCATGTCAAATGGAATGAAAGTAAGATCATAACCAGCCTTTGGAAACATTGAATGTTTCAATGCAACTTTCAGTCATTGTTTCTATCATTACGTTTTGTGGTTCGCATGCTCATTACAGTTAGATTCTGTATTATATGTAGGCTACTTATCTTCTTGTGCTTTTAAATACTGCTGTCTTGACTAGGTTTGTTCAATGAAATGGTGTGTATTATCTTTCTAGTCATTTAAGCTCTCATGCAATTCATTTTGCATGCACCTTTTGAAAGCATTACGTGGTATGAAGACTGGTAGTAAGCAAAGTGAAGTCTGGTTTGGTTGCCATGGTTTTCACGTTACCTTAACTTAAACCAAGTGGATACAGAGATAAATAATGCATACACTAGAGAAACCATAACTTTCCCCGACTGTTTGGTTCAGTATCATATATGCACTAATATGAGTTTGCAAAAAAGTCCTTTTTTCTTCATAGATATGCAAATATGTTTACAGTTGATATATGAGCCTTTTCATATTCCAGGAGCTACAGCACCACGAGTATCTGGCAATCCGGAGAGCCTGGACCTCTGCTGACTGGGGAGACAATGAAAAAGCCGAGTAAAATTTTTATGACAGTTTCATTTGATCGCATTTCAAATCTGCCTGCAGTGATCCGTCACCGTGCGGCGGTCACCGCGAAACCGCTGCACCCAGGTGCCGGGAAAGGCTCGCCGAAGCCGGCGTCTCTGTTCTGCGCATGTGCAGATTTTTTCACTCATGCAACATTAATTACATTTCAAACTTACCATCTGCCTTTGGTTTTTTAAAATAATATTTTAAATAAATATTTCCATGCAAGACAACTCATTATACAAGAAATGCATTATATTACTTAATCGTTTGAGTTCCCTCTTCATCAACTAGTACAAGAAGAACTTTGTCTGAACGCAATATAGTGCTATCAACAGAGGTCTTTGAAAATAGACTAAAAACAATAAATAAAAAACTAAATATTAAATAATTAACATATTGTCATTTCTGAATCTCTGTATGAAACCGCTGTGTCCGAGGGGGATACATCGCTGTAATAAATTCTTGTTTGCGTTGCATGTATTTTAACACCCTTCATAGAAAGTGTTAGCTAATTAATAGATTAATCTCCTTGATTTCGTAAAAAAGACTCCCCTAACATAAATGTCTAATTCAGGGATACATAACCAAAAACATTTAATGTAGGCTAAATGAATCATAATAAAATAATTAGCTGTAAATATTGGCAGTATTTAAATACGACGGTTTATTTCAGTGGAAGTGATGGATGTCAGCAGTTTTTTCACTCGGAGAATATTCCGACGATCGATTAACTATTTATGGGATGGTAAATAATATTTATGAGTGTAAATTCAAGAAACGTGCGGTCGTGGAGTGAATGACCAGCACCTTGCTTCCCCGCCTACTGTAAAGTGATGCGGCGTGACAGTTTGTGTGGGCAGGAGATGACTGACGCTCACATGCGCCCGCTTGATTTCATCTGTCACGGAGCTGTCCATGCGTGCGCCTGCAAACGCTGTAATAACTCCATCTAGACACGGCGCCTGATGACACCCCTCCACTTTTCCGATGATTAAGGTGCGTTTTTCCACTTCTGAGATGACAGACAGCGGGACTCGGAATACACTCCAAAATTTTTCAAATGATCAGAGGATTTTATTCGCACCAAATACATATTATTTATAATTTACACGATTACGTTGGATAAAGTATGAATTGTTTATTTTTAATATGTTTTTCCAGATGCCTCAGACAATACATCACAAAGAAACAGTATATAAAATGAACGTCATATATAATTATGAACAGGGGCGCTGCTAAGGATTTTGGGCCCCATGAAAAGAATCTTGACAGGGCCCCCAACACAGTTTATTGGGGGCTTCTCTGGGCCCCCTCTCAGTCATGGGCCCCGAGAATCGTCATCGTTTACCCCCCCTTTACAGCGCCCCTGATTATGAATCCATTGTTGCTGTGCCTGGCTATTTTGACTTTTCAGAAGATCGAAGATGTCCATCTTTATCAATTTATTTTTAGTAAGTGCTCATCCAAATCCATCTGTCCATCTGAGCAATCACTGGGTATACAGTGTTGGACACACAGGATCGGTCATCAGCCAGTCTGATATCATAACAGTTTGGAGTCCTCATTTCATGTGACCTTTATGCCCCTTCTTGCAGCCAGCTGACCTTGCCATATGTGAAAACTGGTTGAGTCACAGTGTTGCTTCCTTATTTAAAATAAGCTATACTCTTGAAAGCTGCATCAGATATAATCTCATATAAGTAAACTTGTCCCCTGGACTAGCAGCGATGTCAGTGATGTCTAAATTTAACTAATATACTTGCACATGGGGGTTGAGGAACAGGTGGGATGAATTAACTTGAACAATGACTGTCACCTGACTCACCCTCCTGAGACAGACGGCCAGCCCGTCCCTCTCCGTATCCCACCGAACGAAAGCACTTTCATTCCCGACACCTCTATCAATCATTGCCACGAACTAGAAGAAAATGTCTTTATGGATCTCCCTTTAGTGTAAACACAGTGTGGAGATTATGTAACTGATGACATCAGGCATGGGCTCCATTTCCTCTTCAGAATTCCCAGCAGGCCGTGCAGTCTCCTTGGCACTGAAGGAACATCTCCATGTGCTCTTGGAAGGCTTGCTGCTGAAACATGACACCCTTCTACTATGAAGAAGAAAGCCATCGCTATAAGATCATTCAGTTCATGGATGGGCACCAGTGAAGTCAAACCAAAATAATGAGCATCAAACAGATTAAGTGAGTAACCAGGATAGAAATGCATTCAGTCTCTGCTCTTTTGTAAAGCTTTATCTCCATATTTAAATGAAAAGACTTTTGGAAATGTGTAGATCTTACAAAAACAATGATGCTAAAAAAAAGGGTTTACAGGAAGATTAGCCGAATGTCACAAATCAGAGCCGGTTACAATTTTTATCCGCTTTTATTAGGATTGTAGTATCTGATTGTCTAAAATCTGCTAAAGAGGATTTGATTCCATATCTGACTTGCAGCAGGAGGCTCTTTTCATATATATACATATATATATATATATATATATATATATATATATATATATATATATACAAACACACACAGGAGCATTTTGGAGTTTAGTTGGGTTTATTTTCTGAGCTTTTAGCAAGGCTGTGTGAGGGTCACTCTTTGGAGCCGGCCAGTAATTCTCTCCAGCTGCACAGTCACACACATACCCACATCAATGACCAAGAAGTCACCATCAGTCACTCTGATTGGTCATTGGACCTTGCAGCATTATCTTTTAAAGCTGGAGCAGCACGAGCTTGGAGATGTACCTTCAAAGCTGAAGGCTGAAAACATAACATAATTCATTGCTGGCTGTTGTGTGTCTTGAGCCCTTATGCACAATGGTTTACGATATTATTATTATTATTATTGATAGGGAAATAAACAAAGACCACCATGGCGACATGTAAATCAAGGAAGAACAACCACTAGGTCAACCACAGAGCAGGTGATAAGTAAAATATGACATGGAGAATGCGTGTCATGTGCTTTAGCAGCACTACTGCCCCCTACTGGTAAATAGGACTCCATACACTTTCACTGTCACCTTGCATGGATATCTGCTGAAGGTCAGAAACTGGAAGAAAAGCAAAAAAACTGTGGCAATTTGACGTTTTTAATGTGTTCTAAGATGGTTTCATCAATAAAAAGTAAAGCCTAAAAGTATTTCTTAATCCTCAAAATGTAATACAGAGCGGCCTTTTGGTAAACGAGAGATGATGTCATACTTTCACCGGATGGTGTTAAGCCATATTTAAGCCCTCATAGCTTTGAGGCAGTTATTTGCACGCTCGTGAGAGGAACTAATGGATTTAATGCATCTCAGTGTTTTCCTGTCAAAAGTTCCATCAGGTCTTCACATGTGAAGCGGCTCACAGTGGCTCCAGCCTCTGGCTGAGGTTTCAGACTCTTCAAGCATTTATAGTGGGAAGAGGGCAGCCCCAGGCATGCCGCCGCACAGAGCGGGGAAATGGGGCAGTGTTTCCTGTTTGACAGCATTTCCCAGGGGGAGCCAGGGGCACCGGGTTTGGTTAAAAGTACAGCCCCAGCAATGGGATCGAAGCCGCCGCCTTAAATGGCACGGGGCTCCGCCTGGCGTGAGGCGGCTTTGTTTTTAACATTTACCATTGGCTATTTCTCAGCACCATCCTGATTATGTACTTTATATAATCAGATGTATACCATCGGGGTACCAGTCCATCTCCCGTAGCCCCGGTTTAACCCGGAGTGTGGAAAATGAGTCAGCTTGCAGTTAGATTCAGCTTTATTGTTGTTGCACAATAAGTAATGAGAGGCATCTAATCTAAAAAGTACAAAACAGTGCAAAAGTGTTCAAGCCAGCTATACGACAGACATGTGCGGGGGGGGGCTCTTGTTCCTCTTAACAGCGATCACGTTCAAGCACTTGCCCCTTGAAATGTCTGCACAGCGTACTGCTGTATGATATATACACAGTGCAATAAACTTATTGAATGTCCTTGATGAATTTATACAAAGGTATAAATAATATGTATTATGCTTATGACGCCTGATTTGTTTTATAGGTACAGTTGTACCTTGGAACACAAACTTAATTCGTTCCAGAAGGCTAGTTGGGTTGCGATTTGGTCGAGGTCCAAGTCGAATTTCCACATAAGAAATAATGTAAATTAATTTAATCCGTTCCAAACCTCCAAATGTTTGCCTATTTAAACTTATCTACCTACCTACCTAGCTACATAATGAAAACAAGCATTTTAAATCAATATAAACTAATACACACATGAAAAAGCAGACATGCATAAGCAATGAACATAAAATAAATGACGATCCCATGCGATAACAGACACACATGCACCACTTTCAAGTCTCACCATGATTTCTTTTTAAGTTCTACTGTTACCTATGAGAGAAAGTGCTGATGCCTATGAATATAAAGCCATTCATAGGCATCAGTATTCCAGTGGGTCCGTTTGCCTCTGTGTCAGCCCATCAGAGACGCCTCTTGATCTGTACAGGTTTTAGCAGGTCTGCTTTGTTATGTTGTGTTCCATGTTTTCGGTTGAGTTGTGGTTGGATTATTCGTGACCGACCTGTTTGAGGTAGAGTTGTTACTCGGTAGAGTTGAACTCGTCTTGACCCAAGTTTTAGCAGGAACGGTCGCGTTCCAAGATTTCAGTCGAGGTGCAAGAAAAAAAAATTCAGCAGACTTGTTCGATGTCTGAGTCGGTCAAGTTAAGAGGCATTCGAGTTCCAAGGTTCTACTGTTACACTAAAACGCCAAAAACAAAACTATTAAATCTTTTGTATAGTTATACGTGCATAGATCTGGTCCCACTATTTTAAGCCTCGTGTACAGAAAGAGAAAGGCTGTAGAAACAGGCCTGCTATCAGACACACATTCACACTTAACGGAGATTTGCATCGGGGCCTAAATTCAGTCATCCCACAGCTGCCAGCTGCTCACTCTTCTAAGAGGGAGACCATTTGTTTCAGGCAGACACATCAGAGGTGTTTTCTAGTAGGGCCTGAAGAATCATCCCCTCCCCCCAACAGAAAGAAAGGGACTGAGAAAGATGGAAGGCTGCCTTCATTTTAAATGAGTGTCCATGACAATGTGTTTCTTGGATTACAGATGGGTGAAGTTTACAGGAGTAATTCTGCAGGTCTTCGATGACACTGATCCAACTGTGAATGCATGATGATAAAACAAGCAGTCCCACCCCCTGATATGGAAATATGGGAGGGTCTGGAGCAAATCCCAGGCGGCACAGGACACATGGCTGGGTACACCCTGGATGGGATCCCAGTCCATCACAAGGCATATACACTCATACACGGTGCGTATGAGCCTAATTGCATATCTTTGGGGTACGGGGGGAAATCAGAGTTCCTGGAGGTGGATCATGCAACACGGGGAGAACATGCAGAAACAGGGGAGAATTTCAACCACCACCCCTGGAGACGTGTGCAAGCAATGCTACTCATGAGCCACCATGCCCCCCTCCCCCCATTTACATATAAACATGAGGAAAAATAATCAGCTCACCTTTCACTGCTACATAATAATTAAAGTAATACTGATGTCTGATAATTATATCTTCTATTTGTAAGCTGTAAATAAGCAACAAATGAGACCTGGTATTGAAAACAAGGTACCACTGATCATGTTAGATAGATAGATAGATAGATAGATAGATAGATAGATAGATAGATAGATAGATAGATAGATAGATAGATAGATAGATAGATAGATAAACAATAACAGTATTAACAACAATAATAGTGAAAAGAATGTCAGGCAAAGTGCTGCATGGAATCCTGCAGTAATGGCTCAGAGATAAATACTACTGCGCAGTGGGCACCACAGAACGAATGAATGTTCTGTGAATGTAACTGGAGGCCAGTCATCAAGGACGGAGGGGCCATATCGCCTCCCGTTCATAAAACTTGTTTTCAGACACGTGCTGGACAGGATTCGCCTCCAGACAGGAAAGTCGTCTCTGAAGGGGTTGCACGCGATCTGGACGCGAGCCCGCTGGCTCCTCTAACCGGGCTGGTGCCGGGCAGAGCTGCGGCGATGCTGTTAGTGCGTGAGCTGGCTGGCCTCCCCTGCCGCAGCGAACCGGCCGGCGCTACATTATTGATCAGCAGAGATGGGGAACGCGTGTGCTGTTTCCGAGGAGCAGCGAGAGGGGATGAATGCTTAATGAAGCACAGGGAAAGGGCCAGACTCCTGTTTTAGCTGCGTGATGACGAGTCTGAAAACATGCTGGAAGCCTGGATGTCTTAATGAGATTTCATGTCATGCTGCGGCTGCAATACGCATTTCTTATGCAATCAGCCTCTATTATTCATTAAAAATATGGAGCACAGGAAAAAATATAACTGAAGATTATATCTCAAATAAAAATTCGTAAAGACAGCTTGTAGTAAGGAATTCCTCCAGTAACTAAAACTGCAAGGAGGATTATCTAGAAGCAAGAGAATACTACGTATTGTGTATATCTATATACCTTGAACTCTGACAATCTGTACATGTTTAAATTTAAATAAGGGTATGAGAAGAAAAACACTGGAATGTTCTAGTAAACTCTCCGTAGAAGGTCAATATCTGTATCCCCAGCTGAAGTTTCAATAGAGGCCATTGACCGTTCGGCCAGTGCCTACATCATGCCGCTCACTTCTGTACACAAATGCCTTAAAAATATTAATATTTACATCAGTTTTGTTTACAAATGCAGATAACAGACAAAACCTTGCCTTTTCCAGAAATATGAAGCTGCTCAAAACTGAAAACCTTGAAGAAGGTTTAAATGAACTACATTTCATTTTTTAGAGAAAGGCAAATTGCATACAACATAAAACAATATAGTTGCTGTCCTGCAATTTCACATCAAAACTTACGATGCTTTAGCCAGCTTGTGATGAATCATACAAGTGATGTTATGGAAGGTGACAGAAACAGAAGAAGAGGGGAAATGTTAAAGACACAAAACGAAATGCATTCTGCGCTGCAGTGAAGACGAGGCGATTATTTGTTTCATTTTTAATGAGAGATGAGTGTGAGATCTTTCTTCATTTGTGCACTGGGATAAAATCAGCCATGCTTAGAAACTACAATCAGCTACAGGGGACTACCAATCACTGGTATCGGCCCCACAATCAGGCCCAGTCAGACATGTTTAACACAGATTCTTTCCCAGAACAGTTTCTTTATGCACTTTTCTGATTAGCAGCAGATAAATTTGTGTTTGGGGTGCCATGATGGACCTCTCCTGGAGCTGACACCTTATCGTGGTGGAGGGGTTTGCATGTTCCAATGATCCCAGGAGATAAGTTGCCCGGAGCTTTATGCCCCTGGGAGGGTCAGCTAAGGCAAACAGGTCCTGGGTGAGGAACCAGACACAGTGCGGCTCATCAGACCCCTTATGATGAGAAAAATCATTTATTCAGAAGCCCTGGGGATGGGGCTCCATTGCGAGCGCCTGGTGGCCAGGCCTGCACTCATGGGGCCTGGTCAGGCAGAGCCCGAAGGAGGCGCGTGGATCCCCCCTCCGATGGGCTCACCACCTGTAGAAGGGACCAAAGGGGTCAGGTGCAGTGTGAGTTTGGTCATGTCATCGGACTTGCAGCCTCATGTATTGGACACTCGGGTGACGAGAGGGGTGGAGCTGTCAACTGATCACCACCTGGTGGTGGGTTGGCTCTGCTGGTGGGGAAGGAAGCCCCTGGAAGGAAGTCCAAATGGGCCATGTTCCACGCCTCCATTGTGGAGGAGGCTGACCGGAGCTGTGGTCGGTAATCGACGGCAATCCCCAAACCCGCTGGTGGACACCAGTTGTGAGAGATGCCGTCAAGCTAAAGAAGGAGTCCTATTGGGCCTTTTGGCCATGTGGAACTTCGGAGGCAGCTGATGAGTACCGGCGGGCCAACCGGAAAGCTTGACAAGGTCATGGAGAACGACTTCCGGATGGCTTTGAGGAGATTCTGCTGCACCCCCGGTGGCTCAGGGCGGGAAAGTGGTGCAGCATCAATACTGTTTATGCTGAGGATGGGGTGCTGCTGACGACAGCTCGAGACTCACCTACCTCTGGGGTGGAGGTCGCTGAGGTGGTTAAAAAGCTCCTTGGTGGCTGGGCCCCAGGAGTGGATGAGATCCGCCCAGAGTTCCTCAAGGCTCTGAATGTTGCAGAGCTGTCTTGGTTGACATGCATCTGCGGCATCGAGTGGACATCGGGGGTGCTGCCTCTGAATTGGAAGACTGGGCTGATGGTTCCCCTCTTCAAGAAGGGGGACCAGAGGGTTCCAACTATATATAGTCGAACCTCGGATTCAGGAGGAGCAGTGTGGTTTTCGCCTTGGCCATGGAACAATGGACTAGCTCTATACTCTCAGCAGGGTCCTGGAGGGTGCGTGGGAGTTTGCCCGGCCAGTGTACATGTGATTTGCAGACTTGGAGAAGGCATTCGACCATGTCCCTCAGGGAGTCCTGTGGGGAGTGTTCCGGGAGTATGGGGTGCCAGGCTACCTTATAAGAACTGTTCGGTCCCCGTACAAATGGTGTCAGAGCTTGGCTTACATTGTCAGCAGTAAGTCAGACTCATTTCTGGTGAGGGTTGGACTCTGCCCAAAGGCTGCCCTTTGTCACAAATTCTGTTCATAACTTTTGTGAACAGAATTTTTAGCCGCAGCCAGGGCGTTGAGGATGTCCTGTTTGGTGGCCTCAGGATTAGGTCTCTGCTTTTTGCAGATGATGTGGTTGGGTTGGCCTCATCAGACCATGACCTTCGGCTCTCACTGGAGCAGTTCGCAGCCGAGTGTGAAGTGACTGGAATGAAAATCAGCACCTCCAAATCCGAGACTATGGTCCTCAGTCAGAAAAGGGTAGAGTGCTCTCTTCGGATTGGGGAGAAAGTATCTCGGGGTCTTGTTCATGAGTGAGGGAAGGATGGAGCAGAAGATCAACAGGCAGATCGGTGTAGCATCAGCAGTCATGCGGGTGCTGCATAGGTCTGTCATGGTAAAGAAGTAGCTGAGCCAAAAGGCAAAGCACTCGATTTACCAATCGTTCTACGTTCCTACCCTCACCTATCGTCATGAGCAGTGTATAGTGACCGAAAGAACGAGGTGGCTGGGCTCTCCCTTAGAGATAGAGTGAGAAGCTTGGTCATTCGGGAGGGACTCAGAGTAGAGCCGCTGCTCCTCCGCTTCGAGAGGAGCCAGATGAGGTGGCTCGGGCTTCTGGTCAGGAAGCCTCCTAGACGCCTCCCTGGTGAGGTGTTCTGGGCATGTCCCACTGGGAAAAGGCCCCAGGGAAGACCCAGGACACGCTGGAGAGACTATGTCTCCCGGCTGGGCTGGGCATGCCTCAGAATTCCCCCAGAGGAGCTGGATGAAGTGACCGGGGAGAGGGAAGTCTGGGTATCCCTGCTTTTACTCCTGCCCCCAGAACCCGACCCGGTATAAAAGCGGTAGATAATGGATATATTTGTGTTTGGGGTGCCATGATGGACTCATATGTGCTAAATTATATGATAACACAGCGCCTAAACACACAATCAGAGGGCTAAAATCTAGACAAAGCCCTTCAGTTACAGACTCAGGTCAGCTTGAAATCAGTTAGAGGTCAGCCTGAGGTCAGCTAGAGGTCAGCCTCAGGGTTTCAGCCAACGCCCCCCTCCCCGACCCAGTACAGAAATTATCCTGCCCCAGGGAAGACTTACAGCCTGTTTCCCTTTATTCCATTCCACGCAGATCATGCTATGCTGACATAGCTGGTTGTGTCAGGGAAAAGTCGACGAGATTTCACACGATTTTATGGGGTTGTCCTTGTTTTTTGAGGTTGCCTGTCATGGAAGAGCAGCGTTTGCCAATGGGAGCAATGGGAGGCATAGTGAGTCAGGGCAACATTTGCTGGGAATATCTCAGTGTGACAGGTTGGAACAAACTCCCCCCAGCCCCGGTGCCTGGGTTAATTTCTTTTGTTTGTCTTAGATTAATTCACACATGAAGACAGAGTAAGGCATGGAGTTTTGGTCACAAGTACTGGCAGGAATGTAGATCCATAATCATCTTAACCATTACCAGCGTGTACCTCTTTCTGCAAGGATGTCGACATTTTTAAACTGTTATTACACTCAAAACCGTACATTGTTCATTTATTCACTTAAAGAAAAATCTTTTTTTCATTTTAAATACATTTCCTCCTGGAGAAAACAGTCCTTAGAAAAGGAAAATGGTTGTCAAATATAAAGAAAATTTATTACAATTCTTTAATCATGTTATTTTAATTAAGTCTCTACATGAATAATGAGAAACATTTTATGTTCCTGCCTCTCTTAAGACCTTAATTTGCTTTTTTTTTCAGCTTCACAGCTGCTTCCATCCAATCTTCAAGCTTTCTCAGGAGGCAGAAGTTTACAAACGTCATCTGGCGTGACACCACCATACCTGAGTCAGATAAGAGCATGCACACCCACAGTCTCTCTTCTTAACTTCGGAGAGCGATGTGTTGTTGGGGAATTGCATTTCAAAGGTAGTAGTACGGGAACCTCGGGATAGACCCCACTTCCGCGACAGTTTTTGACTTAAAGGGAGGTTTTGAAGCAGCAGCAGAAGCTTTGAAACAGGTACAGGAATGATGGGGTGTAGAGTGACTCATTCCAGTTAAAACCAGCAGGCTCACTAAACACACACACACACAAACGCATACGGACAAATCCTACGAGCCTTGCTCAGACAAATACATACTCGTGATAATACTCTAAAGACAGTGAGTCTGGTGATAGTAAATAAATTAATGTCCAGACTCACTGTCTTTGAAATATTATCACGAGTATCTCTTTGTCTGAGGAAGCTCGTAGGAGTTGCCCCAGGGACTGCCTGTGGATAAAGGCACCTGCTAAATGAAATGAAAGCAGTTTTTCGTTCTTTCTTTCTTTCTTTCTTTCTTTCTTTCTTTCTTTGCCTCCATCCATCCATCCACAGCTTCTTGGAATGACTAACAATTTAAGATGTTCCGCCAATTCCCAGTGAGATTTCATCACATGTTGAATCAGGCGTGTTTGTTTTGCACGTGCTGTAACTTACGAGAACCAAAACCTGAAACAGTGACACATTTCCAGCCTCACGCCTCACTCTGAATCGCATCTGCAGGAAAATAATAGGAAAAAAACAACCTGACAAAGGCCTTGTAATGAGCTACAAATACCTCTTAATCATGTGAAAAACACTGTGATGAATTTGAAGAAAGATGATGCAAACCTATTGGAAACAGCCATTGATTTTGCTTTTTTAAAGACCTCTAATCTAAATTGCTTGCGTTGATTAGAATCAACGAAATAGGGAAAGGAATTGTCTCTCAGATTCAACAAATGAGGTTTCCGTCAATAATTAACAACTGGGAGCAATCTTCCACCAGCTATGCTCCTTTTCTGTTAAGCAAATCACTCTCCCTGAAATAATATTTTCAGATTTCAGTTTAAACAGCTCGCTGCTGGGAAACCTTCCAGACTGTGTCGTTCAATACTTTATTTTATTAATTAATTTCTTTTGACTCACATTTGCTGAAAATGTCACAATAAATTCCAGGAACCACACAGGTAAGTAAATATAAATATAAATTCTTATATTTTTTTTTTTTTCACTTAATAACCATTTGATTTACTGATTAGGAATTGAATGAGACAAATTTTGTGTTAGCCTCTGGCAGTGAGTTGCCTCTATTAGATGAGGCATAAAATAGGAGAGTTTATGCTATTCAGATTAAACTTTTTTACAACCCATTTTATCTAATAATATTAGCATTTTGCTGTAGCACTGGGAGCCATGCATCAAGCATGCAGCGGGACATATCATGCACACAAGGGCAGCTGAAACCTGATTGGCTCCTAGAGTGGCCCTCACCTGTCATTTACCAATTCAAAGCATATCATTGGTTGTCTCCATCTTAAAAAAACCTGCTGCAAAGTCGCTGGATGTATGCACATCACTTCTGCTTAATAACAGTCAAACACTGCAAATGGATGTCCATGAATTTCTTCACGCCAGATCTTCGTTAATGGGCTGCACTTTGATGAGTCAGGCTACCCAATTGGCCTCTATTTATACATCTCTGTCATGCCTAGGGTGTTTATTTCTGAAGGGCAGATCGTGGGCACATGAAGTGAATAACAATGGGCAAAAGGGAGCGGTTTTGCGACGAATTGCAGAAAAATGCTGTCGGGAGATATGAAGAAACCAGGCTGACGAAACATGTGATGATGGTTCTTCGCAAAAACAGTTTGTCTTGTACTGATAATTGGTACATGACAGCACAAATCACTTCAGTTTGCGCTTGGGCATGAGACTTTACAGCCAACCGGTTGCTTTTCATTAATCTACTCAGCAGACCTGTCCTTCTTTGTTAAAATCCCCAGTACTATTACAGCCAGGATGCAGATCTTTAACTAGAGCTGGTCAAAGCCCATGTGTCGTGCCAGGTAAGCTTTATCGTTGGTGCCCCCTGTCTGAGACAAAGTGACACTGACTTGGTAAGTCAGCACCCCCACAGAAAATGGTACACTGTGTCATATAATGGATTGACTGGCATTGCCACTACCCTCTGGTCAGTCATTATAAACCAAAACTGTTACCCATCATGAGCCTTGGTTCCATGTGACTCAATGAATGGGCCTCCCATATCCTTCTCTACCCCATGTCGCCCACTCTAACAGTGCTGTTCTGTCATTTCTCCGTAGAACATATATTTCACTCATGCTGTTCCTGAACAGACGGTAATCAACTGCAGATTCACAATGACATGGATTCTGTGGGCTGGGGCACATCATCGGGATGGCACTGAGCTTTCTGGAAGCATGTCGAGTCGGAGGAGCCCGTGAGATTCTGACACCTGCTGCCTTACAGGCTGTTAGGCCGAGTCAGGTAGGGAATGACAGACAGTCAGTGGATTTGTTAGTGGAGCTTTCAGCCCATACAAAATGTCCCTATAAAACTAAAAAAAACAGACCTGTGACAGGTCATCGTGGAAGTCTGGCAAAAGAGTAAAACCGACGGCTTTTCAAAAAAAAACAAACCTTTATGAAAATTAGAAGATCGCTTTTAAAAAATTAGCCCAATATTCATTAATTCCTACTACCCACCAGTATGTCAAAATAAACTTCGACTCCTCTTCTCAAATCTACCCAGCTGGTCCCATTTATCTCTAAAAAGGACTCAGTCCAATCACGATCAGCTGGGATTCATTAACTGAGACATTCTGGTAAGGAACCATTGATCAATAGTTGTTTTGCCCAAATATGTGCTTTTTAAATGGCTTCTATTTATTTTTATCTTACTTAAGTTGCACTCTTTAGAACATACAGACCATTGAAAACAGAAAGCACACCTTCAATGAAAATGTGTAACTAAATAACATATCATTTAGTAATAACAGCCAGACAAAGACATGAAACCACAAATGGTGACAGCATCTTGTAAATGTAGTTCTCGTGTCCGTGCAGTGTTTGCAGAAAAGTGACAGGAACAAACTAATAATCTTACTTCCTGTCTCATTCTTTTGTCAACCTTATACAAGGCAAACTAAAAAGGAACCTTAGAAGCAGGATGTGGCGTATCTGGCTGCCTAACTAATGAACGGGAAATAGAACGAGCATTTGTAGGTTTGGTTTACACTCATGGGAACGCAGAGTTGGCGCAGGGAAAGGAGACGACAGTATTGATTTGCTGGAATCTTATGGTGAGACCTACAAGGCTTCATGGATTTGCTTTACACATGGGGATGACAAACAAGGAGACAATGTACTATTATCTGACCGAATCCATTAAACCAGTCCTAGTCTTGAAACAATCATTTTTGAGTACAAAGAGAATCTGATGTCCATTGCTGAGGTCAGCAACCTTCATAACTATTTATCTAGTTATATTTGTTCTGTGTAGGTTTCCAAAATGCTTTATAGTTACCCTGGTTTTAATAAGAAAAAAAAAACCTGCTTTCATCATGAAAGGAATCTGTCTGAAGAATATGAAATATGAAACAATCGTGGTAAAATTGATTCCATGGCTGTTTCTCATTATGATTCGTTTCTCCAGTGGTTCCTATAAAAACCAGTGAAAGCTTGTTTCCATGCACAGCCAGGAGACCACTGTAGATTAATTACAAGATAGTCCATTCTCTGTAGGTGACGTGAGCTGGTATAAAATGCAAAATAAACTTTTAGTGTCTGTGGCACAGAATCTAATAGATCTGGACAGAAATGTGTGACTGAACATATTTGTGGGTCTTTGGTCTGAACATCACTTTCACTGAGCAAATGTAACAATTAAATTCCTGTGAAAATTACTGGATGCTGAACTTCACTTAGTGACACCATGTGACACAACAAATCAAGAAAGATGATTTTTTCCAGTGATAATTAACGTCAAAAGTGATGATTATAGCAGAACTCTCTCACCGGAGATCAACCTGGCTACTTGTGCCATTGTGTTTGCCACGGTAGTGCGTCAACGTGATTGTTCCTTCCCTCCTCACTTTAGATTTTATTCATTTGTCTAAAATCACTTTAAATGGCTTGCAAAATACTTCTGAGATATTTATAAAAATTGGATAATGAGACAAGGGATGCAGTGGTTGTATGACAAAAACATATTCATATGTGAATCACTGATTCCTTCAGATTTATAAAGCTCATTACTCTTAATCATGTCAAACTGCCTCATATAAAGTACTATAATACAGGTCATTCAGTGAACTCAGATTATTAAATTGCTTATAGATCAAAGTTTACAGTGACCAGTCAATTATTAGAAGGACAATCCTGACCTTAAGATCCAAAGTATTTGAACAAGTTCATGAGTCAAATACTCTATGTGATAATTTAACAGTTAAAGCTTTCACAAACAATAAGAGAATTGCTGAGAATTAATTTCTGAACCATGAAATCCTTAGGCGCTTTTGAAACATTTAAAGTCCATTCTTCTGTCCCAGAATTTAGGGACAGGATGCAAATGGATTACCTCAAGGGTGGCCAAGCTTATCCGCACAGGGCCGGTGTGTATGAAGGTTTTTGGGGTAACCTTTAGGTCAGCTGTTCAAACCCAGGTGTGAGGACTCTTCAGCCAATCAGTCCTCTAATTAGTAATCTAATTAGGGAGTCGCAGCAAAAACCTGCAAACACAACAGCCCTATCTGGGTAAGACTGGACAGCCCTGGATTACCTGATCTTCAGTTACATTCATCTTTAAGGGTATTATCCATCCATCCATCCATTTTCCAAACCGCTTATCTTACTGGGTCGCGGACGATCCGGAGCCTATCCTGGAAGCAATGGGCATGAGGCAAGGAACAACCCAGGATGGGGGGCCAGCCCATCACAGTTAAGGGTAGTATTGATAGCAATAATTTAGTGGGCAGCATAACATCCTTTCATTTACAAGAATGTTCTGTGACATTCCAGAAGTCTCTCTGTCAAGGGTGTTGAAAAGAGGGTGAAAGTTTGAATGATTCCAAGGGTCGATTGACAGAAAATAATGGGATTTATGTGGGTTGGGGGCCCATATATGATATGCTTTCATGAGGCCCAAAACCCCTCGCAGTGTCCCTGCCCTCTATAACTCATTTGAGCCTTTCGTAAGCCAGGAACCCCCAATTGAAAACCAAGCAAAGGTAGGGACTCGCATAAGTAACTAAGAACTAAGGGGGCACTGATATTTTTTTCATCCCAGGGGTGATTTCCAAAGAATATTTTTTCTTCAAACAGGGAAAATATTTTTTCACCTTACATGAAGCATATCATAATATCGACATTTTGTCAATGTACAACACGTCTCTACTGAGCCCCAAGTCAAAACGTGGAAGGATGTAAAATGCTCATTTCATCATTGTTTTGTTCTTCGGGGGATTGCGTAATCCAAAATGTGAACCGAAAGAATAGACAGACCCAGAAGGAACCTAAACGTGGTTTACAGTGCTAGCAAACACCATCTTCATGCCAATTTCTCCCATAAGACTCGGCTCTCCGTTCAGCTTCTCAGGTGTTCTTCAGCAGATAAAAACACTAGGCACTGGCTCAACAGCTTAAGTGCAACTGCCTTGTATTCATATGGACTAATGCTTCGGTAGGTCCCATAATCGTGTAGATTGCGAGCAGATGGTTCTGGTTGGACAGCTCCCAGAACCGAACTGGGATCCCATAAGATGGTACGCCTAAGTGGATAGAGCACACGGACTCACCGGGTTCTTCCACGCGCGTCCTGGGCAACCAGCAGTCTGGCAGCATGGACTGCCTGCGTCCTCACACCCACAGTAACTGCGAAAATTGGATTTCAGTGACATTCCCAGAAATATTGTGCCGGAACGTTCTATGGAAGGAGGAAAGAGGGAAGGTTATCACCAATTAACTATTTTCTCCGCCGATTTAATGATAAGAGAATAATATTCTCCACATTTTAAAGACCAGTCTTAATAATGTGAAACCGCAGTGTGCAGTTATATTTGAGATAATATCGAGATTATTCCCTGCTTCATATTCATATTACTTTGATGTCACAGCTGTAAGGTCTCTGACCAGTGAAAATTAATTGCACATACTTTTTTTCACATTTCTAGGGAGAATATAATGTTATTTAAAGACACCGGGACTTTGTGAGAGCATGTGAAACCTCAGACAGAATTACAAGCAGCCTCTGACTGTTTCCTGGATACTCATCCGCAGGAATGGGGGTGTTTGGTGCTCGATGCGAGTCTCCTGGAAAGACTGAAGCCAAGGGAACCCAAGGGAACCTCACGTTCCGGAACATTCTAGCAACGGGTTACATTAGTCTGATGTCTGTAACAAGCTAAAGCTAGCTGCTTGTTCGCTCAAAGAGACTAGAGAAGTCTTCATTTTCCAGGAAAACATTTAGCATGCCATCACAAGGGCCAATCACACCATGGATATACTGGGATCATTAAAGTACAAGGAGACCTTGTTAATGCAGGATTCATGACAATTACAGCCAACAATGCACCAGTGGTCCAAGTGTATACATTTTCTTCATTCTTTAATTCTACAATATTTGTATTCAAAATCCCAAGGTCTAAACCAGCAAAAAAAAAAAAATCAAACTATGAAAATCTATAACAATTTCATTTCTTTAAGTAAATATATGTCTGCAGATTCATAAAAAAAGCCCCACCCGGTTGTCATTATTTCAGAGATTATGTATTGCCCACTCATTGTGATATTGCTTAGAAATTCAATATTTCAGACAGACCTATGGTAGCATTGAGTTACCACTTTTGTTTAATGTTGCCACATTTATTTTTTTATGGAAATTATGGGTATTGCATGTGTATAATATTACAAAGCTACAACGTTATTTGAATACCTATAATGCTGCTGTGTACATTATACTGTAATTCATGTTTTGGTTTGGGGGGGTTAGAATTTTTAAAGATAGATAGATAGATAGATAGATAGATAGATAGATAGATAGATAGATAGATAGATAGATAGATAGATAGATGCAACTTTTAAGTCTTCATTTGTAAAAAAAAACTTTGTAGAAGTGTGTAGTGAAATGTTTTTTCAAAAACAGTATAAAAAGAACAAAAAGTAAAAGTAAAATAAGAATAGGCCTAATACAGCCTACAGTATAGGTTTACAGTAGCGTGACACACAGCATAAGACATTTAGACAGAAATAAACAGGAACAATAAATACCAAACGACAAAAACAGTTATAGTGCAAAGAATGTCAGCGACAGCTACAGATAGTTTAAAACGAGCGAATTTTCTGTGTAGGAACGACGTCAGAAGGCGAGCGTGATCGGCGGCGCGAGCCGGAGGGTGGGAACCTTCCTGCAGGAACGCGCAGCCTTTCTTCGTGCCGCCGCTCGCGCCAGCTGACACGCGGAGCGACGCTCTATGTGTGCCCACGCGCCTCCAGGCGCTTGGGGTAGCGCTGCTCAGCGCTGTGCATCTCGCCCTCTTCGCAGCGAGGAATAAGGACAAGAGGAGCTTCAGATCCCCGGTGAAAACCCTCAAAAGTGGTCGTGAAATATTTATGTGACAAAGCAAGAAGCTGCTGCACTCTTCCAATACCGGTGAAAGCAGAAGTTTAACGGGAGGTTATATTTTTCTTGAGTGCAGCCCGAGTGCTCGTGACATAACCTAATATTTGTTGTTAACTACTTATATCACGAGGAAGGAAAATCTTCTCGCGTCCGCCATCAGCAATGGCAGCACGGGGCATTCTAGAGCAATAAATAAGGCACTTGATTGCTTGCATAAGTCCCTTCAATTTGCAAATGAAATACATAAAAGTACGTTTCACCAGAGTAAACATAGGCTTATCGTAGGTCCACACAGAGGGATATAAATTGAAAGAAAAATCTTTCATTTCATTTTGAAGAATTAAATTTGCATTAAAGTTATGGATGTTTATTTTTGTAGCAATGGTGCCTAAAGTGACCGAGGACTTTCCAAATAATAATTAAATCGCTTTATTTCTGTAAAAGTCCCAGGTTTTATGTTGCTTGATTTTTTTTCTTCTAATCTTTGTCCTAAGTATGGACTCAACACTTTTGTTAAAATTTCCTTTCAGGCAGATGTGACTATGTGATCTTCAGCCATGTCCCCTGCCAATTGCTTAATTGTCGAATCCCCGAGAAGAGAATAATAATAAGATTAATATTTATACAGAAACAGGGGCTTTAAAATTTAAAAAAAGAGGTCAGGTATCTGTGAAGCATCTCTGCCTTTTTCCTGGGCATTTAATTCACGTTTCTATGTAATGTAGAAAGCTGTACTGGATATCCTGTGGCCTCGGTCTGAAACAATCAATCGTGAAAACACAGCCCACCAGCACTGCAAGTGCCAGCACTATTAAAGTCTGTGGACCACATATCAAAGTCTATGAGCTACTGGATTAACAGTAAAAATTACAATGGTTTTATGGTTTCAGGAAACATTTTATCATATTGTTATTTAAGTTTGGGTTTTTCTCCTGTGACAAATCAGGATCTCGAAAAGGTTAGTTTCTGTGCATTTGACGTGCTGGATCTTTTTAGTTTTTGATCCACGCTGCTGTTCATTCTGCTTCCGTATTGAAATCTACATCCATTCTGTCTCTTATATTCATAACACCTTCAGGGGATGGAGATGGCTCAGCAAGTGTGGTCAAAAAGGCACCTCATGGACACTCTCAGATGTCTCCAAAACTATGTGAACTGAGTCAGGAGATCTAGCTAGCTGGTTAGCAGAACATGCTACTTCATCATCTCCTTTGTAGTGTAGCGATCTTGTGGGTCCCACACAAATGCTTGTTTTGTGTGGTGGTGAACATTGATGTTAGTCGTACCCAGTGCACTGGTCTGGTCACAATTCCTAGGTTAAGCTCTGTGTTACACTGCCATAAAAAAGTACCGATTTGAAACTTAGGGTACAATTACTTGTCGCTGGGGGTGTACCCTCAAGGGTCTGCCAATTGTACCCTTGCTGTAGGTCAGTGTACGTTTAGTTCAATTTGAAGTACAGAAATGGACTCTGAGGAACATTTTTGTACATTGGGGGTACAATAATGTTGTCTGTTCCTTGGGGAACAAAACTGTATCAGGGCTGTGCCGTTTTTTTCTGACAGTGTAGAGCAGGAACGTAATCGCTGCTTCACACGGAATCTGGGGAAGAGACGGTTTCACCTATTTGAAACATTTCTGGGAGACGGGGGGGGGGGGGGGGGGGGGGGGGGTGTTTGACACAAGCGTGCGGCTGGAGAGATGCATGGCGGTTTATCCGGGAAGAAGGGACCAACATGGGCCTCAGGCTGGCTGCCATATTTGCTTGGAGAATCGTTCAATCCTGGTGTTTTGTAAAAGGTTAACAGGTACGTGTGCACATCAGTATGCTGCCGCGGAGCCACGTCCCCCCCAGATTAAACTCATTTGTCTTGCCGTGTTGCCCCGGCCCGAGGCACCGAAGTCCCGCACGGGAAACCGGGACGTGAATGCAGCCGGCAAGCTTATACACGTGGGGACGAGCTCGCGCTCGTGCCGCCGCCGACAGACGCCGGAATGGAATATAATCAGAGTTATCAGCTTCTCCAGGTTGGTGAGGGAAGATTAATAGGACAAAGTTTTACATAGTTGGCAAAGTGCGCCTGGGGACAACCGATAACGGCACGAGGGCCGAGCGGCGCGGCGGCAGAGCGTCTCCGTCTTTAACGCGTGGCCGGCGCGGCCTTCCATGTCCTGCGAAGACACCGTCCAAATCCCGCTTTTATTTATTCAAGGCCTTTACGCTCCTCTTCGGAGGGTCAAAAAAAGGCCCAAGGAATGCAGGAAAGCAAACGCGGTGCAGAGCAAGAGGATTGTGTCCCTGTTAAATACATTGATTCAAAAAAAAAAAAGCAGGCCACTCATGTGTATTGTGGGAGGGGGGCTGTGTTGGCTGAACGACTGACTGGGGTAGCGTCGGGCTGTGTGGGGCGGCGAGCGGGAAGATGGGAATGAAGGTTATTCACTGGATCTCCTTTTTAATGATGTGAAGAATGCTATTGATGAGATAGCACTGAGGCATAGGGCAGAAAAAGTGTTTCTTTTCTATATCTTAAAGGTTTTTTTTGTGGGGTGGGGGGGGGGGGGAAATGGGACATGCAGTCTCTGGTGCTTTTAGCTCGTCCAGCTGCCAGGGAGCGAGTGATAAACTTTTAAAGAGGTTTAAAGAAAGCATCTTTTGGGACTCAAGAGAGCTAATGTTCATGCGGCACTTGCTGTTTTCCCTCCGTAGCACATGCCAGCGAGTGTCGCCACGGAGACGTTCCCCTCCACTGCTCCACCGTCTGACTGTATGAGAAATATTATTGCATGTGATGGACTATACTATCGATCGCCAGGTGCTGTCCAGTAGTGTAACATTATCAGCTGTAATACTAATGATTTATGTGTTTACCACGGACGGGAAGCAGTTGCCTTAAATCCGTTTATGTCATAAAACAAAATTCCTTGGTCTGTTTCAGTAATTCCCACGTATCCATTGAAATGCACCCAAAACAGTGAAACAGGTAGGGGGTCTTGCTTAACCCCAGTAAACTTCTAGGGTGAACTACAGCATGGGTGGTCAGTTACAGATCTACATATGCCAGTCGCTTCAGTCAAGACGGGCGAGAGAGGAAGGTCACCTAATTTCAATACTTCGCATGGAAATTTCAGTGACTTTTTCTGGTTGAAATTGTGCTTTCAGTGGCTTAAGTAATTTGATAACTGATGAAAAATGACTGTTTGTTTTTGTTAGATGTACCAGTAATTGAAACCCAGATAGGTGTACTACAAAGCAAGGTTGAGGCATACTTGTGAATTTTGGTCACTTTGAATCGTAGCTCACTTTCAAGCAGGGTTTACTGCCACGGTAAATTAAGCTGCACGCCTAACCTGTTGTCAGTAGGTGTAAATGTAGGCTTTCTGAATTAAACAGGTGTCAGTCCTACCCTTTATATATACGTATACAAACTGCCCTTTCCTCAAAAAAGAAAGGCAATATAAGAGATGCCCTTTGAGTAAAGAGTCGTCGTAGGTGCTACCACTGATTTTCTTTACAATCTGATTCCAGTAAAAAGAAATGAAATGTTTTTATTCCGATACTGATATTCAGTGCTGGTCCCTTTATGGCTGCTTGCCGGGGGGAGGTGGGATGCTGACAATAAAGTTTGCCAAAAGGTTTGGGTATTATCTGCCTGCTATCTGTCGAAGGTTGGTTCTTAATTTGTTGCCCCTTTTATGGGAATGAACAAGAAGAAGTTGTATGGAGTTGCAAGACGAGAACAATCTTTCAGATGCTGGGTTATGTATATGTATGATATAATGATTTGTTATCCTGCATTTATTCCACCAGTTTAATTCTGACCGACTGCTCGCAATTGCATGAATATGTTCAGCTCCCTCTACTTTTCTCCTGCTCCCTTTGCACAACTCTAGTCATGTACTGGGGGAGTTAACCTACAAAGTACTCTGAGCTCCGGAGATTATATTTGATGTGCATTAAGTGAGGAGGACTCTTATGAAACTTAATTATAAGTTGTGTTGAGATTTATATAATAGTTACATCGCTCAAGACTGGGGTGGCAGATGGGGTAGCAACCCAAAGGTGTGCCACCCCATGCCACCCCGTGCTACCCTGTGCCACCCCATACCACCCCCTCCCACCAAGATAATGTCCATTTAAACTGGGTACCTTAAACCAGACAAGTTATTCAGCTAACCAACAAATCTTGCTTCATGATAGAGGCCCCTGGAGAAAAGTCAGAACACAGAGCAAAGTTGCTTTTCCACAGACAGCCTGAAGGAGGCGCCGAAGAGGTGGCTGATTGCAAGACAATGGCGATGCAGTACGCATGCCCAGCCCCACGCCAAATCAATTCCCTGCGATGGCAGCCGATCTGTTAATGGCGATTATTGTCAGCGGTGCTGAATGGGGCTGCCCACATCTTGGACAGCCATGGCAGAGAGTCCCATTAAGGGGCCGGGGAACCGGCTGTCAGTGTCAGGGACCCAAAAGCCTAATGGCCCGTCAGGCAGCCACAAGTGTAGCAAGGGCCGGCATCTATCTGCAAGACTATCTGCAAAAATCACACCCTGACTATACATCAGCTCTAAGTTCTCCATATTTCCTGTGCTTTGGTCTCATAATGGTTCATGATTTCCACTCTTTGTGCCTTTGGTACTCTGTCAGGTGTGTCTTGCCACAGGAAGGCTATTGTGGATGTTATTAAATGCTGTCGCACTGACGTTTGGCGTGTCTTTGTTTCTACACTCCCATTTTCAGAAAAAAAAAATCCATTTTCAAAGTAATGCAATGCAGGCCTTCTTAAAGACCCCCCCCCCATATAAATTGCTTTTGGAAAAACACAGAGACTGACACGAAATAACAAAAAAATATAAACAAGACAAAAAAAACGAGGGAAGTTTTAGTGGATCAGTTAGGCCGATACGAATTTTCATTACGGGATTTTTGGCATTTCAATGTCACAGATACTAACGAACAAACAGGATATTGCCTGGCGAGAGGAGAAACACCCAGCGAGGGCAATTAAGATAGGACATAAATCCGCCGGCAGAACGTATCGAAATAAAGGATCGGAAACAATCAAAACATAACAGATGACAATCATAAATTAAAACAAAAAAAGCAATTCACTCCAATATATATCCCAAAGGAAATTAACCGCTGAAACAAGCACATTTCTAAAAATTCTTTTATACAAATCAAGACAAGGTGGAATTTTTATTCAGACCATGTGGGGGTGAGGGGTTTATTGCATATTCATCGTGCCATTACTTCTTCCCGTTTAATTTATGTTTTACCAGAAGCTCACCACTGTGTTTACCACTGTGCTCTTTCTCTGTCCAATCCGAGCTCAATCTGGAGAGTATGGCCAGAATAGTAATGCAACATTAACTTTTATTTTCATTTGGATTTACTGAAATTGGCCCACCCCCCAGGTTCATGAAACAAGATGTGGGAGGAACCTGCATGATGAAACATTTATATTTCACCTCGCATGTATGGAAACCATCCCGAAACGTAGGTTTCGATATAATGAGATTATAAAGAGCTCGTGTTTAAATGGTGCCCGACGTGAAGTCAGCATTTTAGCTCAGTTCAGCTTTTTTGTTTCTTTTTAATGATTCATACACACAAATTATGAAATGACTTCATACAAAATATGAACACTTTTCAGCTCAAAGGTTTGTGGTGTAATGTTAAAATGTCAGTGTGATAATTGGTGTCCTAGAAGCTGTGTGTGGGAAAATAAAACGGCCGCAATCATTGTTGGTGATATAAAAATATGAAACAAATCCCCCTCATTTTTAGGTAGCTATTCACAGCAGCATATTAGCAAATAATTTGAATGTTTGAGCACTGAGATGCCCAACATGCCCTGAATTTGTGTCTTGTTTTCCACCCTTTTTTTGATGGACAGATGGTCCAGCCAATCACAGCCAAGTCCCCCATGGCAAGTGTGCCTATGCATGGAAGGTTACTGATTCAAATCCTATATTCAGCAAAATGATTTCATTATTAGGTCCCCAAAGAAAGCCTTTACCCCCCAATTGCTCCAGGGCTTTTTATCACTGTTCTCACAGAAGCAACTAAATATGTAAAATGTTCCCAGCCTCCCAGTATATTCCCAAGCCCCCGTCTGTCACATTTTCCTCCCTTTTGTGTTTGGTTGGTCCCGCCTCCTGTAGTTGCTTGGACCCGCCTCCTCTAGAGTCTGATTGGTTATCTCTCAGCCAATCACTTTTCATTTTGCGCTAATTTTTTTAAGTAAAACTTCCACGTGCCTGATCCACCTACAAACAGCAAGCGATGTCACCTCTTAAGCAGCTCTGCAGTGAAGTTTCTTCCCACATGAGAGATGCTACATAGTCATGTTGGGTTGGCAGGTGCTCTGTGTGAATTATAAGGCCCCATGTCTCACATCTTATTGCCTGGCTCACATCTACTGGCTTAGATGCACCAAGAGAAAACCACTTAAAATTGAGTCATAACCCAGTTGAGTAGTTCCAGTTTTATTGCATGATATGATAGTGATATTGAATCATATTATAATTTTTTTCAAAGACACTTTTAAATAGTTTTCTTTCTTTGTTCTTTCAACTTTTTTTCTAGTGTGAAAGATACTACACGTCACAATGCAGTGAAATCTCAGCTCTCTTTCCCTATTTTGGAACACCCCTCCCTTAATAATGTCGCGCCAGGCCGCTGGCCATATTGCCATGTATATGCCGGAGAAGGAATGATTGATTAAACCCATCAGAGGGATTCTTGTCAAGGCCAGCGGATTTTTTTTTTTTCTAGATGGAAATTCTTGGTGTGGGGACCAAGGGTCTTGAAGAGCATAGTGAATCTCTAAGACATGGTAGAAGCTCCTACTGATTGTCAGGGCTAGGGGGAGGGGAACATGTGATACATAGTTCTAGATTTAATGTCGCTCTATTCACTTGTCGTAGAAGCAGGTAGAATATTTGGACATAACGGCTCCTCTTTTCCTGTTCCATTTTGGTAGTTTCCTGTGTTTTCAGTCCAGTTATGGTCGTCTTCATTTTCTCATTTGCTTGTTTGGGCGAAGGTGTTCCCCCTCGTGCCAAATATAGCTCAAGACAATGCGGGCTGAGTATCAGAACATCACCCCCATCCCTGCTGCCCTGGTCTCTTCATCTCTATTTTTCTCTGTTTGGTTTCAAATAGCTTCACTGGCAATTTGATGACAAAGGGGTCGGATTACAGTTACGGGGTTGGTTCACAGTTACACAAGCCACATGGTGCGTGATGCTAATCATGGCTGAAGAAAAAACAAAATCATGGCTGTGAAAAAAAATTGAACTTGAATACAAAGTCATGGTGCCCTGTGCTGTATGGTTTTTTGATTTAGCCTCTAGAGGGTGCCTGGCATTTGCATATTCACCCAATGACAACTATAGCTGAAGTAGCCGAGAGGAATTTTCAATGGACTGTGCAGACACTGGAGTTTTGAAAAAAGTGCCCAACCTGACCCATGCTGGACCTTACGATACTCCTGGATGAAGTTAGAAGGAAGGGAGGTCAGGTGACATGTGATCATGTGGTTAAGGGGGTAATACTACAGGAAGTCCTGAGTGCCAGTAGCAATAAACAAATAAATGCCATTGGATCTGTAAATTAGTTTTGGGAAACATTCATCGTTGGTCAATATGCCCATCTTTTTGCAATAACTGTCTTTCTAGAGCTGTACAATCTGTCTGCTGACTTGTCTCTTCATTTGGGATTTTGTCTTTGGTTCCCCTCATCAGCAAGATGAGAGTAACACTCAGTTGCACACTCCACATTGACCTTAAGGCCACCGTCATGCCAACCAAGACAGGAAGTGTACCCCAAGAGAAACAGGAAGTGTGCTGTAGCTGGGACAGGAAGTGTGCCCCAATCAAGAGGGAAAGTATGCTGGAGCTGGCACAGGAAGTGTGCCCTAACTAAGACAGGAAGTGTGCTGGAACTGGGACAGGAAGTATGCCCCAACCGAGATAGGAAGTGTGCTGAAGCTGGGATAGGAACTGTACCCCAACAGAGACAGGAAGTGTATTCCAATCGTCACAGGAAGTGTGCTCCAACTGGGATAGGAACTGTACCCCAACAGAGACAGGAAGTGTATCCCAATCGTCACAGGAAGTGTGCTCCAACTGGGACAGGAAATGTACCCCAACAGAGACAGGAAGTGTACTCCTGCTGGTTCACCACCAGCTGGGACTGTTTGAGCTTTGGTTCTTGTTCATCTGGGTTCACATGAGGAGCAGATAAGGTTCTCTGTCAAACTTACTTATTGCCCTGTTTCTGGTTGCTTGCTCTTTTTCCAGAAGTAAAAAATTGCATGGAAAAAAATGCCAGCACTGAGAGATGATGGACCTGTGGACTAGACTTTCTGGCTTCTGTCCTCCTGCATTTGAGGAGCAGTTTCTAGCTACTAAAGTTATTACTTATGTCTTCTGAAGATGATGAGGGTGCGGGCTGCAGTCGGTTGTTAGACTGAGTGCACCCAGAGCTTGCCTGAGTGGGGGGTGTCCCCAAGTGCCTTTGAACCAGAGCCATAATCAGGTCTAGTGGATGTAGCTGCTTTGGCTGTAGCGACACTGATTTCCATCTAAACCAAGTCGTCCTGTCACCTTCATCCTTTCCTTCCGTCCCTTTGCTGTCTCGCGGTACGCCCACGCTTGCGACCTCAAACACATGAGAGCTCATGCGACCTCGAAACACTGGGGCGCACTGAGCAAAAAACACAGCACTCAGCCATCCTGTGAAATATCCAGCAAGCACGCCCCGCGAGGAGCTGTCTGACAGCGCATGACGAGACGAGATGGAGAGCTACGATGTGTCTTTCTACGCCGATTGGGGCTGAGAAAAAGAGGTGAACATGTACTGGAGTGTCGAGGGGGAAACGCCAAGATCAGACGCTTGTCAGTAACTATGAGGCGTTAATGGTATCAAAGAGTCTTGAACTTTCATAAGCAGCAACAGGGGGGGTCAGAGACTCTGCTACTCATGGGCCAGCTGCTGAAAGTATTAAAGAATCCAATACAAAAAAATATATAAATGACATTAGTAATCTGTTCAACAAACCCTTATGTAATCAAAGTTTTACGTAAGTCGAATGTACCCTCCATAACTGTTCAACACCTTATAGCAAAAAACATACAAACCAACAATATACTAGTAATACATACAAAAGGACACATATTAAATAAAAGAAAAAGTATAAATTTACTTAGAGGCGTATCTCACCTTTTTGTATGCACGCTTCCGTAAATTCAATGTAACTCCGATATTTTTTGAGCTGACTGTGTGTGTGTGTGTCTGTCTGTGTATATATATATATATATATATATATATATATATATATATATATATATATATATATATATATATATATATGTATATCCTATATTTACCTAGTTTTGCCATTTTGATGAATAAAGGAGCCACATGGAATGTATTTGAAAATGAGGGGCGCTAAAGTCACATTTACATAACCTGAGTACCAGGTATTACGTACCACGCTGGGTGTGGGGAGGGAACATCTTGTTTTGCTCTTCGCATCAAGCAGGAGATGTGCTATAACACTTTGAGGCACCAAATGAGCACCAGCTGTGGAAAACAAAGTAGTAAGAAAAACGTTTCAGCCTGCTTTAAAACAGCGAATCAGAGAGCAGAACACTTCCATGCGCTAAAAGTTTAGAAGCTTCCCTACTAGGCTTCCAGTAATTGCAGATGCAGTAAATGTGACTTCCTTCAGTGTGGGAAGTTTGAAAACTGGCATTCCCCCCCCCCCCCCCCTCAAAACTTTGCTGGTATATAGGTGTCAGAAGCAGGATATGGACCTATGTTTGGCTCCCCGGCAGGTGTGAAGCTGTACCAGTTCCTGTATGTGCATCTTGTTACAGCAAATCCTGAGAGACTCATGTAACACCATGGGGGGGTTTGGTGCCATGGTGATCCGAGTGGCCCGGCTCAGGGGCCCCGGTGATACGTGCAGGTCCGCTGTCATCAGGGTGTGGAGTACTGATTTGATAGCAGCTAACGACTACTGATTACTTTAATCTTCCTCGGCATATTTGGATTTAATATTGACATGTATATTTTATTTGCAGTAGACCACACGAACGTGGTATTTTTAAATTACGTTCAGGGTCTGATTCTTCAATTTTGCAAGTAATTTGAAGTTTAACATCCATCCATCTTCCAAGTGGTTTTACAGGATAGGAGGCTGGAGTGGCTTGGACTGTATTTCGTGCAGCATCGGGCATGAGGCAGGGGTACATCCTGGAGAGGATGCCAGCCCATCACACATTAAATAAACAAACTCGCACCCTAAAGGCAATTTAGAGATGCAAATTAGCTGCATGGATTTGGACTGAGCACTTGGAGGATATGAGTAAACGGGAGCATTCTGACCCCAGGCACACAGAGCAGGGGTGAGATTCAATCACCTCTGCCCAAGCGTGCACTGTGAGACCCTACACAGGGTGCACAGACCTTCTTATATAATATTATGTAATCTGTGCCATGTCCTGAGTGCTACTGCTGAAGCCTGCCTATGTGGGAGTCGCACACCTTTTATTTATTCATAAAGAGCGATAGTGACTGACCCTGGAGTCCCCCCACCCCCCTGCACCTTCCCGCTCACTGCGAGTGTGGAGACACACCGTGCTCCAGTGCACTGCCGCGCTCCACGTTTCCACTTCACCGCTTCAGTGTGAGCCCTCGTTTAATTATACTGCCTAATTGTTTATTATGTCTAATTATGATTATGAAATTTATTGGGCAATTTATTTAATGAAAGTTAATGTGTAAATTCATTGAATTAAGTGTTTTTAATTAATAATGGTAACACAATTCCTGCACAGATGAGTTAGTCACTGATCTTGTAGAGAAGTAAAACTATTGGTTATCCATCCATCTATCCATCCATGCACCCATCCATCCATCCATACATCCATCCTCTAGTCTCTTATCCAGGACAGTGCCACAGTGATGATGATGATGATGATGATGATGATGATCATGATGATGATTATTATTATTATTATTATTATTATTGTTATTATTATTATGTGACACAATTTCTCAGTCGTTCCTTGTCAGATTTGGCACTGACCTCTTCTGCTTCTGTGCCACAGATTGTGAATGCCGCAGCTTATCGAGTTGGGGCAGGGAAATGAGGATCGCAGGCCAGCCAAATGTCAGCCTCCTCCCACCTTCTCAGCAGCTAAACCGCCCTTAAAATGAGATTCTAGCAGCCAAAGTGTCTGTATGAAAAGGCAAGCTGTCTGTTTGATAATGTAGGCGTTGACCTCAAAGTTATTAGAAACATCCTGATTGGACGAGACCCACCAGCAGCAAATGTCAGGATTTGTGCTCGTCCCAGGAGGTGGCTGACCCCGGTGATTAGCGACAGCAATTCCAGTCAGTTTAAATGTCATGGTTCAGGTAGCCAAAACGGGGGCTCATTGCATGAGGAGGTGTGTGTGTGTGTGTGTGTGTGTTTTGGAGGAGGGGGGGACTTCATAAAGGGCACGACAAATTCAACAGGCAATAAGGAAGGGTCGAGCTTCAGTGGCAGAGTCCAGCCCCAGTGATCGTGCCCTGACATTTTGGGCAGTACCTTTGATTTTGTTACGAGTGGCCTTTATAAATTAATTTGTGGCCTACATTTCCTAATGGATACCGTGTCTCACTGGGGGGTCACAAGGACCTGGAACAACAGGAGGAGGCTCGTACTTCCCATTCTTTATGGAGTTGATTTTATCTGTATTCAAATTGGACATTTACGATCATGTTCCTAACACCCATTTAAATATATTGTTACTGTGTAATACTAGTATTAGCCTATTCAATGTTTCAACGTAATCTATAAGGTACAGTACGCAATTTTAATCCGATACTCTCAGTCCACTAGCTGTCTGTTCAGTGTATGTGTTGAAATAACACCTGCTATTCCAACACAATCCCATCTCTGAAAATGGGAAGAAAATAAAGTGGCTTGAACCCAAGGCACTACACAATCCCATCCCTCGCTACGAGCATCCATCCGAAGTCACTTCTCCTTCTCTGATCCACTTGCCCCGTCTCCCTTCCCTTGTCCTGTACATGAGCATGAGTGCCCCCTGTTGCCGAGTGGCTGGAGCAATGTTGTGTGGCTCAGTCCGAGCCAAATATTTTTTTTCCAATTTACAGAGCTGGGACTGTGTAGAAACACCAGGATTTATTTCAGCACACACAAAGAACTAACATTATCAGATTAAAATTGCCTGCCTTACCTTTAATAAGCTCATTGCACCTATCTATCGATCCCTCCATTTATCCATCTTCCACCTCTTATCCAATGAAAAGAAGGTATGACTTTTCTTTTTTGTTTTTCATTACAATAAACTAATAATGCTTATTTTAAAAGACTTACTCTACAGTTTGACAAATGGAGGAAAGAATTTAACATGTGTGCAAACCTCATGAAACCCTGCAGGTCTCTCTTTCAATTCACCAAATGAGCAAAAACTACAGCTAATTGCACTCTAATTGATTTACTTCATTGACTAAAATTGAGTGTCACGTTGAAAATTCACTTCACTGAAGATAAATGACCGAACCGTCTTCAGCAAATTCACCCGGCAGCAAAATTTTCTGTCCTAAGTTTGATTAAGCAGAGGATAATTCAGTGTCTGTTTCTACAAACTCGCCTTAGTTTTTGCTCCTATAATTCTGAGGACTACAATTGTCCCAAGTGTTACATGATATTGTTTTCCCCGAGTTCACTGATTATAGATCATTGATATTTGAAGCTTCTTAGCTAATGGAAATTGAAGTTTAATGACTACGGTGAGCTTAGCAAGAAATGTACTATTTAGAAAAGTACTAATGATGCCTCAATGTTTTTGATTGATGATTTGGATACAGACACTGATAGCAAATAAAGACCATAGGCATAGATTCTAGGGTTTTATTAAGGTCCATGGCAAATGAGACGCTATACAATATATAGAAGGGCCAACCTTGTCATTAGCCAATGATATGTATTAAATCAGTGAATGACTGGGAAAAGGCCACTCTGGGAGGGAATCAGCTTTCAGCTGGGGCCAGTGCCCCTCCTCACCCTAGAATATGCCTCTGATAATGGGAGAAGTCAGAGAATGGGGGTTTCATCTGACTGAACTAGCATTTGGGCAGGGAAGGGATTGAATTAGCAGGAAGTGACCATCCTGTCTTAGCTCATCATCAGCCATGACATCACCCTCTCTATGCAAATTCACTCACAACATTTATATACAAGACCTTGCTGGGGAGGCTCTTTCGGGGTATAAAGGGTGGTAAAGAACTGTCCTTAATTTGTAGTTTAGCTGCATTTGTGGTCTAGGTCTTTACTGTATCACATACATTATTTTGCTGTTCGGTAAAGCGTCATTTTGTTAAAACTATGTTGGTGATAAACTTTACAAGTGGATTCCGTACAGGGTGCATGAATGTTATGGTTGACTTAGCACCAATCTCGGGTATGGTCCCATCACTACTGTGACCCACCAAGCTAAAGAAGAATGCTCACAAACTTTTAAGTCGCTCGCTAACTCATTTTCACTAATTCATTTTTGTTAACCTGTTCACTAACTGACTTGCTAACTCATTTTTTAACTCATTTTTTGCTAACTTGTCTTTGCTAACTTCCTTGCTAACTCGTTTTTGCTAACTTGCATATTCATTTGCTCCCGCTATTTCTTGTTGTCGCCACTGGAAAGTTGTACTTCCATCGCAGGCATCTGAAGTTTAGCAGACAGAAGAGTGGTTTGGTGAATATGAAAAGGTGGCTGATGAGGCCCCAAGTAAACACATTTTTATAGATGAGACGAATGGGTCCATGTCAAGCCTTCATGGGGCTTCGGCATAGAAGAGCTCGCTGATGGAAAGGCAGCATTTGCATCCCTTCATTACCGACCAGCGCAAACGCTTATCTTTCTGAATTGGCTCATTAGCGGGAGGCATTAATATGCATGGGGCTCATTATGGAGGAAGAGCGTGCAAACAGAGCGGGGCTGCGCAGAATTCCAATTGCATGCCGGCATGTCCAGGTTTGCCTCCGCTTTGGAGGGAAAGTCACGACATGCCTCATTTCAATTGACTGCATTAAACAGCTGCGCATTACAATCTGATGTGTTTCCAGTTGGTCTTATTCCTGAGGATGCGAGTGGGGGGGGGGCGGGGCGGGGGCATAGCTTTCTTTGTAAATTTACACACATGAAAAACAAAATACCTAGGTCGATAATAAGTGTGGAAAAAATATCTGTTGGCTAAGCAGCAATGGCGAAAAGTTGCCACCAGGTGGAATTGTGATTAAGGACATGGATTTCTGTGCTAAAAGTTGCAGGTTGAGTCACAGATGGCTCCAGTGCAGTGTTCATTTTTTATATGAATGCAATAATTATGTAAATTAACAATTATACATTCACAAAGCGTTTGCTATTAAAAGACAGAAATGTCTGGCATTAGAAGGTCAGATGATCATTGTACAATTACCAGAGAGCATGACTAAGGTATGAAACCGTGTGTGTGTGTGTCTGTGTGTGTGTATATATATATATATATATATATATATATATATATATATATATATAAATGTATACAGCCTGATTGACAATAGTGGTTGAAAAATTACTTAAAATGGTAGCAATGCCTCCATCTGCAGGTTGGGGGCGGTGTTTCTAATTTAAGTAAGGGGGGGGGGTGTCTGCTGGGTGACTCATCAAGCAATCGACGTATGATTGCCCAGTGGACATAGTGGCTGTAATTGCTTCAGTCTGGGCAAAGGGGGGGCAATTGGCACTTTAACCTGGGGAGCAGCGGGCTGGGGGTGCAAATCCCTTTCTGACACACTTATTACTGTAGCTTTTTACCTTTAATCACAATAACTCCTACACAGAAGCTGCTGCGCGTTCTCAGAATCACACGACATTAATGCCATTTGTCAGGGATTGCACCCACCTCCATATTCCCACTTTCCAATAAATGGGTCTGTCTTACAAAAACAGTCAATTTTTAATCGCGAGGCCCCATTTGACAGTGTAATTTAGACGTCTCCCTTGCGTGACTTTTGGCCCCCAGTGATCTGACTGGAGTGGTATGATTTTAACACATCATACGCTACCATTACCTCTGCTATGATCACACGCATGCTTACGCTGTTTCCATAAGTCAGGGTCACAGCCTGAAGTATAATGGTAATTTGCATGGTAAGACCTTACTAGTATGTCCTATAGGGTGAATGACATCACACATTAATTCATAAGTAAGACCTGCATCGATTAATGAGTGATATCTGTCATATATGACAGACGGTTTCATTGTTCAGGCTATCAGAGTGCAGAACTCAAGTCAATGAACCCATTCATACCATCATCTATATCCAAATGATATTCATATGTCTTGTATTGGCACAGCCCTGTGATGGGCTGGCCCCCCGTCCTGGGTTGTTCCCTGCCTCGTGCCCATAGCTTCCGGGATAGGCTCCGGACCCCCCTAGACCCAGTAGGATAAGCGGTTTGGAAAATGGATGGATGGATGTATTGACACACTACATTGGGATCATGGTGTATGTGTAACTGTCACTGCATCTATCAGCAGTAATTATTAATTACTGTATTACTGCTCATTATTTTTATTTGGCACACTAACATTACTATGTTGCATATTTACCATTTTTGTATACTTCCAGTATTTGCATTCATATTCACTAAGGAACTTTTCACAGTTTTTTTCAGTCTGCTGTACTCTGCCAAGTGTCAAGTGATGTGACAAATACAGTGATTTAATTATATGGAATGATATCTTGTAGCATTCCTTAGCCGCTATGTCACATTGCTTTCTATCACTGCCCCATAGCACGACCTGGCCAGAGCTGCACAGGTACGGATGTCAGAATGCAGGCACACAGACCCTAGTCCGTGTTCACCCGCCCCTTTAAACTTAACAGGCAGATTAATTATTGATTCAGTTTCCGGCCACGCGGAGGGGAGGAATGCTCTTTTCCTTCCGCTAACCCGGGAGTACACTGAGCTAACAAACAACTGCGACCGTGCTTGTACAATCATTTGCCTTCGTGAGATGATGACGAACTGTGCATTCTGGGAAATATCCTTCCATCACACGAGAGCTTACTGTATGATACCATGGTAATACCACTGGGAGAAAGAGTAATGAGTTTGCCAAAAAAAACAAAAAGATTTGTAACTGCAGTCATATATATATGATTTGTGACATTAGATGCTTTCTAATGGTCGTTTGGTAATTTAACTGCATTATATATTACTGGCCGCTGCAATTATAGATTACACGAGCCATTATAAAATTCTTATGCAATTGAGGGTTTTTCTCCAGAGGAAAAGAAAGTTTGTCACACACTCGACATTCAATCACAGGAGAAGGCGTCTGATGAAGGAAATCACTTTGCAGATTTATCTCTGGTAATTGTACATATGCATACAGGTCAAAAAGACAAGGACAGTCACCATCAAATGAGACAATTAGCTAAGTCCAGGCACGCACAGGGGAGATGCAGGATTTCACAATACAGCCTTCCTGGTACAACAAAAGCATGTGTGACCCCCCTCCCATCCCCAGGAACAGATAAGCTATTACATAACTGACAATCTCAGCAAGATGCCCTGTGGAGAGGGTGACTCCAGTATTTAATACTCCTGGATGCATGGATCATGTGTGCACTGGTATTAAAAGCACTGCAAGCACTTTGCAACTAATATTATAATGCAAATATGGAAGAAAGGCAGAGTGGAAAAAAAATCTGAAACAACACATGCTGCAGGCAGCGAAGGTTGGCGCGCCAATGCTATTTCTGCAACTCAGCAGGCATCTCGACCTCACTACTCTGGCCTGGCACAACTGGGCCTTATAATCATTACCTTCCTATTAGCAAAATGGAAGCCAGCCGCGATTAATTGGGCCCCGGCGCTCCGACAGCGAATTGTGGGTGTTGCGGGCGAGGTTGTTGAAGCGCGCACCCCGTCGTAAAAAGTAATGAAATATTGTTATTCCCGTCGATGGGTGTTAACTCTGGCAGCTCGGGGTGCAATTCTGCGATTCCGCGGGAAGTTATTTTTCAGAAGGGCGTGCACGTGTGTGCGTGCGTGTGCGTGCGTGTGCGTGCGTGTGTGTGTGTGCGTGGGAGGGGACAAGGTTGTTATCTATGAGTCACAAGGGAGGGCCGGTGTACCTCCCGCGAGCCTTACAAGAGATTTGAAATGCCTTTTTCTTTTTTATATCTTGGAAGCCTTTTACTGGATTAAAAGAAACTGTTTAATAAGTTCCCTGTCAGAAGGAACACTGCTCTGCACACTTACTTACTCCTCACCCTGGGAAAAAGCCTATTAAACTTACGTGTGGGTCTAAGGGTCCTGAAAAGCCACACGCCGACTTATATCTCAGCGCTATTCAGACGGACAACAAATAAAAAAAAAATCAATCACTCTTCTGTTTTTTAGCAGAAAGAAAACTCTTCAGAGATTTGCAAATGTGTACAGAACTCATTTCCATTTCCTGGAAGCATAAGGACCGATATGGCAAGTTCACCAAGAGACTGCTCAGGCTTCAGTTTACCGCAACGCTCCAACCTCCCCACCACTTCTCAGTCCTGGGTTCCTCAAAGCTCCCTTTGTAAGTTCCTGGCTGGTTACAAGACTGTCTCACTTTCATTCTTCCAGCATGGAGGCTAGCTGCCATGTCTGCCAACCAAACAATTGTCTACCTTTTATATTGTCTTTGGCCTCAACCATTCTCTTTAATCTTGGTCAGCCTTCTGTGTGCAACATATTTCCATTTTACCTACAGTATAAGGAAAATACACGGTTTTCCTCCTAAATACTTCGAGGGTGCTATTTTATTTTATTCTGCATCTATCTACACTATATGGACAAAAGTACTGGGACATCTGGCAGTTACAGGTACACGCCAGGAACCTTTATGACATCACATTATTAATCCACAGGCATCAAGGTTGAGTTGGTCCCCCCTTTGCAGCTATAACAGCTGCCATTCTTCTGGGAAGGCTTTTCCCCATGTTTTGTGTATAAGAACAAAAGAAATTTACAAACAAGAGGAGGCCATTCAGCCCATCAAGCTTGTTTGGGGAGAACCCAACTATAGTTAATATAAAGGAACCCAAGCTTGCACTACACTAACAGGATGACTGTTCCATACTTTATGTAAATAAAAGTAATAAAGATGTCCCAATGTTCTTGGTTGATCATTTGAATATAGACAATGTTAGCAATTTATGATCATGGGGGAAGTCTGGGAGAGAATGGGAGTTCCAGTAGGCACTGCTAGGGTGCTAAGGAAGATAATTCAATGGACAGTGGTCAGAGAAGTAGCTGAGTTTTTTTCTCACGGGAAATCTCCATCCTGCCCTGTCCTGTCCCTGTCTCAGGATCCTCATATACCAGGAGCTCACTCTTTATATGTAAATTCACTCACAACACCTACACATACCACCTTGTTGGGGAGGGTCTTTTGGGGTATAAAGGGGGATGAAGAACTGCCTTTAATTTGTATTTGAGCTGCCTTTCAATACCCAGTGTATGTCTACACTGTATCACATTATATTGTATTTACTCTTCAATAAACCACCGTTTTCCTGAATACGGAGACTCTGCAAGTGGATTCCTTACACTCTAACTACATGCTGTATAAAGAAGCGCTCCACCTTTGGCCACGAGTTCCTGAACTTCAACTAATATTAACTATTTGGTTGAACAGCATCTAGACCTGTTAGAATCTTATATACCAGGATCATGTCCCCCCCCCCCATAGTCTCCTTTGTATCTGTGGGAATATTTGCCTATTCATCCAGAAGAACATTTTTGAGGTCAGGCACTGATGTTGGATATGAAGACCTGACTCATTAACTCTGTACTAGTTCATCCCAAAGGTGTTGGTGGGGTTGGAGTTAGGGCTCTGTGCAGGCCAGTCAAGTTCTTGACACCAAACTCACTCAACCATGTCTTTATGGACTGTGCTTTGTGCAGTGGGGCACAGTCATGCTGGAACAGAAAAAGGCCTTTCCCAAACTATTCCCACAAAGTTGGAAGCATTAAAACACCCAAAATATCATGGTATTTTGAAGCATTCAGAGTTCCCTTCACTGGATCTAAAAGGTCTATCCCAGCCTCTGAATATCAACCCCAATACCATTATCCTCCTCCACCAAAATTTACCGTTTGTCACAATGCAATCAGGCAGGTGAAGTTCTCCTGGCATCTGTCAAACCAAGACTTGTCCGTCAGACTGACAGACAGAAAAGGGTAATTTGTCACTCCATAGAACACGTTTCCACTGCTCCAGAGTCCAGTGGCAGCGTGCTTTTCATCTCTCCATCCAACACTTGGCGATGTGAGGCTTGCATGCAGCTGGTTGGCCATGGAAGCCCATTCCATGAAGCTATGGGCACACGGTTTTTTACCGGGTTTAATGCCAAAGGAAGTTTGGAACTTTGCGGTTTTTGAGTAAAAAGAGCACTGGTGACTTTTATACGCAATGCACCTCAGCTTGGTGAGCCCGCCCTGCTACTCTATGTGGTCTGACACTTCATGGCAAGTTCTTGTTGTTCCTAAAAACTTCCACTTCGCAAGCAGGGAAGAAACTTCACAAGCTGACTTACTGCAAAGGTGGCATCTTATGACAGCACCACGACTGAATTCACTGAGCTCATCAGAACCACGCATTCTTCCACAAATGTTTGTAAACATGACTGCGTGGCTATGTGTTTGATTTTATACACATGTGGCAATGGCTCTGAATGACGTACAAGAATCCGTTGATTAAGACGTGTGGCCCAATACTTTTGTCCATATACTCTATCTATCTATCTATCTATCTATCTATCTATCTATCTATCTATCTATCTATCTATCTATCTATCTATCTATCTATCTATCTATCTGTCTGTCTGTCTGTCTGTCTGTCTGTATGTCTGTCTGTCTGTCCACCTGTCTGTCCACCTGTCTATCTGTTTGCCACCGACACCCACAATCCATTGCCCACAGTGCCATGCAGAACAGCTGGCAAGGTCTCAGGGGCTCCAACCTGCAAAAACTGGTTCAAACCGCTTCCTGGTTCTGCACTGACATGGCAGAATGCATTATGGGGTCCAAAACAGGGCTCGGGTGCTTATCTGCTACAGAGAGGAGTAAACTCCTTTATGTAATTAATAATCAACTGATTGTTTGAAGGCAGAATTCAGTTTACATGATGATAAGAGCAGATTGACAGGGCAAAAAACATTAAAAATCAAATCTTTGATGCTGGTTAACAGTCGGTGATGCAGATGCTGGTCAGATCTATATAGAGCATAAAAGCATGCCAGTCGTTTGCAATCATCTCATTTCAGACTCAAACGTTTTGTCAGAGTTTTATCTTCAGAGAGAGAGAGAGGCAGGGAGGGTGAGTGAGACAGTGTGTATGTGAGGAAGAGGTTTTATTGCTCGGTAGATTTGAGGTAGATGTTCTTTTGTCTCCCTCCAGGTGGCAGCAAACCTCCCCTCTGTGAGGCCAAATGACAAACTATTAGTATTCAACAGCAGGGACAGGAATCAAAGTCTCTTATTCACATAGTCTGAAGCTTGGCCATAGAAATGAATGAACAAAAACAAGATGGAAGGGACCCGAAGATGAGCACCTGCATGACAACAGCATCGTCCGCTGTACACACTTGTGACATTTCGAAGGGAAGGCTGAGGACAGGCCTCCTCTAGACTGGGCTGCAGGAACGGGCTTTGGCCCTCTCTCAAGAAACCCCGATCCGAGTCGGTGGCGTGCATTTGCTGTTCTGCTGATGCCAGCATCTGTGCGACTTCCACAGAGGAGAGACCTGCTTGATGTCTTACTCAACAAGGACTCAGCAGATGGCTAAGACCTGCAAGCCACCTGGTGGTCAATGCCCCTCTTGTACCTCTACCAAGAGGTGCTCCAGGTTCCTTCTGGCACTAGGTTTGCTGGTCCTCCAGACACCCAGTCCAAGGACCGATATCTTCTAGAAGTTACTGGAAAACCTGGGTGAATCTCTGGGTGACCTTTCCTTGTACGGATGATTAACCCAGCATGGAGCTTCACATGCTTCTTGTCCAGCTAGTGAGCACCTAGGTACAGCCTTGCTATTTTCCAGATTTAGATTCCGTATCTGTTACCTGCTCATACTGTTGGAAGGATTATATCCTTTCATGCATATATAAAGCAAGGCTATTTGACTGTATTTACTGTGAATGCTGCATTCATGAGTGTTCCAATTTTTATTCCTCGAGCAGTCGTGTCACTGTATAGTTTTATCCTGAGACTGTAAGTTTTTAAGTCTGGGTTTAGCTTTTTATGTTTGTTGCCTTAGAATTAGCATTAGCCAAGAAGTAGCCCCTTGCAGTACTGGCCCATCTCCTCCTCAAAGGTTATGAATGTCACACCAGAACAAATCGTGTGTATGCTTGTGTGTGTGTGTGTGTGGGGGGGGGGGGGGGGATGACAACTTAACACAAACGATTTACAACTGTGTTTGTGACCATTCAGTTGTCTTGGCCTTTGATTTGACATTGTCTTCCAAGACTGTTACTTAGTCTGTTGTTTTTCTATAGTTTAATTATCTTTAGTACTCCACAAATAGTGGATTATATTTTATTTAATCATTAATTAAGTGTTTTTTTAAAAAAACAAAACAAAACAAAACATAGAATATTGAATAAACTGTGATCAATTAATATGCAGTCAGGCAAAAATAAAAAAAAATAAAGGAGAGTAGAAAATTACAGGCAGTAGGCAAGGCAGCCCCTGCCCTCCAGTTTGGTCCTCGCTGGCCTGAGATTCATCACTGTCTGTTCCTAGAGAGGATCCAGACACAGCTAATTGAGGGGAGACGGCGGCTGGCGGCAGGGACCTGGCGTCTCAGGCACTGTACCCAGTTATGGCGTGAGAAAAAGAGTGCGTTGATACTTTAATCGTTACTCAGCATAACCAAGAACATTAAATTAGAACAATGCCGTGAAGTATTTCAGCAGTCAGCAGAAAAACAGCATTGTTCATTTTATTCCCAAAAAGTTTTTCAGAGAAAATCTATATTATTGCGACTACCATTATCATCTATCATTATTATTATCTCAATACCAGTAATAACTAGAACATGACTGTAAATTGTGTATGACTGTAAACAAACAAACAAACAAAAAATGGTCAGATTAAATACGGCTTCACTACTGGAAGAAAGTAAGGTTAAAATACATGGATTTTGGAAAATTAGCATTTTGTTTTTGTAAACAATGAATGGATCTGTTTTTGTTATTTGCATATAATATTTTTGCTGACTGGATTTATTATCTTTGTATTGTTATTAGTTCAGGGTTTCCAAGGTTCCAACAGTTGGGAACCTTAAGATACATATGTATTAATTATTATTAATTAAGTAATCAATAATTTATATTTTCATGAAAAAAGATTACAATGTATATCTCAATGCAAAATGCATTAGTAGTTGAATTTTATCTGAGCTCCTTTTGCAAATGGTCATGATATGTCAGCCCTGTCACTGCCAGTGGTGCGCATGGTTCTACTAATCTGCTAACTGCTAACCAGCCAAGCTAACTTTTTCATTAGCGAATTAGCATTTGTGCTACCTTTGAAAACCATTAGCGGACCCATTAGCTTCCATTAAATTTAGTTCCGCTAACTGTAAATCTGCTCATTTTTATTCCAGGTGAAGTAAATGAAGTTTAATGGTCAAACATTTAATGGTCAACGTTTGCACATTTTAAAATCAGACACATTTCTTCAGGTCTGTTGTGACCATGTCTGCAACAGCCTATCTTGCATATTATTGACTGACTATATGTAAACACAAGACGTGATTGGTCAATAACTTGTCATATTTAAGGTAGTCTACGTTAAATGTAAGTGAATGACGATAAAGTCAATTTAAATTGGGGCATCCTGAACTAAAAGGAGAACTGGAGCTTGTGTCATGAACCTCAATTTCTTGCTTCGTTGCATAACTTCTCAGATTTCAGCTACCCTAGTTTAAATGGACTTTGTGCACTTATGTTTAGCCCAGATTACCTCAAATACAACAAGTTATGCGGCTAAGCAAGAAATCATGCTTCAGTTCCTGGTTGTTTCCCTTTATTCCTGGGTTCTGACTGACAGACCGATAGACCAATAAAAAGCTTCTTCCTAGTTCTGGGTATATGGCATCATGTTTTTAGTGCCCAAACAGCTTCACTGAGGGCAAAATGTCAGTCGTGAAATGGATCTCCTCCAACAAAAACTCTCATATCTTGCAAACAGAATATTATTTAATGAAAATTTATTCCAGAGACTCTACAGAATCCAATGATCCCCAGTTGGGTAAGTCCTAAATATCCCCAGGTAATCAGTCCAGCCCTTCGGAACTGAATTTCTAAGCAGATTAGAATTTCAGTTCTCTAGGTATGTTTTTAAGGGTTTCAGAACCCAAAACAAAACTGAAAGTAAAATCATATAAAAGTTAGTGGTTATTGTTATCTTTAGTTTTTAGTGGTTTATTGGTTTAGCATTATCAAATTAAACTTTGTAGTTAGTGGATTAGCGATTATAATATAAGTTTTCAGTTTATAATTTATACGTATTCTAATTTTGTATGTATTACAAAACTTAACTTGTTGCTCAATGTGCCTGTAATACAAGCAATGGAGTTTTAAATGCTATTTCATATCAACAGGTCTGGGTGAATCATCTTCATGGTCATCATATGAAGAAGCCTGTGAAGCCCAAGACTGTCTTAATCTGAGTTGTTGTTGGAATTATCCCTAAAATTCAACATCATTTTCCATTCATTCATCTCCCATATCTGCTAATCCAGGGTTTTGCTGAGCTCTAGAATGAAATCCCACAGAATTTAATTGTTTTTAACTGCTTTGGGGGTAGGAAGGCTGTTTTTTTTTAGATACCAGCTGGTAAATCCTTCACTGTAGAGGGACTCACAAGTCAATCCCTTCACTATGAAAGGCCTGGGTACAGAGGGACTCGCTGGTCAATCCCTTTACTGTGAAAGCCCTGGATATGGGGGGACTCACGAGTCAATCCCTATGCTGTGAAATCCCTGGATGTAGACAGACTCACAGGCTATTCCCCTTACTGTGAAAACCCTGGTTGTAGAGGGACTTAGGGGTCAATCCCTTTGTTATGAAAGCCCTGGAAGCCAGAAGTCAAGACAAGACAATACAAGACGGAATTTACTGATCATCGGGAGGGGGTGGTTGTCCAAAAGGACAGAAAGAAATGCAACAAAGGATAATGTAAGTAGACATAAATACAACAAATGACAACATTAGTAAAAAGATAAGAAGTAAGTAAGGGAAAATCAAAATACAAATGCCCCACCCTAAGCATTTCAATTTCAAGGAGGTGGATGAGCAACAACTTTGGGCTATATTACAGTACTACAGTATACCCCAGTATTTTCTTTAATAATTATCCCAACGCTCAACACATGTTATTATAAAATAGTGGAATACTGTTATTCTTAAAATACTGCATACCGTGGTACACAGACCGGACCGTAAGAGATACTGCCCCAGCCAGGGGTGGGACTAGGGTTACCGCAGCAGAATAGCAGAATGACAGATTTCCATGACAATGCATGTCATTCGCAGATGTTAGGGAGATGCTGTCATTTTGTGGCAGATCTCCAGAAATTCCAGGAGAGGTGGGATGTCTGTAAAGGTAAAGGTAATGCATTAAGGAATAAATAAGTGTGCAAAATTGTGCACCACCATGATAAATGTGGCCTAAAATGGCTGTTGTGAGAATGGCTTATATACATTCAGTGATGGCGATACTCTGCTCAGTAAATAAGGTTCTAGCATCTTTTTTATACTACAAGGTGTCACTAGCTGTAGTAATGTACACAAATTTGAACAGAGATCTTGGTGGATGACCTTCCCCAAGGTCAGAGGTGCACGTCACACTGGCATTAATCACTGTCTCCTAAGAGCCTTCTTCATTTCTCCCTGATGCCTGTTGCACAAGACGATGTGCTGCTAAACTTTTATTCAACGCTGCAAAATAATTGGCGATTTTTGATGTGTGTGCATGTAAATATACTCAAGTTTTTGATGTTATCAATCTCTGTCTAGTTAAAACATCAAATACATGTCTAATAGTGGAAGAACATATGTCTATATCGCATTTTTATCTTTTCTTTGTAAAACAACTATGGACTCAGAATAATGAGGCAATTTATTATACATATATATATAAACATACACAAAGATTGCATTATATTGACACATATTGTGTAATCCTATATGTATAGTGATAACTTCAGCTTTAGCATTACCATGTAAACGTGCTGTTGGTATGTAACTGCACTTAGGCTACATGATAGCAAGTTCTGCACTGTAACTGTACAGTATCTGCATTAAAGACCTTGTACACGTTAATTATGCTCAAATGAGTCTAAATACTTAAAGGCTTCATGAATGTACCTCATCAGCTTGAGCTGAGTTTGTCAAAAGCAGTTTCCAGTCCATTTCCTCCATCTGTTCCTCCTAAAATATCTGTCAGTGAACCCAGGTGAGAAGGTCAGGCTTCCAGTGCCACCATGAAAGCTGTCCATGCACAAAGACGTGTTTTTCTCTCATTACCATATGGCGTACTTCCAGCAGCGATAATAATCGACAGACATACTTCTTAATTCAATTTTGCGAATCTCACACAATCTGGTCATAGAACTAAGGCAGGAAAATATTTTATCCAGTAGACCAATCTGGTGGAAACTTGTTAACCTCCTTTCTGACCTATCGTTGACTGATCGTCGGCAATTTAGAGCAATTTCACAGCCAACGCTGAGTCACATTTTTTTAAAAAAGCTAAAGCACAAACAAAAAAATAACCGAGAGCCTCTTAAGAGAGAAGAATAAGCTTCTCAGCAAATAATAGGTGCCTGAAATGTACAAGAACACTAATAAACAAATCTGTCTGGAGTTACAGGATCCATACAAAACTGACAGTTGGTTCCTGTCCCTTAAACTTAGTTTGAGGCCATTAAGTCAACTTGCAAGTCAGAATGACTTATAACACACTCGTCTACCAAAACAAAGCGTAGAATTATCCAAGATAAAACAGTCTGCCTGCAAGCATCAGTTATGCAATTTGTTATTATCTCACTTTTTAATTGCTTATTTGCAGTCAGAACTTTTGAAATTTGCAGTCCACAGACCTGTAGAACACAGAACATTTTAGAGGGATGTACACTTGTATCCATGTATGTTTTTATGTATCCACACAGAAGTTGTAGCAATAAGGGTTCCTCAGCGTTTCCATGGAGATTGATTGCCAGCCCCAGGATTTCAGGTAACCCCAGATGGCCCCCATGCGATTTTTCAGCTTTTGGCACTGAGGTGTTTGATGAACCATCGCTTATGGGATGCGGAGGCCGTGGAGGGTACAGAAGTCAAGACCCCAAAGAATCACTGCGATCTAGTTTTGCAAATCTCAGAGTATGCTTCAGTTCATTTTAATACAATTGGCACTTATTTGCTTTTGATTTATTTAAAACAATAAGTATAAACCTTGGATTAAGTGTCAGGTGGTACTATAATGTTTATGAATATGTATTTATAAACTGAAATGCGCCATTGTCCTTGAGCAAAGGAATTAACTTGGACTGCTGTCATATACCAGTAAAGTTGCAAGGCATTCTGGGTAAAGCCCCTAGATAAGCAACAAAATAATAACTACCCCATTTTTGTGTTTAGTACTAAAACAATCGCCACTTAAAAGCGAAGGCTGATGCACACAATCATTATAGCTCGTGGATTTAGAGGAGGACTCTATTAAAAAGACACATTATTTTTTATTGCCTTCTCAGGCAGCACATTGTCAGTGTCTACTAGATAGCTGACACCTAAGGTTGTCCTGAATTAAAACAGCAGAAACTGTCTTGCTATTGGTTTATGTTGACTAAACACATATAGCTGACAGATATTCAGGCTTTTAAAGCCTGGATGGTGGCGAGGAAGTAGAATCTTGCATCACTGTTTATGTTTTTATTCCACAAAATGATGATACAGGGCGACTTGATGGGTTGTGCTGTTCACTTACTCCTCCAGGTTTGGGGGTTTGGGTCCTGCCTCTGCTGTGTGTGTGTGTGTGTGTGTGTGTGTGTGTGTGTGTGTGTGTGTGTGGAGATTGCATGTTCTCCCAGTGTCATGCATGTTTCCTTTAATTACTCCAGTTTACTGGAAAGACAGGCAGTTGGGTTAAGTAGAATCTCTAAGTCACCTGTACTGTGTATGTGCCCTCTGAGAGCCTGGCATCCCATCCATGGCATACTGTGCCCTGTGCTGCCCAGGATAGGCCCCTTAGAGCTGGTCAGCCCATTAAGCAACACAGGCGAGTGTCTATGGCAGTGAAGCTTGCCTAGGGCACCACATGGGCTTTGACTGGCACTGCGCCCCCCCATGATCGTCGCTAGCAAAAGTGGGTGGAAGGTGAACCTGACTCTGACCAGTGCATCTGTGACATATGAGCAGTTGATAGCATGATTAGCATTAATGCCAATGTTATTACAGGTTTACCTGAAGACCTTTCAACTCCACCTTCCGGAGCTTTTCAGGAACTGTCCAACACACAAGACTTTTGGCTATTTTTGTTTTTCGATTGCAGTCAAAGATTTTTTTTATCAAATTGAGTTTCTCTTGAAGGAACCAGAAAAATGTTTCCACAGGGTCAAAGTGACAGGTTTTTATCACATTGTGTGACCATGCGGAGATTGTTTCCACGTAGGTCTGTTTGACAGGGCGATTCTTGGGTTACTTAAGGTGGAGAGCATAAGAAAGGTTAGAATTCATACAGAATGGCCAACCTGATCCTTAGCTCATGATATGTTTTGAATCCATGAATGACAGACGAGAGTGCACTTTGGGAGCCAATCAGCTTTCATTTGGGGCCAGTGTCCCTGTGGCCCCACCCCTCTGTCCATCCCTGGCCTCCTGCCCATTGCTATGAACTCGTGAAGGTGTCACAGGAGTTTGATTAGCACCATTCAACTGGGGCAGCTTTGATGCAGGAGGTAAACACAGAGTGAAAGACTCTCACTGGTACAATCCTGCCACAGTGGGAAAAGAAGGAGCGATATCACATGAGCGCGTCAAAGCAAGGGAAACTCAAAGGGTGTGGATTTGAATGCGAGGCTCTGTGCAGGGAGTCACACAGGATACTTTGATGCCATGACTGGACAGGGAATCCAAGCCCAAATATGGTAAGAGCCCATCCAGGGGTAAGGTGATGTGAGAGGACTGTCAATGAAACCACTAATATTTCAGAACTGGAAAGAGGGTCTTCATAGCAGGATATGTCGATATAATTTTATATATGGATATTGTTACAATAGCTCCATTATCCAAGGCAAGTCTGCAGAAACACTTGACTGAGATAAAGGATGTTATCCAGACAAAATGATCTTATTATATTTCCCACCATGCTTTTGTTTTTGTGCTTTTTAGGTGTTTCACATATGCATGTATAAAAACAGTCCGGCTTGCCAAAAATGAAAAATGTCTTTCTCGTGCCAGCATTTCCTTGCAAGGTTTTATAAAAACCCCTACATTAGCTGTCTAAAAAAGAAGTCACATTTAGTTCATTCATTAATTTCTTTATGTGTCACAATTTTGTGCTACTTTTTCCTCCTAGAGTATGACTGTCAAAGAACCTTCTCTGTAGCTAATTTGAATCTATAATGGTCTTTTTTAGGGCGGCATGGTGGTGCAGTGGTTAGCACTGTTGCTTCATACCTCTGGGACCCGGGTTCAAGTCTCCGCCTGGGTCACATGTGTGTGGAGTTTGCATGTTCTCTCCATGTCGTCGTGGGGTTTCCTCTGGGTACTCCAGTTTCCCCCCACAGTCCAAAAACATGCTGAGGCTAATTGGAGTCACTAAATTGCCCATAGATGTGCATGTGTGAGTGAATGGTGTGTGAGTGTGCCCTGCGATGGGCTGGCCCCCCCATCCTGGGTTGTTCCCTGCCTCGTGCCCATTGCTTCCGGGATAGGCTCCGGACCCCCCCGCGACCCAGTAGAATAAGCGGTTTGGAAAATGGATGGATGGTCTTTTTTAAAACCGCTTCTAGACCTTGAGGTCTGAGTTGAGGCGGGTTGTATGTAGAACCATAGTGGAGGGCCATTTCGATCTGCAGCCAGTGATAGAGACAAAATAATAAATAGTTTTTCCCCCCGAGTCATTGGTTTGTTGTAAAATGTTAATAATCTGTCTGGAATTTTTTAACCCTTTAAATGTCAGGATCCATTAAAACTGTAGTTAAAGATTTCGAACACATGCCCTTTCACACTCTTATTCTGCAGCAAAGATGACCTGTGGCTTTACCTCAGCATGTTGATAATTAGAATAGGTCTACAGAGCTGGTGAGGACTCTTCAAGGGTGAATTTCTCTCAAAAAGGCAATTTGAGCATCGCAGGCACAATAAGAAGCCATCACTCCTTATGACCTGTGACAGAGTCACTTTGGCCCTTCTGGAAAATGCTGGAGAGATGCAGTTGGCTTCAGGACCATTGCATAAAGGGTCACCGTGGTTACTACAGTCGTCAAGGTCAAAAAGTTTGACCAGTTGCCTCCAGAGTGAATCTATATGACAGAAGATGTAGTGACTCAAGGTGTTGGTTATTCTTTTGGACTGAACTTCTATTTGATGAATTCATATTTTCCAAGCATTCACAGAGTCCTTCTCAGGATTTGGTATCTATTATCAAGAGCTAACATCATTCATCAGCATGGACCAACCTGCCCATCCTCCAGAGCTGATTGGATCTCTCCACAGCCACAAGATCAGATCAATAGAGGCTGAGGGATGATGGAGGGAGATTCAGCACCTTGCACACATACATCTTGGTTGCTATGAAAAGCAGAATAAGAGCGTACTGAAACATAATTTTCACTAAATCGATCAAAGACCTCTGAATGTCTCGCCGGCAGACATTGCTCTCCAGACTCTGGAGTAGTTCTGGCCTTCAATGTCACACAGAACAGCACCTACTGTGGCTCCTGTCTATAGACCACAGTTAGCCACATGCTTTCTGATATGGATCAGATATGAAAGCAGCCTTTGAACCACGAAGCATGACATCTTTGCAAAAATGCTCCCCTTCCCACCCCCTCACCCACCGGCCCACTGCTCTCTTTATTCATGAATAATTAGTACTGAGATGCTGCTACACTAACAGTCCTGTGGGTCCTTTATTAAGAAAGGAACAAGCCTAGAAATGTTCTCTGGCACAGAGTTGCAATTCTCTATACCTGGTGGCACACCAATACTGATCCAAGTCGGACTGTTCTATCTGTGTATATATTCTTGAACCTGTATAAATTTGACTTTTACTTAGCGATTACTTTACTCCCAGATTAGCCATAATCTACATCTACTTATCTAAATTAAAATAACTTCTTTTATTTAGCTTTAATCTGAAATCGTGCAGACTAGATTCCCATCAAGTTTGATAGCATTTATAGTCCAAATAAAAGAGTACTATCAAATAAGTGGCTGACTGGCTGGAGCATACTGTAGTCTTTCACGCACAGCGGGGCTGCAGAGTCACATACCACAAATATGATTAATTGGAGAAAAGGCCACTGACTTCACCTTAGAACTTTAATAGCTTTAATGAGTAAACACAAGGCAGGTATGGTACAGTCAGCAATTAAGGAGCATTTTACATGTGTTCTCAGTGTATATCCTCTCTCTCTCCGTTAGTCCCTCTCTCTAGGTGAATTGACTCGGAGCTAATACTTCAGATAGCTACGCACTTTCTTCTCTAATTAGCTGTGAACATACCGCAGATAGACTTCTTCAGGGATCACCTAATTAGCTCTTTTTACTGCAGTGACTGATGTTTGCCAATAGAGATGCGGACACGCCACAGTGCCATGCTAAAAACCGAGAGAATACGACATCCATTATTTTTCTGTGTGCTGCTTCCATGTATAGAATTCCTGCAACACCAAAAAAACATGGTACCTTAAAAATGCGAAATGAAAGCTAAGTTGTTAAGTAATGTGCGTCTTATGTTCCCGACAACATCTGCAGATCGGAAATTCGTTCGAGGATTTTTGATTTTTCGCCAAAGGAAACTGATTCTGCAAACGACGTTATAAGAATAATGACTTATATAGAATAACTGCACATCCCCGTGAGGCTGCCCATTAGCGGACTTTTCTCTGCTTGAGTGTGACTTCTGAGGCGTTGCGCCAACTCACTGCAGACCCCCGCAGTACAGACTTCACTGGAGACCCCATGACACATTACGGAATACATTTACCTCCCTCCCTCTTGTTTTGGTTGCGTTTTTACCCCATGTCTTGAGAAGACAATAATAAATATAATACTTAAACTGACACTACATATCACATTATGACAGCTGTGAGCTGACGCCTGTGAGCTGACTTTGCTCTCTAATGGACTTTGCATGTCTGCATCATGCGATGTGCATATTTTTCCCTTTAAATGTGCATTGATTTGACAGCATCTCCCAGTGTAAGGAGGATGATGAAGACCTTAAGCATCAGATCACTGCGGTATCTCACAGACACGACCTAAGATGATGCTGTATTATTTTGTAGCAGATGTTTTTGGAGTTGTCTTTGGTCTGGGTTTTTATTATTATTTTCGTCACTCAGTTCCAGCTAGAAAGTGTGGATCAGAGGGGAAAAAGAGTAAATAAGCACTGGTGATGGAGTTCCACTGGGTCCTTCCCGATAGGTAATGAAACCCCTAAGATTAGAGCGCTGAAAACACATGTTATTTATAATAGGCCTCTCGGAGACTTTCTGAGACCTGAACGGGGAGAGGGGTCTACCTGAAGAGGAGAATTACTCAAGGGCTGTGGTGATAACCACTGAAAAGGATTGAAACCCACCTTTGTGGCTTTATAACACCCTGGCAGTCTGAGACACCTCTACACACAGAGGCGGAGAACCCATCTCTGAAAGACGTAGACGAGCAGAGTCCTGACTCTCTCTGTCGACATGCACGTGCAAACTGACAGCACAGCTGTCTCCTGATGCTTCTTCGTATTTTTTTATTCATTATTTTTCCTTGTTCTTTGCTCGCCGCAGATCCTGCCTGGTGCCACACGTCCTCGTTAACTATCGGGAATCCGGCTGCAGCGATGCATGGCTTAGCTGATGCAGGACGTGCGACACGGCATGTTAGAGGTTAGCTAATGGGGGTATTTCCGTCGGCCATGTCTCAGAGAATAGCGTAGGATTCCTGAAACAATGCAGTCAGGAAAAGACCCGGTACTAATGAAAAGTTAATCATATAATTACAGGAGAAATCTGTATGCCTGCAATTAGTCTTTTAATGCTAGATTAAATACATTTTGATGATGGAGAAGGTCCCCATTATCCCCTTATTTTTGAAAATATTGTAACCAGCGCATCTGATTTCACAGTATTCCCTGGTACCAGACACTGGGGCACTGGGTGATGCAGGTACTTGACTTATGACCAGATGGTTTTAGGTTAAATTTAGTAGGGAAATCCCCGCTGATAAGCCACTCCACTTTAATCTCCCTAGCGGAAACTCTCTGGATGGATAACAATGCCTGATAAGCCTATGAATAATGAACAATAACTCCAAAAATGTCCAAAACTAAAACCACAGACGGCAGCACACAGAGACCTGACAAGATAGTAAAGAATTTCTTTGTCATGTTTAGTATTTACTGTGAAACAATATCTAAGTTGACCTTTCGGCACATGATCAAATGTAGATAGCAACTGTATATAAACCGTACAGATAAATAAGACCTGTATTAATGTACTTCAGAGCATTGAAGAAGAAAGGGGGAGGCAGTGGAATTACAGAACACTCCACAATGAGAGTAAGCAGTGAAACCTCATTGGTTTACAGTGACCCCCTACCACTTCAAGTGCTTGGCCACCCATTGGCTACTACTGACATGATCCCCTGTTCTGTATCATGTTGGTATAAAATAGCAGTGAAGTTATTGAAACAAATTTGTTCAACCAACGGAAAAAGATATTTTTTTGGGGGATTCAGCTGTTATCGACCATGGAATGAATTCCTGAATGATTTTCACAGTTGGGGCTGGTGTGTTATTACCAAGCATCTGCAACGGAAAGCAATGAATTGGACCTTACCAGTTCAGACCACAGCTACCACTATTCCCATGATTCCCAGTTACCTTTGGGGTCAATCAATCAATCAATCAATCAATCAATCAATCTATCTATCTATCTATCTATCTATCTATCTATCTATCTATCTATCTATCTATCTATCTATCATTTAATTTTGTTTGGCCCAGGTCAGACTTTTCAGAACTATCTACGTCTCTACACCAATTCTGGACCACTGAGAACCTCCTCCCAAAACACTCAGTATGGTTTGCTGTTTTTCAGGACTTCAGAAATCTCCACTGACTTTCCTACTGCTCTGGGACCAGTCAAAGACTGACACTGAACATGATCTAATTCATCACCATGGATCAGGTCTGAAAAGTGCAGCGGAGTCTCACACTTATGCTTCCTCTCTGTAACTTGGGAGCTGCTTCAGGACCCCAGAGTTTCAAACGCTGTCCATGACTGCTGGGCTAATTCAGAACCATGGAGAGCATAGAAATGGCTGCAAAGCCCCAAGCTAATTCAGAACCAGGGACAGCTCCAAAATCACAGTTAAGTCTCAATGCCAAATCAACACCATGGCAAGTAGTAAAATGATTGCAGAACCCCTGTCCATCTGAACACTACGGAGACAGTGTGAAGCCTGAGATCGATTCAGCAGCAGCCTGGAAGAGGCAACTCGGAGCTCCACGCCATCACACTTTGTCAAGAGTGCTTCTCGGCGGCATACAGCCCAGTGTGCTTCGAGAGGCACTCGCCTTTGTTTCCGCTCTCTCGCTTTTGCAGAAACGGGCCGCTAAGCGCCATCCCCACGCTTGGAGGCAGATCAAGCGCTTGGGCAGTCTTTACCCCAGCCTCTCCATGCGCTATACTATTCATTCCGTACCTCACCAGCCTTTTCATACACGTCACTGGTGTAACATGGTTCTGCTGCTACTCTGTTTTCAGCCACCTCCAAATCTGTCCAGACCTTCTCCTGCTCAGCATCACAGCATGCATTTCTTGTCTCTTGTTTACTTTAGAAAAAAATGTGGGCTGCCCACCCCATACTTCTCCCTTCCCCCCCCAGCCATCCCTATCACAGCTTTGACTCCAAAATCAAGCAAACATATGTGCAGGCTATGCCACACCAGCAGAGCTTCCATTGCTCCTCGGCATTCTGGGTAATGAGTTAGTCTTCTCTGGCATATTATTTCCCCTGTTTATTTAAATTACCTTCTCGCTTTTTTTTTATCATTGTCTTTTTCTGTCCATGGAGCTTGAGCAATAGAGCTTCTGTGCTGGGATGCCATTAAATAAGGTTACATTTATTAGCATACTATGCTTTTTGTGCAAAAAAAGAAATACAATGTAAATTTTATAAATGCTTTTTATTCTGCCTCCAACTTTGCACAATCAAAATTCATTGTGTTTTCCCCCATCCTTTCTTTCCTCAAATTGCCTGCACTCATTATGGTAGATAAGTATGCACAACTTCATTTAAAAATCCACTCGCACTTTGCAAAAGGTTGCACACATTTTAATTTTACCAATAGGTTTGTGTTTATGTTGGTCTGCTGGGTTTCAGGTAATTCCTTACTGCTTTACTGCAGTGCAGGGCAATGCAGCAGACCTACTGCCTAATAAACAGCATCCATCCATCCATCCATCCATCCATCCATCCATCTTCCAATCACTTATCCAAAGGGTTCTTTATTAAAATCATGGGGGAGAAAAATGGCTATCGTGAAGCAGCATAATATGATTGCTACGATTATATAAATATTGACTAGCTTTGGGTGTGGAGGCAGGCTTGCATGTATATAGATCAGTGCACCTCGGTGAAATGGCTGGAAAATGGTTTCAGTTTGGGGGGAGTGCACTTTGTTTTGTGTGTTTTCAGTGCACGCTGACGGTAAGCTACACTGAAGTGACAGTAGGCCTCCCTTGGCACAGAAGATGTTAATTATCGTGACACCTTGGTGTGCTCCCCCCAACTTGAGGGCTTATCCATCTTCTGTGTGGAGTTGGTGGTGAAAGGGACCTGCTTGTCGCTTCAGGAATTCTTCACAGTGACATCACCATCTCCATGACCCTGGCCAGGGCCCCCATTCCGTGTGTATGTCTCTTTAAGACATCGCTCAAACTCAAAGCCTGTCTGTCTTTCTATCTGAGATGTGGTATTTTGTGTTGATAGCTTACTATCATAATTTGGTTTCAATACAACAAAACCAAATTGCTTCCTTACCTAAATATTTCATTAATTACTTCACCTCAAGAGCACAAATTAGCATTTGGCTTGCTTAGTTTAAGTCATGTATTTAGTTAATTGTTTAGAATATATCAATTGATGTAATCTACACAATAAAACAAGACATGTTAATTACATTTAACACTGCATTGATTTTATTTTTTACTATTATTTACTATTTGCTTTTTTGGTGTGTGTATGTTAGTGAGAGGGACTGTATGTGATTTTGGAGAGTGAAATGGAAAGCATGGCACAGGGGTCCAGCACTGCCTAAGCCAGATGGCTTTTATGCTTCCCCGGTGTAAGAGGGGCGTCTCTCCCCAAAGTTTTCGTGCTTCCCCAGTGTAAGAGGGGCGTCTCTCCCAAAAGCTTTCGTGCTGTTCCTCTGAAGTCAGGGAGCGACTTTATTGCATAGCCAAAAATGGCTGAAGCTGGAATACCTCTCTGCCGACTGCAGAAAGAAGAGGAAAAATAAAATAAAACCTTCGCAGTGGATGCCTTTGCTTCCGGCGAGAGTTTCACCTGAAATTCACCGTGAGGTTTTAAGAAGTGCGGGCGTTTTATGAGCAACTGCTTTTACTGTTCGGATTCTTGCCCTTAATTGACCTCTAACCACAGTGATTACAGGTCTTGTATTACAAGGACTCGTGTCAATTTTTTTTCCTAAGCGATAACTGTTTTAATTATTTACAGTGATAACGACTAATGGACACTTCTCTCTGTGCTGCACTGAACGGCACGGTGCTCGGTCCCTCCGGAGCGCACAGGAATGCACTGCCCAGATTTGGGAACGTGGCTTTTGAAGTAACTCCAGGCGTTCCCAGAGGAACCAGCCACCATGGCAGCATTTTGGGAGGTGCTGATCCAGCATGCAGGAAACCCAGGGAGGCCTCCCGGCAAAACGTTTGTTCCTTTGTTTTTGACATTTTCGGCTCTAGGTTAACAGCTCATTAACCTCTGAGTTTCCCATGGCAACCGTGCCTGATAAGGGATTATGGGAACAACGTGGGTCTCACCTGTTTGAACCAGCCTTTAAAAGTTGTAGTCATAATCCTAAAGGAATTTCTGTGTGTCTGTGTGTGTGTGTATATATATATATATATATATATATATATATATATATATATATATATATATATATATATATATATATAATGTTTGATAGACTATTCAATTACATATATTTATATATTCCAGCTCCAGTCATGAACATCACAGAATACGACCTTAACTATAGGCGTCAACATAGGCACGGAGGTCATAGGTGCAAAATGACAGACCTGAGCAATCGATCTTCCAAGAATTAGAATGAATCAGGGGGAGTGAATCATCATCAACAGCCTTCTTGCATGGTAAAGCTACTCTACCCCACCTCCCAAAGGAAACTTTCTCTAAATTATAACATTAACTTGACGCATTGCCTTGAATATTCAGGCACATGTCCTGCAGGGGAGAGGCTACGGTGCGACCATGTGACTTGAGGATACTGAAGGGACATGTTAGGTATATGAAGACTAATTATTACAGCTTTTAACAGGTAAAAATATGCATGTTCCGAGCCACCACTTTGAGAAAAAACACTATGTAGTGGAATTGCAGGTTAAAATTTACATGCTACAGTATGGGAATTGAATGGTTATTCAATTCAATTCAGTTTTATTTGTATAGCACATTTTCACAACATTACATTGTCTCCAAGTGACTACTCAATCTGTGATCCAAATTTCTTTCATATTAATAAATAAAGCAGAACATGACTGCACTTATTATACTCTGCCCTAATTTCTTAAAGAATGTCGTACATGAATGTGTTAAAGTCTCCCTGTTTGCAGCTGCTATCACAGCCTCGCCTGAGCTTCTGATGAAAGGCAGGATCTGCTTGTTTGATGTGATGTAGACGAGCCAGGCACCTTCAGACCTGATAAATCTCACAAGAATGTTTGTTCACAACAATCAAACTCGTGAACTTCTGGATGTACAGCGTGCCATTTTCTGCTCCTTTTCTCTGCATTAATGCACCACGTCGGAAGGTACCATCTATGGGGGTGTTCACTCGCCAGACTTCATGCAAACACCACTTTTATTGGCAGCTACTTCACTTCAAGTCTTAAATTTAAAATGGAATGCGTAGTGGATACTGCAAAACATTTTTACGGTAATGCAAAAAAAGATTGATTGCGTGATGTTTTCCCAATGGAATAAATTCCAATTTCACTGCCCTCCCCCATTTCTGAAGCTGCTTCAAGTCATTGGATTTGGAGTCTCCTTGACGACAAGAAACTCTTTGCAACTTGTGTTGTTGTAAATGCAGCAGGTGGCTTTGTGTTCCAGTTCAAGTTCCAGCAGAGGGTCCTTCTGCATCAGGCTGCCTTTTAAACATCCAGCTGCCTAAATGGACAGAATGGATGGAACAGATTGCTTAAGATTATGGCAGATCATGCATCTTTCGTACTGGATCCACAGCTATACATTGGCAGGATGCTTTTTTTCCTACAGAGCTGTCCTTATCCAAATCTTATTCTGGCGTCGTCGAAAGGACAATCCCAGTACTGCGCAGCGATTCGAAGTTTTAGTGCGCTAGAACTGGCTGTTTTCGGATTTAGGTAAAGTAAACCTTCCCGGTAAACTGTTCTGCCGACGTGACATACTTTATTTCTATCAGTCAGCCCTCTTGCTCCCTCAGTGCCTGCCCTTATAATGATGTAACGTGTTGTAATTGGGGGAAAATCGTACAGTAGCCAGACCATGAGTCAGACCCCAGGGGGCGAGTCGAACCTGAGACAGAACACAGTTTTATAGGACGGAATTATTTTATTCTTGTGGAACCGGGTTAGTTTCCGGAATCCCTTCACCCCCCTTTTCTGTATTTATATGAAAGCTGCCATAAATCGCGACTGGCGGCTCCACATTGGCAGCTGACGAAAGCGAATGACAGCAGCACCTTGACTGCACGTTACGCTTTTAGTCTTGTGGGTTTGCAAGAGCCCTGACAGCAAGCGGTCGCTCGAAAGCCGGATGTTTACGTCAGCAGTTTCGGCTCTTGCCTGATAGCATCTTCTGTCCTCCTTGTTGATATGCATCCGGATTCTCCAGGACCCAAATCTTTGCATCAGCCAATCTCAGGCCTTCTGCCCCCCATTCAGGGACGGGTTTTGCATCAAAAGGCTTCTACCATGATGTAAAGCTGGGACATACTGCTGACCAAGGGTTAGAAATACGGACACTGAAAGGACATCATATCAAGTCTCTCTGCTCTTGTACCCTATAGTGTGGTATTTATCCTGAATGGGTTCTGTAATACAGTATAGCTATGTTAAGGGATAAAAATCATTCTCAACTAAATGTGAAGGAGTTTCTGAGCCACCTGGGACATTGGCCAATGGATCTGTCCCATTTAATTTGCAAGAACACATGTTTGGATAGTGACCGCGTCCAGTCGCACAATTTAAGTCCGACAATCATTTCATCTGCTGGTGGTGTCTTATTAAACAATCGGTAGCGCCAGGCGGGGGCGGGTGCTGCAAAGCTCCCATCCTGATGGCTCATGCCTCTGCCTGCCGTCGGCCTTAACTTACTCGATAGCACATGCATATGGATATAATAACAGAGCACTCATCACTAGCAAATGGAGAGGGAGAATTGTTATGTTCACATTTGCCTCTAGGGGGCATCATCAGCAACTTCCTCTATGCAATTTACTGGCGCAGCTGTGTCTGAAGTGTAAAATATATACTGTACGCATACTGTGAGCTACTTTGCAATAAGTAGGGCCTGTGGGGGGTTGTATCCCTCTGTGGTAATGGAGTAGAGGTAGGTTTTTCCAACAAAGTATGAGATTTACGGAGTTTCGGGTCAGTCAAGGTTCCTATCATCACATAACGGCTTTTGTTATTTTCGAGACTGAGACTGCAAGACACTAAAGCCGCTTTCTCTGCTTCCAGCCATGTTTTATTACAAAAAATGTAATGTTTATTACTTTTACATCTTCCAGATCACTGCCATATGTAAATGCAGTTACTGATATTGCTTTATATTTTTATAGTATTTTTTTGCTGTTTTTTATTTTTTTATTGTCATTTTAATCATGCTAATTTATTTTTTATCTTTGTATAATTTTTTTTTTTTGTATGACATATTTACCTTTTAAGCACAAGCCATGAAGCGGGAATTTCACTACACATGTGTATACTGTTTGTGTTTGTGACAAATAACGTTTGAAAGTTAACCTTATTCTGAGAATTTTTATTTGATGACCAGTGCTTCTGGAAATTCCCCCAACAGGACTAATGTGTGAGAGGGAATTCAATCGAAAAAAAATATCTCAAATTCTGATTTCTTCTGGTGGTGCAGTGGTTAGCACTGTTGCCTCACACTTCTGGGACCCGGGTTCGAGTCTCCGCCTGGGTCACATGTGTGTGGAGTTTGCATGTTCTCCCCATGTCATTGTGGGGTTTCCTCTGGGTACTCCGGTTTCCCCCCACAGTCCAAAAACATGCTGAGGCTATTTGGACTTGCTACATTGCTCGTAGGTGTGTGTGTGTGAATGGTGTGTGAGTGTGCTCTGCGATGGGCTGGCCCCCTGTCCTGGGTTGTTCCCTGCCTCGTGCCCATTGCTTCCGGGACCCAGTAGGATAAGCGGTTTGAAAAATGGATGGATGGGTCATTCCTTCTAATTTTGAGGTGACTGGAGGATCTGCTGCGGTTTGCCCACAGCAAGCTCCGTGACCTTAACTAGAAAGATGGCTGACCAGCTATGAGAAAGGGTTACAAAAGAGAACACAGGCTAACAATGTGACACACGGGAACACGGGGGGGTCAAGCCACGCAGAGTCACGACTCATAAGCACAAGCATGCAGCTCCTGACCACTCAGGGAAATAATTTGGGTCAAAGTATCCATTAAAAACATTCTCTGTCTTCTTCAAGTATCTTCTCACTCTTTTCATTTTGTAATATCTGAGTCAAACATAATATGTATGAAAATTGCCAGTGTGACTTGGGCTGCAGCTTGAATGTCTGTGTTAGGCACCAGAGTTGTTTGCATTATTATTTAATGTCGGCATTCAGGGAAGATGAAATTATCATATACAAACAGCATCAAAAGAAACACATTATTCCATTTACTCCCACCTGCTTTTAGGAGAAAAATACGGATTTGCATGTTTTTCATGCAGCGTTCAATGCGTTTTGCATATTGAGTCACCATGTTGGTTGCATATTGTTGATATTTTAATGCTAACTGTACTCACAACATTCTGTGTTTGACTGTAAGTCACATGATGTAGGTGATATCTAGCCGCAGCCTGAAAATAAGCAGAGAAGACAGGACGTATCAAAACCGTAAAACGCATCATGAATCAGAATCATGTTGCTTATGGTTACATGCATGTCAAACAAGCACAGGAGTTTACTAAGTAAGGGATAAACCACTTTGAGGTTTGCGGGTATTCAAAAGTAATCAGTGGCAACTCGGTGTAATGTGACTCGACGCGAAGCAGAGGACGGTTAACCAATCTGGAGCTGATTATTTTCATGTAACTGCACACATCAAAGTGGTTTGTCCTGCTTATAACACAACTAATGAACAAAAAGTAATTATAGAATATACTAGTGATGGAAGAAAATGATTTCAGGTAGCATTTAATAATGTTCCAATGTGCTCTTAAAAATACAGCCGCAATAAGGATGGAAGGCTAACTCACAGAAGTTTAAGTTAGCATAGAAACCATCAACAAACAGGCTTGGAGTTTGAAAACCAAAGAAAATTATGCTGATAACATAGACTGCTTTGTATGAGTAAAAAAAATCTGCAAGTTTTTATATTAACGTGTTTAATAAAATATTAAAAACTATTAATTTAGAACTGTTATTAAGGGTGCCAGAACTACAGTACCTGTGCCAAAACTGTACCTGTGCAGTTACACGAACATGATCAACACCCAAGTGACGTCTCTGGACCACTAAGAAAACAGGGTTTACCAAAGCCATGGTGGAACAATAAGGTACAATACAGCCTGACTGTTATTCATTCCATCCTGATTGGTTCCTTCACTGGAAGCTGTACAGTATGTTTCTGTCCCTTTTGTCCTCAATGTCCCCATAGAAGATACAACGCTCATTCTGTCTCACACATGCTGTTAAATACTCTTCGTGGCCCCAGATTAACATAATAACAGTTTTTTTTCCCATAAACTGAGAACAGATACCTGCGTTATAACTCATAAAATATGCAGTTTGGATCATGAAGTAAAATTATTTTTTTTTAAATATGCAGGCATATGGTGAAATGAAACACCTTTTGTCCATGACTTCAAAAACGGCTTTATGCACAACATGTCAAGTTAGACACACAAGACAATAACAAACAAACAGACAAATAAATCAATATAAACATATAAATGAATAAATAGACAGATTAACAAAGAATTAAATATGCTGCACTTTGGGCAACTTTCCACTAGTTCAGTAGGTTTGATCGAACATGATCTGATACAGTTTAGAAATGCAAACAGCTTGCAGTGAGACAACAGTGGGAGTATACATCCATCCATCCATCCATTTATCCTACTTGGTCGTGGGGGGTCCGGAGCCTATCCCGGAAGCAATGGGCACGAGGCAGGGAACAGCCCAGGATGGGGGGCCAGCCCATCGCAGGGCACACTCACATACCATTCACTCACACACGCATTCCTACGGGCAATTGAGCAACTCCAATTAGCCTCAGCATGTTTTTTGGACTGTGGGGGGAAACCGGAGTACCCGGAGGAAACCCCACGATGACATGGGGAGAACATGCAAACTCCACACACATGTGACCCAGGCGGAGACTCGAACCCGGGTCCCAGAATTGCGAGGCAACAGTGCTAACAACTGCACCACCATGCCACCCTGGGAGTATGCAGTGAAGTATAATATGTTATGTGCAGAAAGTGACTGGTGGAGATGGCTGATTACATGCATGTAGCGGAACTTGTACCATGTTAAAAAATATCTTTCCTTCAGCAGGAAAGGAGAGAATATATTGATTATCCGTTAGACTGGCACAGGTGAAGGGTGAAACTGGCAAGTTCAGGGGGTCAGTATTTTCCTGTAGATCGTACCCAAAATTAGAGTTATATTGCCTTTTCGAAAGTGATTCGAACGCGGATTTTCACTTGCCGAATATCTGCTGGTTTACTTCCCCTGCACACATTCTTCTGGCGTGTTTTCATTGATCAAAATGTCAGCTGCCTGAAAACAGGCAAATGCTCGGATGCTTGATAAAAACACATGAACTTTGCAAACTTTTTTTTTTTTTAAATCTTGTCAGGCTCTCGCATTTGAATCAATTAGAAATTAAAATTCTGATCAACCCGCTTTTTCTCTCTATAATTTTACTCAAGCAATTAAGGTGCTGGCCTATACTTATTAAGATAACAGCATCTGTCACCGCAATGGTGTTACTTAATGGGCTATTTTCAAAACGAGCTGAATTCAGTTCAGTGAACTATGCAAATTAAGCAGAGCACAATGGTCCAGTCGAAATCAAATTTACATTAATGTGTTTCTGCAAGAGGCCTAAGGTGCAACAAACACAACATCATCATTTCCTCCTGCAGACGTGGCAGTGCTACGTTCCGGAAAACGCTCTTGTGCTAATTTTAGCGTTTATTGGTGTTTCTGGGGATGCGATCACAATAAACATTAACAGACTCCTGTCCTCAGTGTCTGATCTGTAATGTGTTTATCACAAAATATCACAAAATGTGAGTGCTGTGGTTCTGCTGTCACTGGTGCATATTTTACCACACAGTGTTGTCTTTTACAGGAAGCTTACTCTGTAGCTAAATAACTTTTAATTATCCAAGTTTCCTTTTTGAATTAACACACAGTTGCTCCTGTTTAATTCCCTATATGTAAATGTATTTTATTCAGGACACAGCACTAAAGTATTACATAATAAATATGAATGGAAATGTAATAATCAGCTGTTTTTGTTTTTAATCCATTGACCATCAGAAGCAGTGATGGTGGATACTTAAGTATACTGTACGATCTGGTTACATCACCAAGCTCTCTCGAGGCTAATTTCAAGATGAGCGACTTGTGTTATTTCCCCTGTACCAACTGTCATTAGACTTTATTATTTTACATCTCGCTACAAATCCTCCAAAATTCCTATCATGACACCTGAGCAGTATCAGGTCAAAGGTCACCGTAAGCGGGGCAGGATCAGCATTACAAAGATAATACCTCCGGTGAAATAAATCCACACCCTCCATCTTCTGGCATTTCTGAGGCTTCACAACATGACCTTTTTCTAAACACATAGCGTGATTTTTTTTTTTTCTTCTGAGATGCCTTCACCATAGCACAGTTGTCAGGTTGACGTTACCAGAATGTCAGGATCTATGGAGCGGGAAGGGGACCAGCGATGGGGATGAGCAGGAGCGCCCTGTCACCGGAGCCTGCAGAGACACCATGGCTGCCTGGCTATCATTTATACCTGATCTCTGACTACGTCTGGCCCGATCCGACACAGCGTGAAATCCCCTCGGAGGACGGAATGCATACCTCACAGCCGACACCGTCTAATTACACATCAGCCACCGCAACTCTTAATTAAATTAACTTCACTTGATTGAATTAATTGTTATGGACAAGCCGTCTTCTCAGCGTCAGTGTGCCTGTTCGACACGGTGCAAGGACGAAAAGTTATTTACCGATTTTCTCATTTCAGTTGGCCCGACGTAGAACATTCTTTCACAGAACATTTATTCGATTGCTGTAAAACCCACTTTGCAATGCACTTCATTTTACATTTACTACAGAATTCCATGCAATACTTTTCATAAAATTATTCAAACTCTTACTGTTCATTGTTATTTGTTATATATCTTTACTTTTTATTACTGTCTAAATGTGTACTGGGCACCTGCAGTTTCCTTTAGGATTAATTAAGTCTCCATTTGTCTGTCTGTCATGAAAAATAACTGGCTTGCAGAGATGGGCAGCCTCGGTTTGAAGAAACTTAAGGCCTTGTTGCTATTCATACATTCCAATGTGCTGTTGGGCTATCCTCTTAACATTGATAAGTTGAGCGTCGTGTCAACGATCCATATAGAAAAACAAGGAACTTAAGAAACAAGGAAATCAGATTGTAGAGGAGGCGGGACCAAGCAACTAGAGGAGGCGGGACCAAGACATCTGACTGATTGGTCTTGCCTCCTTTAATTGCTTGGATCCACCTCCACTATAATCCGATTGGTTATCTCTCTGAACCATTTTTCGTTCTGCCCTCAGAACCATTTTTGCGTAGGTAAGACTCCCATTAGGCTTTTAAAAACTGTTTCTGAATAATAGACAAATACAGCATAATATAAAGCATGTTTCTAAGTGTTTACAAGATACTAGCAGCCGTGTGACATGAATAACGGACAACATATTTAACATATTTTTATTTATCTGCATATTTAAAAGCTTTTTTTCCCCAGAATGCATAACTCTCTGCTATGCAAATGCACTCGGTGTTTATGTCAACAAAAACACCTGTCAGAGCGAGGATGTACACAAGGTAACGTTTTTGAGTCTCGATATGTTTTACATTCATTTCACTGTATTATAGAAGTACATACCCCCACTGCCCTCAACATCACTTAATGAGCTCAAACTTCATAACTGAAAACTACCATCTTCCCACTGCTTTGGCAATAGATTGAGAACACTAGGAGTTCTGTATAAGCCTATTAGCCAACAATGATTCTCTACAAACAGTGAGAGGGGTAGGGGGTGGGGGGTGGGGGGACTGATGACTTTCAAAGAATATTTATTTTGTATTTATTTGCATTTATTTCTGAGCTGTTGCTACAGAATTCTGTGCAATACCTTCCCTGGCGTTGTTTCATTATTATTGGCTATATGTCAAAAATCTCTGTCTAAATATCTGGTTTGTGCATCCATCCATCCATCCATCCATCCATCCATCCATCTATCTATCTATCTATCTATCTATCTATCTATCTATCTATCTATCTATCTATCTATCTATCTATCTATCTATCTATCTATCTATCTATCTTATCTTAGTCATGGTTACAGTTTTTTTTGGGGGGGCAGCATAGGATGCAAGTGGGGGGGGGGCACCCTGAATGGGATGCTAGTGAATTGTAAGCTACATACAGTATAAACACTTGTACACAATCATACACTGTGGACAATACTGAGGTTTGCCTGAGAGGATGGTGGGAGGAACGCCATGTAACATGGAGACCCCGGGGTGAGCAGCAAGACAATAATGGAGCGACTGCGGCAGGTCCTGAGATGCTTCCGGATTTTATAGACTAACAAACCCATTACAACCTTTTTCAAAGTCCCACTAAAGCAGGACTGATGATTCTTCATTCTTGGCATTTGTCTAGAAGATGTGGGCTTTTAAAACCTCATTTCTCTTTCCAGGGAGTTTTATAAATCCCGCAATCTGATAATGACGAGGTAACGATTCTAAGGGAGTGAAAGGCACGGCGTTTTCTAATTTCAGATAAACCTGGATAGAAGGATCTTTATCTTTAAAGTGGATGGAATCAGTTCATATATATATATATATATATATATATATATATATATATATATATATATATATATATATAATACTTCTATATAACATATTTCAATTCCCACTATATGTAATTCAATATGTATATACAGTACAATACTTCAATTCCAACCAAACTTCGCTGTCATTAATGGCTGAATGTACATTTTTTAATATTTCTTGAACTGAATGGACCCATTACAGTACTGATAAATATACGCACATGCATACTTTCCTGGATTTCATGATTCCAGTTTAATGAACTTTTCCGCATGCACACACTCTCATTGAAATGCGTGCTGCTGAAAAGGTACGGTAAGACTTCTTATATGAAGATACATGTTTAATAATTCAGATAATCCACCGTTTCCTTGACAAAACGGCAGAGTTCTGCATTTTTAAAGAACTGACCCACGACTGGTTCGTGCAATATTCCATGTTAATATATATATATATATATATATATATATATATATATATATATATATAAAAGCCCAACAGCATGGTTAAGTGATTGCGGGGAGCTGCAAGTGGGGGGCAGAAATACTAGAATTGTACTTCCTGTCTATCACAAAGTGGTGATTCTAGGGTTATTTCAAGTGGGGGACATAAAAGGGGCCATAATTCATACAGGGTCCAACTGTATCATTAGCCAATGTTATGTTATGATATGACATGAGTGACAGAGGAGGGGGCCCTCTGGGAGCCAATCAGCTTTAAGCTGGGGGCCATTGTCTTTTGTGGCACCGCCCCTACAAGTACCACATGATCTCAAATTAATCAGCAGGCAAACAGGAGAGGCCATTGATTTCAGTCAGGTGCATCCACTGATTACCGTTGCTGTTGCTTTAACTGGAATTATGGGATACACGTGGCCGGCAGGACTGACGAGCAGGACGTTAAAGGCACAGACATCCTGGGATGCTCTGTAATCCTGCCCGTGGCCTTCTGGCCCCGCAGTGACTCAAACACTTTCCAGCTGGCAACTGCAAAAATTGCTCTCTGCTCTCGCTCTGAATTCTGGTGACCCATATCAGAGAGTTTATTTGTGCTTCCTTTATAATTATCATAAAACTGTTGTATTTTTTTACTTAATACATTTCTTTAAAGATCCACATCTTTGCGCTTTTTTCTTATGTTGCCAGACCTATATCCTACAATATTATTTACTCATTTTCTCCTGTACTCCATAAATGGAACCATTCGCTGCTGTTAAAAATGATCCAGCCCCCATTATGGGGGTTAAACACATCGAAACGCTGTTTCTGAGAGCATCATACTCTTCCCACTCAAAATCAGAATCAGGTTTATTTGTCAGGCATGTTCACACACAGGCAATTTGTCTCTGGTTGTTAATAGCTCTCATACAGACAGTAGAAACCTACACAGTTAAGACACGACAATGATCACATACAATCTGGTTGATATATGTAATGAGCACGTGTGGTTGATAAGAGTATGAAAAGTGCATGAGTGCATTACACAGACCTCAGGGAAGTCATGTGCATTATGAAACCCGATCCATCCATTCACATTCAGTACTTAACCAATATGGATCATAATGATGTCTGACCTTAGAATGCACAGGGAGGGTGGGATTCCAGTGTGTCTCAAGGCGAGCAGAGCCCCCTCTTTAACCGAACTGAAGGACACACACAGGAAGCAATTTGATAAGTTTTCAAAGGATGCAACATGACTGAGAGCCTGAATGGATTACAGGTGAAATCATAAATACTGTGCCATTATAAAGACCGTGCGTTAGTCAACTGTAGTAATCCAACAAGGCCTTTTACAGAGCTCTACAGACTTAAATTACCATTCAGGGGAAGAATCCTGCAGGCACTGAAAAATTAATGGAACATTTTAGTGAATGAATTTCGTTAAATGCTTATCAGCTTGTTACGAATTTAAATGGTTGTCAGATATTGCTTTTTAGATGAAGGCCTTTTTTTGTGTGTCTTTGTGAGGGACGACTGTGAAAACAAAGGCTGCTGACCTCCTTTTTCAAAAAAAATAAAAAATAATAACAAACAAACGTGACACACTGACGGCTTCTCTCGAACCCGGGGTCGGCGGGTGGGCCGGCTCTCCTCGATGCTGCCCGCCAGTTAATTGTCTGCCATGCTTATCGTCAGTGGGCTCCGAGGCACTCCAGATGCGTCGATCACATCTGTCACTTTTGGTTTTTCGGGGACATATTGAAAAAGGTCACCCTGCCATCCTCCCTGTCTCCACTGAGCACTGACTGTGATTGTTTTTTTTTTTTTTTTTTTTTTTTTGCAGGGTTAGTATTTCTATTGCATCGAATGCCCCCCCCCCCACCCCTCCAGGTTATACTTTTGCCAGGTGCCTCTTACACAGCATCCAGGTGTCTATCACAGTATGAGCTGAAATGTGGAGGTGTGTGTTTTTTTTTACAGTTTCTCATTTGTGAACCCCTTGGTGACTAAGTGTTGAAACAAACACATACACATTTGCCCAACATTCCTGTTCTGCCAGAGCTGTAATTTTTCTTTGCCTGCAATAGGGATTTTATTTCCATCATGATTCTCAAGGAGTTAGGTGGGAAATGTGTTATTCCGAATGCTCCCTAAATGCTCTCGGTCTTTTTCTCTCTCCCTTCCTCTTTTTCTCTGTGTCCCACTTAAGACACGCCATCCCACCCACTCATCTCACGGAGAAATGTTTACCATCGCACATTTCGTAATGCGAAAAATCTCCCAAAAGTAAACAGAGAGAAGGTGAAAACTGTAAGGTGACCATGCGGATGGTCAGATGGTTACGCGCTTTGGCCACGACGGCTGATTGCATTTGACACCACATTTATGTTAATGACAATTAATTAATTAATGACAAGACACATCTCAGCACAATTTTAACTGAGGTCTACAAGGAAAATATAGATATATACATAAAATATATAAATAATATACAAAATGTATATATTTATATGTGTAATTATAATAAAATATATTGCAAAATCTATACGTAATATAAATCCTATCCTATACTTTTAAAATAAAATTGAATATTCATTATTAAATGGCTTTCCTGAGCAGTCATTACTTCTGATAAGGAGTGGGGGTCACTTTGTCTAACTGTGGTCATAAATGTTTATATTTTTCAGTCAAGGATCAGGAATGGATTCATAATATAGTCTTCATATTTAGTTTGAGGTTTTTTCAATGCAATCGTCCAAATATCTGAGTTGTTTATAATATCCATTGTTACCAACCCCACCCCCCACCGCCCACCCCAACCACCATGATTTTTTGTTATGATTCAAAGAAGTGAAATCTACAAAAGAAAAACAAAACAGGTGACTTCTTTTCAATACAGTACGTTTAGCCAATTAGGTGATGTTTATTTTTAACATTTTGCCACTTTTCATTGATTTAAATGGTTTATTTACTGGTTAACTGACAGAATTCATCTAGATATTGCATTTAATTTTATGAATTAGACAGCATATTTTATGTGGGGAAAAAAGGAGCCTTAGAATCCAGAATGACAGCATGCACAGCCTCAGATATTCTCTTTTCATGTAACGAAAATACAATCTTTCATTAATTGCAGTGTGTCATGAGAAAATGCCTGTTAGATGCTTTGAATTAGCAATTTACATAGTTAAAACTGTGATATACACATTTATAGAAATGCAATATATAAATAATTCACCGACTGAATTAATATCTTTACCCAAAATTTGGGTCGCTGGTGGGAAAACCTACTACCATGTTCTGCTGAAGATGGAGTTTATTTCCCATTAATATTGCATCCAATCAGAAAATTTCATAACTTTATGTTGCCGGGATGGACACTGCAGGTGATGAAACACTGGGCTGTGTTAGCAGTAACCCCAAGTGCTCAGAGTCGGCAGTGTTTACTCAGAGGGGTCCCCAGGGTGAGTCACACGATGTAGCGCAGTAACTGATAGTCCAGCGATGAGGTGCATATTTCAGACAGCAGATTGTCCAATCAGGGCAGACTCCAGGACCTTGAATCCACATCTTGCTTTAATAGGCAATGAAAAATATAATTTCACTTTTTACAAGCCCACATCCCACCCCCCCCCACCCCCCACCCAACACAGACTGTTGGATTTCAATCAGCCTTTAGGGGATGCTAGGAGGAAACAGCGAGTGAGCAGGCTAGAGCTTTCACAAGCCATGAAAAAGCTAGGAGGAATACGATTGCGCTCCCTCCCTCCCTCCCTCCGTCTCTCCATCTTCGTCTCTCGTCGCTTGATGCGGGCGTTTCATGTTAGAAAGATAAATAAATAAATACTCTGAAAAAGGCGAACAATAACGCCAACAATACAGAAATCTAATTACCAGCATGGCAGAATTTGTGCTGAGAGAAGGGATGGAGACAAGTGGTAGAGAGAGAGAGAGAGAGAGAGAGAGAGTGATGCAAAGGTAGACAGATGTAGAGAGAGTGGAGGTAGAGAGACAGAACGTGAAGTAGAGGGAAAGAGAGAAAATGAGGTAGAGAGAGAGAGAGAGAGAGAGAGAGAGACAGAGGTAGAGGTTGGGGGGGTGAATTTGATCTCGTGTTTATCTGGCACACATATCACAGCACAGGTAAATGAACGATGAACAAAGTTATTACTTGAATACAAACTGCACCCCCATGCATGACAGTGAAAATGAGACCCCCACCTGGGAGAACCTCAGCAACACAGGTAGTGGGAGTGAAGGCGGAGAACGTGGTGGAGGGGAGAGGCAGGCACAGCGTGGTCTAGAGCGGAGAACATGGGGAGCCTGGCGCTACACTGAAGGCCGGGGACTGATGGTGCACTGAACACGCTGGTCTGTTGGTGCTGTTCAAAGGGCCGAGTATGGGCATTAGATTTACTGCTACATGCCGGAAATGGGGTTAGGGGCATAACTGCGATGAAAAATAATGGGGACCCTTATTGACAGAGTTTTGTGAAGGCAAATGAAATCGATGTCTGTCTCTCTATCTGCTTGCCTGCCTGTCTATCTGTCTGTCTGTCTAATTTTATAAATAATTTGCAGTGGAAAGCACACGGTCGAACTCTACCAAGGATTTCATCAGAGCTTTTCCCAGTGAAAATACAATTAAGTTTGCAGCAATTAGACATTGAAATACACCTGGTAAGGGTGCCAAGATTAGCAGAATTTTAATCAAAGTACAGAATAAGCCGTATCATTGTTTGCAGTGGCATAAATCCAGTGAGTGACACTGTTAGGGAGAAAGGCTGTGACGAGAAAATTGTTTTACCATGAATTTAACTCAATTAAAATATAATGAGACAAAAACTGTTTGCTGGTATTAGATAACTGTCCATTCACGATAAATGAAGTTAAATAAGGTTCATACATAATTAATTCAAAGTTTGAATTTATTTACACAGGACATTGTTTTTGCTGTCTGATTAAAATTAAAACAAATACGCCATGATACTGAATTTTATCAGTAGCTAAACTTTCCACGGTGCGTATGACAGTGTTTTCTTGTGCCAGTGCTGCAGATTGATCAGCCGCTTCATCATACGGACAGAAGCCAGCTTGTCTCCCTGTTTCCGCTGATCATTAATCAAAGAGGTTTGCTGTTCACTTGTGTGAAACACTCAGGGGTGCATTTTTCATCTTTTAGGGCTCCATTCAAAAAGTCACTTTGCCTCCCCTCCTCCTAAGTGTAATGACTGGTTATGGTCAACAACCCCTCGCCCCCCCCTCCATGCAAATGCTTGTCTTGAGTGGTGGTAGTCAGAGATGTACAAAGTGTCCATGAACTGTTTCCCCAAAATTTGCATAGATACCAAAAAGCATCGTTTCACATTGATAGCATCCAGGAAGAAACCTGAAAATGAATGTCCATAAACTGAGAATATGTACTTTCTGCTCCGGACAGAATTTAACTTGATTTAACAGCTGTTAGTCAAACCCATTTGTGTGGTATGACAAACTGAACGCAGCTCAGCTTTTGCAACATGCAGGGCGGGCAGACTGGATGCATCACTAACTAGGAATATGGCACCAATGGCCAGTCAGCATCCAGGCTGTTGTCTCTGTTCTTCTGGCCGTTGTTATTTCGGGGCTGAAACCTGGATGCTTAGCATCGACACTTGCCGTTTGCCCGAGGTTGTTGTGGGTGTTTGATGAGGGGGGAGAGCACAAGTGCCCGAGGACCTTCCTCAAGGATTTCCTCATTATTAACTGTGGCTTCGCACCGTTTTCCCAGATTAGTCCTCAAGCCACAGTCATTGCTTGTCAACAGGAAGTTGCATTTGCTCCTTTGGGTGACAGGTGCTTGGCTCGCGACCGGGCGAGAAACGGTACATTCATAAGCTAAGGCTGCACTGAGGATGCTGAACTCTATATAATAACTGGGAACACCGTGCTCATCTATTCATCGAAAAGTAGAATGGAAAATTACATAAACAGATGGATAAATTGATGGGTTAAAAGGCAAACTCTCTGCTTAGCCTCCTGTTTTTCAGTGCTAAAACCTTGACCAAAAATAAATTTATATTTTAAGTCAAGAGCAATGATGTGTTAGGACTATTTAAAATGGCAGTGCTACAATTTTGAGGGAAAGGCAGAGAAAGGTGGGAAGATGAAAATGAAGGGAAATAATTTATGGAATAAGTTTAAATAAAAAATACAGAAGCTGAAAATTCAAACGGACACAATATGCTAATTTCACAAATTATTTAATCTTCGATGTAATTTATGGTAAGGCTATTTCAGCGATTCACAAAGGATAAACGTAACGATAGAAAAAGAGGGTCTAAAAAATTACATTTAATGATATATCCATTTATCATTATTTGCAGTACAATTTGTAATAAAATTGCTATGATTTTAGTTTGTGTTGCTTAATGTTTTTTGATTAGCAATGAAATGCTAAAATTGCATTTAAATGTGAGCATCCCAAGGCCCTTTAACAGGGCCCTACGCAATAATTATACATCATCCATCTATTTTCAGTAATCACTTATCCAATTAAGGCCGTGGAGATCTGGAAAGTGTTCTGGAAATCATCGTTCCCGCAATGGGGGGTATTTTCGAGGCCGGGCTGTTCGGCTGAAGAGTATGTCGTTCGATGGTATGGGACTGAAGCATCGCAAACTACGTACAGAGATGACCTATACCCAAAACCAGAGCCAAGAAGAAGGAGCAGGTTTGTGATGAAGGCGTAGGGTCCACCCCCACCCCAGCCTGCCCCCCCCCCCCCCCACCTGGGCAGGGCTGAGAAAAGCAGAACAGTCCCAAGAAAATCGAGGATGAATTATCACTCATCACCAGACTCACAGGAGGACCATGTTAACTTCCTAAAAAAAAAAAAAATTAAATAAAAAAGAATCCTTCTTCCCCCCATGACAGATTATTCATTTACTTTATTATTTGCCTTGTTATTTTCATTTCTTGCCTCTGTTGCTGAATCAGTGACTGAGAGCCAGATCTGTCGCACTGGTCTTTGTTTAATAAATGCAGCTTGGCCAACTACAGACACACATTTTTCTTTTCTCCTTGTCTGATTCCTTACTGGGTCACATTCTGCCAGAAAACCCGGTGTATGTGTGTGTTTCTTATTCTTTTATTTTTTACAGTGACCTCGAGTGTGAGCCATGAATCTCGGCAAATATAAACACCGTTGTGCTTCAAATACTGCCTTTCATCACACCGGGTACGAGCTTTACAGCTTATTTTAATAAAGGCTGACCATCCCAAATAGTCTTTTACTCGTTCTCTAAATCCAAGGGTAAAATGTGCATGGTAACCGGTGTTTTGCAGAAAAAGCCAGTACTGCCTTGTTTTTGCGGTGAATGTCAGGGTTTAATTCATCCCTGAAAGCACTGACGACACACCAAGGTTAGTAATCACTCCTTTACTTTAGCAGAAAAGCGATAAACATTAACGTTGCATACGTAAACAAAACAACAGTCGCTAAATCACAGACATTAGCTGCTGAACAGAGACTGGTAAGCGAGGCATTTCCCAGTTTAGCATATTAATAATACATTAGATACTTCTAAAAACAAATTTTCCTACAAATATATAAAATGCGAAGCAGCATTTTTCTGGTTCATAAACAGAATGTTTTCCATTATACAATTGTCTAATTTCATAAGGATGTAGTGTTTACATAAAGTCTATACTGGATCGTTTCAAATACTGTTACCCTCGCCAGCTTATTGACCTGTTTTTTTCCCTCTCTATAAATGTGTTGGTGTATCTAGGTTTCTATGAAGTTATCAGAACTAATCTGGATTTTTCAGGTAGATATTCAAGCTCAGGGAAGACGCCACTCCCCAACCCCCAACCTTCTATGTTTCCTAATAAAAGCATAACATGTCATATATTTATTTGTGTTTTTATACGTCTCTGTTGCCAAAACAGTCAGTGAAGCAAATACAGGATAATTTGGACTGGATCCCGTCTACGGCAGTCTCCTGTACGTTCGGAAAATAATTTTCTGCATTTCCCTCGTCTCATTGTGTCCTCCTCAAGCTGTGTCTTGTTACCGGTTGCCTAGTAACAGTGTTCCCACTAAGCAGCTCCGCGTTGGGCGTTCTAGTCAGACGCCCGTCCTTAGACGTTTAATGGGGCCCTCGGCTAATGCTCTGGAGTAACTCAAAGGAGCCGCTGCCTCTCCTGAGCCTTGAAGCGACACCCATCCAGAGGCGCTAAGCGGCTCGGGCGCTAAGCATCGCAAGACACGAGGTCAACAGCCAGCCTCTGTGCTGAATCATGGACATAATGAGCGTCACTCCTACCAAACAGCCATCGTGAGACACATCTGGGATGGCTGGGGGATTTATCGCTTCTGAATCCCTCAAATAAATATACAAAATAATCTACAAAACATCGGCGTCTCCCCTCAAAAACATGACTGATTGATACTTTCCTATCCGACCATGAAAATTAAGATGCTTAATTTATCTCCACAGAGCCATATTTCCACAGGAAACCTCAGACAAGTAACAAATTAATTTTTTGTTTTGTGTTGCACATACTTCACATGCTGATGCTCTACAGGGAAAATTGAAAGTGTGTTATTAAATAGTACATTATTTAGTTTGACTGAGGACATTTTCATCTTCAAGATATTATGTATATATTTTATTTTAACTGCCGCGTTAATAAATCTCTGTGACCTTAATGTTTCCAGAATTTACCTTTCTTTATACGAGGACTGTATAGCTGACACTGCAGGAAATTGCACACAAAATTACAAAGAGGGCTTATCGCTTAATAGAAAACTTACAAACAATAACTGCAACATAACATTTATTAACTGTTCTTGCCTTTTTGCAGCAGTTTAATGTACCCTGTGTCGCTCTTTTTAAAGGAAACTTCTTTGTATATAAATGCTACATTTTTTTTGACCCCTGGTTTTCCCATGAGTCATCAGTAGTTGAAAAGCATGTTTCCCCCACGACGGTGGGTCACATGACACTGACTCTGTGCAGAGCAGACGTTAATGAATCTGCTCTCACAATGTGGAGAGCTACTGCTCTCTCCTGTCTGACAGTGAACATGATAATAAGAAAAACTAGAGCCAACCCTTTTCTTTCCTGAGCAGAGACTTGGAAGTTTCTTCTGTTTGACAGGAGACAGGTGATAATGAGGGAATGTAGGCCCCCCCTTCCACCTCCACGCTCCCCAACCCCTTCTCTGACAGTAGACAGGAGGTCTGGTCTGGAGAAGGTCCCCCCCCCACCCCCAAGCCTGACAGGAAATAATGCAGGGCGATGGAAAGTTGGCAAATATAACAAGGAAAGAAATGGTGTTCACACCACCTCCAATCGGCTGCACTGTGGCGAGGTGGAGATGGTGTTGGGCACGTTGTGTCTTAACATCCGCTTTCCGGGTGAAGACAAGCCACCGTAACATCCGATACTGCCTGCATGGAAAATCATTAAAAAAAGCACAGCTAACTTTTCTTTCCGGCAAAATAAAATCACTGTACATAATTCCTCTGTATTGCTGACCTGCACTTTGGATTAACGACAGCTCTTTGTCACGCTTTGTGGATACTGTCTTCACCGCCTGTGGGGAAACTGAGTAGTTTTCACGCATCTCATCTTGATCTCCATGAAAAACGCAAACAAATATACAGGTTAGAGCAAGTTTTTGGGGTCAGACTTCAGGGTCAGCAAGCATCCAGCAAACCTGGAGAAAATTGGGGTTACAGTATGGATCTTGCTCAAGGGCCAAACAGTGACACAACTCTGCCAGTCAGGGGATTTGAGCTGACAACCGCCTGCTCACAGTCCTGATTTGTAGAGCCACACACATGCACAGTGAAAGGCCCTGACTATTGACAAGAATAACGCTACTCCTGTTACCACTATTATCCTTCTCTGCCATCCTAATGCCACAGTTTCTTTTCTCTCTGTTCACCAGTGCTTTTCTCCTCCTGTCTGCACTGCATGCTGAATTCAGTGCAGTCAATCAGGACATCTCTGTTGGACCACTGATAAATGTTGAAAATGGCTCTTTGGGGAACAAACTGTCATTTCCGTTGAGCTTGTAGTACGGAAAAATCCAAGCAGAGGGTCCACACCTGATTGTGACAGCAGATTTCACCGGATCCACCGGAAGCACATCCGACGCGGGATGGGGAGGTGTCAGGGAATGGGGCCAGTGCCAGCTGCTGATACCATTCCCACATTTGGCGACACCCTCAAGAAATTCCACAGTCTTCCTCTCTTTCTTTTTTCTTTTTGGGATAGCCCTCCTAGAAGATCCCGGTCCCTGTGGTGAACGGGAGCTTAAAATATCTCACCTGTCACCCATGCTTAGTCTGCCACCTCTGGGGGGGGCACACTGGTGGGATAGCTGTTCAGTCCTAAAGGCAACAGGCCCCTATGAATACAGTCAGTGGGGGGGGGTGGGCTTTAAAAAGAAGAGATCTGATTTGCATATTCTGGAGGAAAGTGAAATTACATGATGCAAAGAAGCATACATGCAGCCAGGTGTGGGGCGTGTGTTCGGATGGATACGCGAGAAGACATGAAGATCTGCTTCTGACGGCCTTCAACCCCTTAACAGTAACAGATGAATCTCATTAGCTGTTTGAAGTATCAGCTTTTCCTTTCTCTTCTGAAAAGCAGGCTGCATTCTTTCACATTTTCCCACGGTGATCCAAGCCAAATGGACCGTCCGGGAATTCCGTTTCCAGGGACAGATGGGAGTGAAAGTGCGGAACAGGACAGCAAAAGCCCCCTCCCACCCCCCCCCCCCTAAATAAACAGACATAAAATTGCAGGCTCGCCAGGGAACACTGTTCACCAAACAGCTCACCCCAAAGGAACATGGGGACAACAGATCCGCTCCAGGAATACCGTAACAACAAACGCAAACACAATAACTTACAGGGAAACTGGGAATGAAGAACAGATGGACTAAATCAACGAGAACAGTGATAGTCACCTGACTCCCCTCCTGGGACAGATGGTGAGTCCCCCCCCACCCTCAGGTATTGTCACACTGTTTGTTTTTGTTTGAAGTGATGCTGGGAAAACCCAAATACTTGGATGTAAAAAAACAATCATAAACTCAAAATCTATCCTTAAACAAGCGGAGGCCCGATTTTAAATCTCTATTCATTTTTCACACTCTGCACTTTCCATTAGTTATACTTGTTGTCTACATCAATACCTGTAGATTCTTCATTTCTCGAATTTGCTGTGCCTATCATGCATTTAAACGACCACAATTGCTTTTAATTCCCACGAAAATGATTCACTATATGCTACACTTCCTCCGAATGTGGAACATCCCGCAATGATTAAACGGCTACCCTGCTCAGTCCCCAATAACCGCTACCTTTGAGCTAGGCCTCCAGTAAGAGAAATTGCATCTTTTCAAATAGCTCACTTTGCTAAGGACTTTGCACTTGGTGAATCAGTTACTGATCAAGCAATTCCATTAAACTGCATACTGGTTTCTTGGCTCAATTCTAATGATAAAACAACAGGCCTGTGTATAATCCCAGGGCTGCGGCATGCAGTACGCTAGCGGCCCATGGACTGTTGGAAACTGCTTTATATTTCCAATATAATTATTAATCTATTTTCTATTGTAACTACATTAACATTCAGCTTCGGTTTTCATCTGATCCAAATATATCAATATCCTCATTCCTCATCTTAATGATTTTAGGTCTTCAGTATTTGCATGACAAAGCCGATGAATAAATTCCATGTTTAAAAAGTTTTGTATAAACCCATGTTTTACATTTTATACCCTGGAAACCATCGCAACTATAACAGATGAAGTCATCTTATTTTTTGTTTTTTTTTTTTTATTCCACAGGAAGGATGTGTGAGAAGCTGTTAACCTTATGGGTTTCGGGCCAGGTTACTCTCTGCTAGATAGCAAATGGTTTGGTAAATTGTCAGAGTGACCGTGGAGCAATTGAACAATTACTCTGGAATCTTTTAGCTTGCTGGGAAGGTGGGGGTCTGTGACCTGCAACCTCCAAGAAGAGATAATGATTCTTCCCATTCTTGTCTTTTCGGCTCCAGATGAATACTCCCTCTACCACAGAGAAACATTTCCATCCCAAGACCAAAACAAAACCTGCCTGGTTTTACCCAGAAATTTTTGAAAAAGAAAAACATGCCTACTGTCATTGTTATTGTAATAGATAGCTTATATTGCTATATTGACATATTTTAGAGATTCTAAATGATACTGACATCCCATCCAAGATTTACCGCAGCCTAGGTTGCCTGGGTCTTCTGCGACCCTGACCAGGATAAGTGGTTGACTGGATAAATGAATCTAGTTATTTATTCTGAGGAAGGTTTTTGGGCCGGTTGGCAATCCTTTGTAGAGGATTTCCTGTACTTCCAAGCACTCTTCCAGATAATCTGTACCTCATAATTATTCTGCGTTTGTTCAACTGTGTCCTCAGGGCTGGAGAGTGGGATTCTACCAAACACTATGCATCACTGCAAGAATGGTTTCAATGCTCGTGCCCTGGGGCTTGCTACGGTGAGCACTGATTGGTGGAAAAAGGGTCTGCTAATAGATGCTAACGGCTAGCATCTGGTAAAACCAAATACCTTTGCTTAACCGGATTGGTATGATTATGACTCATAAAGAATAAAGCTTGTATAATAAATTGAAAATAATAAAAGTGAAGAATTTTGTACAGCACACCATTGTACAGCTCTTTGCAACAAAAACCTGTATTGCCACTACCATCACCAACAAGAATGAGGACAAATACAACAAAATAATAATCATAAGATGATATTTTTGTTGTTATTATTATTACGATTATTAATATAGTTATGGGTCCAGGACTCTGGGCTCTGGGTGTGTAATACATCAGTTCAAACATTTCACATGCAGATAGTCAGGCAGAAGCTTCCATTAAACGTGCAAAACTTCAGTAAAATCAAAACAATAATGTACAACGGTTGTTGCCAGAGCACATTACATTACTGAGTAAGAGTGTCAGCTAAGTTAATAAAATGTAAATGTAATGGATCCTGTCCCCATCTATAACGTCCCGCAAAGAAACGATTCTCTTCCTCACTTATCACATCCGCCAAAGCCAATCAGAGCGCGTTCGGAGCATTTTGGCAGTAAATAGCCTGAGGGGCACCATCGTTACGAAAATGCGCTCTAATGACAAATGAAATTTACAACAGCGTGTTAGCGTTACCTCTGCCATCGCTCGGCATTTCATTATGTGACGTCGTTTTTATTTGCTTGCCAAACACCATTCCGGCTGTATCCGTTTGCGGGTGACTGGTGGGGACCCCAAAGCTACAAGAGTGAGGCGTTGCAGGAGTGAATTATTATTATTATTATTATTATTATTATTATTATTATTATTATTATTATTATTATATAATTATATTATATAATATAAATTCTGGGTGGGTATAGTCCTTCCAGAAGTATCTGCATAAAACAATATGTGCACAAACCGATGATGATTTATTTCCACAGCCTATAAAATGAAAACGATATAGACACATCAGTATAAAAAATCAACAAAGTTGCTTCATCAAACAAACTACACGGGATTGTGTATAAATGTTCTTGAGGTCGCATATTTAAAGACAAACAGGCACGAAAATAAGGAGATTTAATGTCATACAGCAAGTTTTATATGATGGTATGACTGTAAGTCAGTCTGATAGGGCTACATGGCTTGTTCTGGCTGTGCGAATTATGCTGACACCAGTAACAAGATTGTCAGGCCAGTTCGGAGTCTCGTACAGTGTTTACAAAACAGTCTTATCAATTAATGCTTCTCTTTATGAAAACACACGCCGTCCTCCGTGTTTCCGAGCAGCGAGCATAATGGGATTGCCTTTCCATTAGGAAGTGTGGTAGCTCTGTTTACAGCTATGCGTGATGCCAAACACCTAGGCGGTTAAATCACCCTGCAACATCTGAAATGCACCACAGTCCACATTATAGATATACCTCACAAACTATATATCAGAGATACCAGAAGACTTATAATGAATGTAGGAACCGTGTATAGCGGATCAATTTTCCTACTGTGAGCAGTCAATACCAGCCAGAATGGATATGCAGCTCTCTCCTGTGCAGGGGGTTTTTATTTTTTTTTTGTAAACTGCGTTAGCATCAGCATCAGGTACAAGTGGTACGCTGCTTTTACTCAAGGAGTCCTGACCATTAATTGTGGGTGATTTGGATTTTTCTCTCATGAATTTACCTCCATATGATTTTCTGAATGTGCACTTTTCCCCTGTGTTTGTTTGTAGTATATGATAGGATGAATTCTGGGGTCTGGAGTTTCAAATCGCGCCTCCCCTCTGTGTGTTTGTTGGACTCTGCGTTAGGTTTCCTTCAGGTACTCTGCTTTTCTCCCACTATCCAATGACATGCAGCTGGTCTAATTGGTATGTCTAAATCTGGTATGGAATGGTATCCCATCCAGAGTGCACCCCAGTCTTATGCCCTGTGCTGCCTGAGGTAGACTGGGGTAGATAGTGTCTGTACCATTATAGCTGACCTTCAGAGAGAGCGACATTATCATGGCGCCTCTCTGTCTGTACAAAGTGTAATTAAAACAGATTTAATTAATATGCGTCTATGGAATTTTTCGATTCTGTGACACCTTGGGAAAACTTAGAAGGACCTGAAAGGGCATGTAGGTATTCTGTCACTCTGTTGATTCAAACACCTCTAGTGTTACTCTACATGAAGAATGACAGGCATGCATGCGTAATGTATAAGGTACTCTGCATTTCCTGTTACAGTGCCTTTAGTACACTATTACTCCACAGCAATTCCCTTTATTATATTATTTTATAAATATAGTTACTGCTGTCTATGAACGGTTATCAGTGTTAATGTCATAAACTATTTTAAACATAATAATCTATCCATCCACGTGTCCTTCCCCATCTAACCACTCAGCCTGGTGATGGTGAGAGGTATCACTTACACTGGACATAAGGCTGGCATACACCTGGATGGGATAGCATGGCCTTCATAGATTAATGATAATTAATAACAATAAGAATCTTGGGAGGTTATCAATTTTCTCAATCTGTAAGGAATTAAATGAACTTGAAATGAAATGAACTCAAATGCATTGGGAACCTGGGATTACAAACCAACATAACGAATAAAATGAAGAAGATGAAGAAATATAGCAATCAAACAAACAGGTCTTCACTTCCTGTGTGTGTGTGTGTGTGTGTGTGTGTGTGTATGTGGCGGGGGGGGGGGGCAATAAAGTAACCAATAGGGAGACTTAAATCATTAGGATAACATGGCACGCCCACTCTGGAGTCCAAAGCCTCATTTTTCTGATATCAATTACAATTTATATGTAAAGTTTTTATTCATATGTACATATTGCTTTTACTCACATAATTTTCCAACGTGGGAGGTGCAGCTAACTCATTACTGCATTGCATTTGCTATACCGCATTTCTAAAATACGCACGACCATTAAGGCCTATACAAACCACATATCGTAGCGAGAGAAAAAAAAAACATAAAAACGCCAAGCTAGCTTCTAACACTTGGGAAATGCAGTGAAGCAAAAATACTGAAGATTGGAAACGAGAAAATACAAACAAGTAGACTGGTCATAAAGCAACACGATGTGCTTTTCTAATGGAATTGATAGGTAAGTAGTGACCGTTGGTCAGTGAGAGACAGTCATTAGTGAGCTTTACCAGAACACGGACTGGTGTCCAGCAAACTGCTGATATGGGAGAGCGATTTGAGCCTGAGGAACTCACAATCCCCATGGCTTGGCCGCTGTCCACCACTGGTTCGTGAAGAGTGGGGCGGGGGGGGGGGAGTCAGCCACAATGTGAGGCCAAAGTAGAACGATGTACTTAAAATTTGGCAGCACTCGTTGACCCACTAAGAGCAGGAGAACCGGTGAGGACCAATAGCAGAGCGCCAGCGAGGGCACTCCTGTAGAACCATTATAAATCCGCAGCCTGTCTATTGTAAGTGCCCCCATTTTATCAATAGGATGAGATTAACTGGCAGCGCTCCGGTCTACGATGAAGTGCTGACAGATTTTGCTACTATCGAAGCAACAGGAACAATCACTGTGAAGTTTGCGAGCAAATACCTTTTCATGTCAAAGTCAAAAAAGTTTGGAAAAGCACAGACTTTCAGCCAACCTTCATAGCAAATGCAGTCACACAGTCATTATTTTAAGACGTATGAGCTGAAATTGAAAAGACTTGCACAATATTGAGGATAAACCATCCACTGTAGAAGGACTATTGCGAGGTTGGCCTATTAGCTTTTATCTCTCATTTTATCTCTCAACTCTGTTAATTTTCTCATATTTTACTACTAATATTTTTTACTACGAAACATTAGCAGCTCAGATTATGCTGTAATTCTGTGTACAGTAGTAAATTTGTAGAAATATCAGTGTTTAGGGAACCGGGACCAAATCCTCAGTGGAATCACCATCATTGTTCATAAAATACTACAGAAGGCACCAAGCTTTTAGTGTGTAACTATAACCAACCTTCCTTTGTTATGTAGACCTCCAGGAAATAATACTGATCAATACTGCATTGTGTAATGTAACAAATCAATATAAAACCAACAGAACTATGACTGATGACTATGACTCAATGCAATTACATTACAACACATGCAGGGAAGTTACACAGATTTATGAAGAGAAGTTAAATTAATTCAATAAACATGATTCATCTGCTTCCTGGGATGGGCTCCAGGTCATCTCTGACCCTTCAGTAATCAAAACATTTGGTCAACAATGACTTAACGATATAGGTTGTCTTTAGTATGGCAAAAATATGAATAAAAAAAATGCATTATTCATCGAGTTATGCCTTTTGTATATCTCTTATTGATCTGGAAACACTTCCCGCTTTGCTTTCGGGGATGGCTTTTCTCATTTTTCTGAAAAGCATCCAGAGAACCGACTAAATAACCAAAATGATACATGTGGACCTTGGCAGCAATTAGCGACCTCACACCACTTTCTCTGAACCCAAACTAAGTAAACGGTTTGTAATTAAAACAATCATATTTCAACGTCACAGTCAAAACGGCCTACTTAATAAAAAAAAAGACTTCCATGCACTACTGTGAGGGCAGTAGCTTAAAACCTGATTAGTAAGGAGATTGGCTTCATTTTTAATTCATAAATTGCATATAAACACTCATCACTATAGACCACTGAGTGTAGCCAGGTTGTGAGCAAGAAGAACATGATGTTTGATATCTCATTGCTGCTGATCAATAGGTTACATATGTTTATGTAACTACTGATGTTCCACTGTGCGCTGTCTACAGTTGAATCCACTGCACAGGCCAGGTTGAAAGTCGCACTGTTTGTACAGCATATTTATTTTTCATTCATTATTGTATTCTGTGTCTATTGTTGTCTTATATGTTAAGCCATTTTTAAGCCTCAAACAAACACTCTCTTGTGTCATTGTATGCCTGCATATTTTGAAATGACAATAAAGTTTGACTTGACTTGATGCTACAAGGGCTGAAGGTTCCCAATCATTTTTACTTTTTAATTAGGGGAGAGTAAGCAGAGCCCCCCCCCCCCCCCCCCAAATAAATCCCCACTATCTCCAGATACCTCTCCCCATCCCCATGGCAACACGCTGACTCCTCTTACCTGACTCTCGTCCACAATTAACTTCCTGCTCTATTGGAAGAGTGACCATGAGGCTGAACATCTGCTGTGTAATTAGCTGTTCCTCCGATGGACTCGGTGAGGAATCGCCGTAATTGTTTTCACACGGAATTAACTTTAAAACATAGCAGACCAGCGACGCTCCTGACCTCGCCTGGCACCACGCGCGCTCTATCACGGCGTCTGGGGAGCGCGTGCAGTAAGGGCTTGTGAGGAGCACAGAAAAGCTGCCTGACCCCCTCCCGTACAGAAGCATGTCTACGACAAGCCACCGAAAGGTTTTATGTGGTTTAATACGATTCCTTTTAATTCCTGCCATTAGCCATGACCTCATTACACACTAGTTATTGTTTTCCATGGTGACTGTGTATCATCTGGAGGAAATGCGCCCACTCCGTTTTGGGAAGCGAGGGCATTAGAGCTTGATTTATCCTGGTAATATCCATTAGAAAACCAGAGACCCCCAGCACCATGTCGGAAACAGAGGCACACACTGCCGGCGATATTTATAACAGACCGGGCAGATTACAGATACATCACTCTCACTTAGCCCGCTGCCCGAATAATGAATCAATCACTGCCAAAGCACTTATAGAATTATAAAGCTGGCATATTATGACCCATTTAAACGTCAATAGCAAAGGTAAAGTTCATATTCCCTAATCACGGTATAGCGAGACAGAGGGCCTATCAATTTGTCATCATGGAGAACTGTTTAAGCAGAGAGCGCGGGCAAGGGACTCGCCGGCCGCGATAATGTGCAGTGTGATAGGATGGTCTTAGCCATTGCCTGCGTATCATGTAGATGGGCGGGGGCGGAGCTGAGTGGACTCATGTTGTTGTCACGGTGGTATAAGTGTCTCGCAGAAGGCCGAGCGGGTTAAAGACATGCCTCGACCACTCGGGGTAGGACTGCGGTCATGTTTAACGAAGTCATCATGGCTCATTACAAGCCTGGGCTGAGGCACAGGAGATGTAAAACGGCTTCTCACCATGTCTGGTGGTCAATTACTGTGACAGATGCATTTTACTATCGTTACTTATTTGTTTACTTTTCTACTCCCATAAGTGAATATTCCACTTTTTCTCAGTTGCTTTCATGCAATTTCCTCATCGGAAACACCATTCTCACCACCCTTAATGCAGTTCTCAAAACAGTTCATGCATTTTTCCTAACACCTGTGCAGAAGCTACTAAAACAATGAAAACCTCGCGCACGTGTGTCAGAGCATCAAACATCAGTCAATCACGTCATCACTGTGGCAAATGAATAAAACACTTTCACCAGTGCATCAAGACTTAGTCAGCAAATGTTTCAATCTTTTAATTAAATCCTTACTGAGATCTAATGTAGAGAAAAAACAGAATGAAATGTAATGTGAAGCATTTGTAAATTTACAGATAATTACTGTAACTGAGAAAGCATACAACCAAATAACATAAAATATACTCAAAAATATGGAATTGAACATTATACATTTACTGTACTGTAGTGCATTTACAATATGTAGTACATTCATACAAATATGTGTACTGTAGATGGATAAACCTGCATAAAATTGCATCTTACATACATAAAATTAGTCTTACATACCCCCTGCTTTAGAGCAGGGGCAACACAGATGTGCTGTGAAATCCCTCAAGGGGAATCCAGTCCCTCTTCCCTGTTAGGCCACATCATTGTGACTAGATCACACCTGATATTTTCTCTTCTGAGACAAAGTGGGAGAAATCGTTTGACATGCCGCGCCCAGGCCCGACAAGCCTCAGATGTGATGTCCCCACAG